>NC_060143.1:122037819-122403903 GCF_021461385.2 Schistocerca piceifrons | reverse complement strand
GCTGCTGGAAGTTACAGGCCCATATCGTTAAGGTCGATATGCAGCGGGATTTTAGAACATATATTGTGTTCGAACATTATGAATTACCCCGAAGGAGACGGTCACTTGACTCACAGTCAACGTAGCTTTAGAAAACATCGTTCCTATAAACACAACTAGCTCTTTATTCGCATGAAGTGCTGAGTGCTATTGACAAGCGATTTCAGATTCCGTATTCCTGGATTTCCGGAAGGCTTTTGACACCGTACCACACAAGCGGTTCTTACTGAAATTGCGTGCTTATGGAATATCGTCTTAGTTATGTGACCGGATTTGCGATTTCTTGTCAGAGAGGTCACAGTTCGTAGTAATTGAAGGAAAGTCATCGAGTAAAACAGAAGTGCTTTCAGGCGTTCCCCAAGATAGTGTTAAAGGCCCTTTGCTGTTACTTATCTATATAAACGATTTCGGAGACAATCTGAGCAGCCGTCTTCGGTTGTTTGCAGACGACACTGTCGTTTATCGACTAATAAAGTCACCAGAAGATCAAAACAAACTGCAAAACGATTTAGAAAAAATATCTGAATGGTGCGAAATGTGGCAGTTGACCCTAAACAATGAGAAGTGTGAGGTCATCCACATGACTGCTAAAAGTTAAACTTCGGTTACACGATAAATCAGTCTAATCTAAAAGCCGTAAATTCAACTAAATACCCAGGTATTACAATTACGAACAACTTAAATTGGAAGTAAATTCAACTAAATACCCAGGTATTGCAATTACGAACAACTTAAATTGGAAGGAACACATAGAAAATGTTGTGGGGAAGGCTAACTAAAGACTGCATTTTATTGGCAGGACACTTAGAAAATGTAACAGGTCTACTAAGGAAGACTGCCTACACTACGCTTGTCCGTCATCTTTTAGAATACTGCTGCGCGGTGTGGGATCCTTACCAGGTAGGACTGACGGAGTACATCGAAAAAGTTAAAAGGAAGGCAGCACGTTTTGTATTATCGCGAAAAATGGAAGAGAGTGTCACAGAAATGATACAGGATTTGGGCTGGAAATCATTAAAAGAAAGGCGTTTTTCGTTGCGACGGAATCCTCTCACGAAATTCCAATCGCCAACTTTCTCCTCCGAATGCGAAAATATTTTGTTGACACCGACCTACATAGGGCGGAACGATCACCACGATAAAATAAAGGAAATCAGCGTTCGTACGGAAAGATATAGGTGTTCATTCTTTCCGCGCGCTACACGAGATTGAAATAATATAGAATTGTGAAGATTACGAAGGTGGTTCGATGAACCCTCTCCCAGACACTTAAATGTGATTTGCAGAATATCCATGTACATGTAAATGTAGATGTTAATTTGAGCACTCCCTCTGATGAGCAGATGTGAGGCCTAGTAAGAAGGAGTCGACGATTGTAAAATGTCACAGCTGTATGAGCTATGCCTGGCACTCGCTGGACTGGAAACCTGCACGATTCTGCACCCACTGTGCTCAGGCCTGCACCAAGAGCACGGTGAAGTAGGCCCCTGCCCATGATGCAGGCATGCAAGGGGCGCAAAATCTGGCCACTTAAAATAATGTGGCTTAAAAATTAACTGGGAGAAGTACGTGAGTTGTCCTACCCTTCATGTTCCTGTCTAAAGCGGAGCCGTTTCCCTGCGCCGTCTATTGTGAATGCACACCGCTGTCATAGTATCATCTCTACAGCGTCATTTCGTCCAGGCAGCGTCATGAATGAACGACTGCTACCGACAAGACGTCTACTGCTGTAACACGGTCTTGTGGCAACAGTGCACTTGGTTCACACAGCTCCAATCTACACAGTTGGCTCTTGTTCAACAATGGAGCTCTTGCTGCTATTTCGCTACAGTATTGAAGGATCTCAAAAGTTGGCGAGCTTACACGGAAACAGATATGGTGTTTGTCTGAAGGATCCGATTTTTGCCAGCTTAGGGCTGGAACGTGACTGTTTGAGCTAGAATGCTTTGAAGAATTTAGCAGAATAATAGGTGTTAGAGAAAACAGATCACCCATATATCAAAACATTTCACCTGATTCTAGTTTCCTGTCGGTAAACATTTTAAAGGAAAGCACAATATCTTATTTTGAAAAATATGCACTTAATTTTGGCGCCAAATATAACGGAGTTATTGATATAGGTCAGCTAGTTAAAGTAATAGCTGCATTGAAGTTCTAGATGAAAGAGAAGATTAAGAGTATAGAAACGGATCCCGATTTGGGTATTTTGAATGTTTTTCAAAGTACGGATTAGGAGATGCTTATCCGAACGTCGAATAAGCTTTGTCAGGGCCTGTAGCGCCTTGGGTAAAGGCAAACTTAGCTTTGACATCTTGTCCACAGTGTACAGCTATTAAACTTGACTTCACTGCCTTTATCAGAGTTTTCTGCGCTTAAACCAAAGAAATGTGAAGTAAATTGTGATACAACATAATTATTGAAAGGGATATTGTCTCAACTCCGTATTAGGCCCTTTATATTTCATTTCTAATAAGTAATGTAGGCATTATCTGTAATTTATAAAGAGCAAATAAAACCTGTTGATTATTGTTGCTGTTATTATTTACTTGCGGGCCCTGTTGATACCCAGTGCTTTTAAATTCCTTCTTCTGATTTTCCTTATGTCACTCATTCTCTCTCCGTGTCCTATTTTTCTTTCTTCAGTTCACTTGGTTCCTCATTCTACACAAGAGTCTGCCTTGTGACTGAACAGATTCCTGTCTGCTACTTCCACTGCTTATGTCTCGATTTTCTCAACGTACTTTTTAATATGTTTTATCCACGATTTACCGTGTTCCATAATCTCGTGTATAGGCTTTGATGTTGGGAGTCTTCGAACATATCAACAAAATTTAAATCATTGTTTTCTAAACGTCCGCTGCCAGCTTTGACAATTTCTCCGTTGGTTTACAATATGTTAGTATCTATCGGTCTTCCGTTTTGTTTAGGCGAAGAATTTTTCTTATAATTCTTTGTATTTCTTTCAAGATGTTTTCCAGATCGCCTTTCTGCCAAGAATGAACATTTCTCTCGCGTACAGAACTTTAGGATCGATGACCGTGTTTGTTCTAAGAACTCATCGTCATACTCTTTTGATTTTCCATACTTCGCGTTTATTTTCTGAATGTTATACAGGATATTACAAAAAGGTACGGACAAACTTTCAGGAAACATTCCTCAAACACAAATAAAGAAAAAATGTTATGTGGACGCGTGTCCGGAAACGCTTAATTTCCATGTCAGAGCTCATTTTAGTTTCGTCAGTATGTACTGTACTTCCTCGATTCACCGCCATTTGGCCCAATTGAAGGAAGGTAATGTTGACTTCGGTGCTTGTGTTAACATGCGACTTATTGCTCTACAGTACTAGCATCAAGCACATCAGTACGTAGCATCAACAGGTTAGTGTTCATCACGAACGTGGTTTTGCAGTCAGTGTAATGTTTATAAATGCGGAGTTGGCAGATGCCTATTTGACGTATGGATTAGCATGGGGCAATAGCCGTGGCGCGGTACGTTTGTATCGAGACAGATTTCCAGAACGAAGGTGTCCCGGCAGGAAGACGTTCGAAGCAATTGATCGGCGTCTTAGGGAGCACGGAACATTCTAGCCTATGACTCGCGACTGGGGAAGACCTAGAACGACGAGGACACCTACAGTGGACGAGGCAATTCTTCGTGCAGTTGACGATAACCCTAATGTCAGCGTCAGAAAGTTGCTGCTGTACAAGGTAACGTTGACCACGTCACTGTATGGAGAGTGCTACGGGAGAACCAGTTGCTTCCGGACCATGTACAGCGTGTACAGGCACTATCAGCAGTTGATTGGCCTCCACGGGTACACTTCTGCGAATGGTTCATCCAACAATGTGTCAATTCTCATTTCAGTGCAAATGTTCTCTTTACGGATGAGGCTTCATTCCAACGTGATCAAATTGTAAATTTTCACAATCAACATGTGTGGGCTGACGAGAATCCGCACGCAATTGTGCAATCACGTCATCAACACAGATTTTCTGTGAACGTTTGGGCAGGCACTGTTGGTGATGTCTTGATGGGGCCCCATGTTCTTCCACCTACGCTCAATGGAGCACGTTATCATGATTTCATACGGGATACTCTACCTGTGCTGCTAGAACATGTGCCTTTACAAGTACGACACAACATGTGGTTCATGCACGATGGAGCTCCTGCACATTTCAGTCGAAGTGTTCGTACGCTTCTCAACAACAGATGCGGTGACCGATGGATTGGTAGAGGCGGACTAATTCCATGGCCTCCACGCTCTCCTGACCTCAACCCTCTTGACTTTCTTTTATGGGGGCATTTGAAAGCTCTTGTCTACGCAACCCCGGTACCAAATGTAGAGACTCTTCGTGCTCGTATTGTGGACGGATGTGATACAATACGCTGTTCTCCAGGGCTGCATCAGCGCATCAGGAATTCCATGCGACGGAGGGTGGATGCATGTATCCTCGCCCACGGAGGACATTTTGAACATTTCCTGTAACAAACTGTTTGAAGTCACGCTGGTACGTTCTGTTGCTGTGTGTTTCCAATCCATGATTAACGTGATTTGAAGAGAAGTAATAAAATGAGCTCTAACATGGAAAGTAAGCGTTTGCGGACACATGTCCACATAACATATTTTCTTTCTTTGTGTATGAGGAATGTTTCCTGAAAGTTTGGCCGTAGCTTTTTGTAACACCCTGTATATTTAAGAGAGATCAGCACAAGTCTCTTCTCTTTTTTTTAATGGATTTGTAGGTCAGCCTTTTCATCGCATTCACTGAGGACTTCTACCTTATTACTGTGGCTTACATGTCAGTTAGTACCGCTAAATCGTCTGCAAAAGATAAGAAATTTTTCCATTCCGTAAGGATTTTATCTAAGATGAGATTGCAAATGAGTGGTCACAGTTCATGTCCTTCGGGAACGCCTATTTAATTTCAAAGTGTTCTGATATTTCGCACCTAAGTTTTACTTTGGACGCTGTGTCCATGAGTTTGCTTAACAAGGCTGCTTCTCTTTCGGTCTAGCCGCTGTCCTTCTAGGATACCAAACAGAGCCTATCGGCCAATCAAGTCATATCTTCTTGAAGTTGTCTGCAGTGTAAATGATTGAGCTGTTTTTACCTAGGTGCTTCAATAACTCTCCAAAGTTGCCATGTTCTCCACTTGTCCTATTGTTTTTAAGTCTAAGGATTTGTTTGCAGATTTTATCTTTGCTGGGTGGTTGAGATTTTGGGTTGGTGCGTGGACAGGTGTCTCCCACGGATATCTTGAAGGCGGTTGTGGACAGCTGTATGTAGCTAAGAGAAGTAGCATTGCTTCCTATAGTTGTGATTGTCAGAACGAGTTTACTGTCCTGCTTTCTGAAACATAGGTTCTGTGGTGCGTATCCACGGATCTTCCCAATGAACATCCTGTAAAGTCACTCGCGTTGTGTTCCCTTAAGTCATTTTCAATAATTGAATCTTTTTCACTCATGTGTCACCTCTTTGTCTGATTAATGTTGCCACCTGTTTTCTGATCTCGAAAAAGCGTTATTCAGTCTCAGGTGATTTTTTTTTACTGCTATATTCCTGGAAGTCTCTCTTCTATTCTTCTGAAGTGTCTTGACATTCTTAGTCTCACAGAGGTAATTTCGTGTTTTTCTTCTGCGGTTCAGGTGCAGTTCCCAGGTAACTGCGTGTTCTTTCTTCCATTCCCCTTTTTCTCTTTTATATTAGTTTCTTGGATTCTTACTGTGTAAATTTTCTGAAGATGTGTACTCCCTCAGTGTTCTCTTTTGAGGTAAATTTAACTTTGATGCGGACAAGATAGTGATTTGATTCGACGTTTGCTCCTATGTGGATTTGTACATCGTGAAATTCTTTCTGAGAACTGTATGGTACAGCAACGTCATGGATCTGATGCTCTGTTTGAGGCTCATCAAGACGTTGTACGATTTACCTCCAGATCTTTCGCTTTCGAAAATTTTTCCACAGGGAGGTCAACGTGATTTTCAAATTCCTTTGTTGACACAACGCAATACATCTGACCCCATTTCCGCTGGGGAATTGCTAACGGCTTTTTGGTACACTTTATTCCGCCAAGTTGTGTGAAGGCATCGCCTAGTAGGATTCTTATATAGGATCTTTATTGGACAGCGTAATTCAAAAAGGAAGAACAGATCTTAAATGTTTATTGCAGACAGACTATGAAAGACAGAAATTGCCGCTGGATAATGGGAGGTTCAAAGTTGTATGGTCACACAGATACCCAAAGAATTCCAAAATAATTCGTCCAAACTAAATTTAATCGAATCTGATCACGTACCCTCGTGAACGTTTTCAAATATTTTACGTTTCAACCTCGTATTTGCACCCACCAGTGTAATGCATCACTCCTCTAGCTTTGCAGCCAACAGCAGTTTGGAATTCCATGCCTTTTAACGAGCTTGCAGTCAGCCCGTTTCTTTCACTTGGCCGAGTGGCGTTCTACTGTGTGGACACAGTTTTTTTTTAAAGCTGGTGTTTGATTTGTTTCTACTTCTCGCCAGTAGGTGGACACTCGACACATGTCAAAGCAGAATGACAAGTCATTGAGCAGTTCTCTAACAGATAGCGCTAGCAGCAACCTGGAAAGAAAGAGAAACATTAATTTTTAATTTAAGAGTTTGTTTAAAACACAAATAACAAGCAGTGCTGTTTTTCTTAGGGAACGCTAGGGGATGCGTACTCCTAAACTTTTTCGTTGACAAATTAATTTTTTTACGATGTTGAGAACTTGGAAGAGTGCCAATGATTTATTTCACGGACGTAAATTTTTTATTTCATTTTTTCGTAATTGCAATACGAATGACACCAGTGCAGTTTCTGGTGGGAAAAGATTTGTCACTGACTGTTTCAAGCATTTCTAAGCTGCGCCAACCGTTCTCGACAACTGAATCGCTGGCAGCCAGTTCGACAAGCATGTAGTGCCCTCGCCCGCTAATAGTGGGCGATGGTAGTGCTAAACGGATATGTTGCAAGATGATAGGAAATAGCTTATGTATTTTCATTGTTCCTCAGATTAAAATTTAGTAATCTCACTTATTTCAAACGTCGGTAGTTCCGTAGCGGTGCCTGTAAGTTTTCGTATCAACATTACTAGATATGCTTATGGTGAAACCCTCGAACTTGGATTTTGTAGTTAAATTATAGTAAGAAGTGGTAGTGGTTAACTGATTAGTGAAGTATAAATCGGTGTGCCCTGTCACGTGTGAGGTGTCATCATCAATTTGTTCTGTCACTGTGTTATCGAAAGGAAAAGTGTAAGTTGTCTAATATTTAAATCATTATCTTTTAACGCATGATATCGCTGATTACCTCAAACTGCCACGCAAACGTTTATTTCGTCACAAGATCCACTGAATTTTTAATAGAAAACCCTGCATTCTTTTCTCTAATTTCTTTGTAAGATAAACTCCTGGCGAAAGAACTAAAGCTGACGTCAAGTCTGTCTGATAAAAAAACTAATGGAAAATTTGTAAGACGTTTCCAGACGTTATGCTGGAATTCGAAATCGGGTTTTTTATTTTCACTCTGCACTATTTGGTATGGATAATAACGGTTTTGAATGGCTTAAGTGAGGAGTAGACAAAGAGAGTCTTCAAAATATCATTTCGAAAGCTAAAGAGCATAAATATTACATTTCACATATCACAGCAGCTGTTAAATATAATCAGCTAGGTACGGTAAGAACTGACCATGCTGGTCCAGCGGCAACAGGTTGGAAGCTTTGAAACGTAGTAACTGGTCGAAACAGAAGTATAACGAAGAAACTTATTTCGACTATCTGCTTTTCAGCACAGAGAGAGAGAGAGAGAGAGAGAGCTCTTCAAAGTCATGACACATCTGATGTGTCAGTAAATAAAGGAGATTATTTACATTTGGATTTCTTGGCAGAAGAGGAAACATACATGAAACAGCAAGTGCCTTTAAATACTCTATCGGATGCTAAATGATCTGACATAACAATTGATTAGTAACTTTTATTACGGATGTTGTTAACGAATGAATGTCAAGTGAATTTAGTGAAGGCAACAGAGGATCAAGTAGGTAAAAAGACGAGGGCAAGTAGAAATCGTTGGGTAACAGAAGAAATATTGAATTTAATCGATGAAAGGAGAAAATATAAAAATGCAGTACATGAAGCAGGCAAAAAGGAATACAAACGTCTCAAAAATGAGATCGACAGGAAGTGCAAAAAGGCTAAGCACGGATGGCTAGAGGATAAATGTAAGGATGTAGAGGCTTATCTCACTAGGGGTACGATAGATACTGCCTACAGGAAAATTAAAGAGACCTTTGGAGAAAAGAGAGCCACTCGTATGAATATCAAGAGCTCAGATGGAAACCCAGTTCTAAGCAAAGAAAGGAAAGCAGAAAGGCGGAAGGAGTATATAGAGGGTCTATACAAGGGCGATGTTCTTGAGGACAATATTATGGAAATGGAAGAGTATGTAGATGAAGATGAAATGGGAGATATGATAATGCGTGAAGAGTTTGACAGAGCACTGAAAGACCTGAGTCGAAACAAGGCCCCGGGAGTAGACAACAAAAAAATGGTTAAAATGGCTCTGAGAGCTATGGGACTTAACTTCTGAGGTCATCAGTCCACTAGAACTTAGAACTACTTAAACATAACTAACCTAAGGACATCACACACATCCATGTCCAAGGCAGGATTCGAACCTGCGACCGAAGCGGTCGTGCGGTACCAGACTGTAGCGCCTAGAACCGCTCGGCCACCCCGGCCGGCAGTAGACAACATTCCATTAGAACTACTGACGGCCTTGGGAGAGCCAGTCATGACAAAACTCCACCATCTGGTGAGCAAGATGTATGAGACAGGCGAAATACCCTCAGACTTCAAGAAGAATATAATAATTCCAATCCCAAAGAAAGCAGGTGTTGACAGAACTATCAGTTTAATAAGTCACGGCTGAAAAATACTAACGCGAATTCTTTACAGCCGACCTAGGAGAAGATCAGTTTGGATTCCGTAGAAATATTGGAACACGTGAGGCAATACTGACCTTACGACTTATCTTAGAAGCTAGATTAAGGAAAGGCAAAACTTACGTTTCTAGCATTTGTAGACTTAGAGAAAGCTTTTAACAATGTTGACTGGAATACTCTCTTTCAAATTCTGAAGGTGGCAAGGGTAAAATATAGGGAGCGAAAGGCTATTTACAATTTGTATAGGAACCAAACGGTAGTTATAAGAGTTGAGGGGCATGAAATGGAAGCAGTGGTAGGGAAGGGAGCGAGACAGGGTTGTAGCCTCTCCCCAATGTTATTCAGTCTGTATATTGAGCAAGCAGTGAAGGAAACAAAAGAAAAATTCGGGGTAGGTATTAAAATCCAATGGAGAAGAAATAAAAACTTTGAGGTTCGTCGATGACATTGTAATTCTGTCAGAGACAGCAAAGGACTTGGAAGAGCAGTTGAATGGAATGGATCATGTCTTGAAAGGAGGATATAAGATGAACATCAACAAAAGCAAAACGAGGATAATGGAATGTAGTCGAATCAAGTCGGGTGATGCTGAGGGAATTGGATTAGGAAATGAGACACTTAAAGTAGTAAAGGAGTTTTGCTATTTAGGGAGCAAAATAACTGATGATGGTCGAAGTAGAGAGGATATAAAATGTAGACTGACAATGGCAAGGAAAGCGTTTCTGAAGAAGAGAAATTTGTCAACATCGAGTATAGATTTAAGTGTCGGGAAGTCATTTCTGAAAGTATTTATATGGAGTGTAGCCATGTATGGAAGTGAAACATGGACGATAAATAGTTTAGACAAGAAGAGAATGGAAGCTTTCGAAGTGTGGTGCTACAGAAGAATGCTGAAGATTAGATGAGTAGATCACATAACTAATGAGGAAGTATTGAATAGGAATGGGGAGAAGAGAAGTTTGTGGCACAACTTGACTAGAAGAAGGGATCGGTTGGTAGGACATGTTCTGAGGCATCAAGGGATCACCAATTTAGTATTGGAGGGCAGCGTGGAGGGTAAAAATCGTAGAGGGAGACCAAGAGATGAATACACGAAGCAGATTCAGAAGGATGTAGGTGGCAGTAGGTACTGGGAGATGAAGAGGCTTGCACAGGATAGAGTAGCATGGAGAGCTGCATCAAACCAGTCTCAGGACTGAAGACCACAACAGCAACAACAACCCTTTTATATCAGTACAAGACGCCGAAACAATGGATGTCTCAACTAGAATCAAATAAGAGTAATTTTTAGTTTTGCAAATAACAAATCAGGAGAAATACAAGAGAGATTCATAGGGTTTTATGACGTGTCCAAAGGACAACGTATACAAAGCATAGCCACAGTTTTGTTGCAGGTGCTAAGCAATTGGAATACTGACAAAACCAAATTAGTATGGCAAACATACGATGGCTGCAGTTCAACGTCAGGAATAAATTATGTTGTCCATTCTATTGTGAAACAAGCGTATCCTCAAGCTGTCTTTATCCATTGCTACACACATCAATTGCACCTAGTCCTCCTTCATGCTTTAAAAGAATTATGCAAGTAAAAATTTTTGTGACATCAGCATTTCACTCATTGTTTAGACATTCAAGTAAAAAAGCGAACTTCTGAGGGAAAGTGGATTTAAACCACAAAGTCTGTGTGAAACAAGGTGGAATTTTCATTTACGCACCGTACAAACCATTATTCTTCACTATACGGACCAGAGAGTAGCATATAATGACGTGATAAACAGAGAAGGATGGGATGACAATTCCTTACATCAGGCAGGTGTCCTAAATAGTATACTGGATGATCAAAATTTTCTTTTTCTACTGCAGCTACGCAATTCGATTTTCCAATGTACAAGTATCTTGTCTGATATCTTGCAAAGTAAAACATTGGACATAAACCGCTGTAAGTTCGAAATTGAAATCTGAATTAAGGTCGTTGAACGACTAAGATGTGAGGAAATTATTCTGAAATGCGTAGTGGAAGCTAAGAACCTTATGAATTCACCAGGAGTATCTGAAATTAATTTTAACGAAACAGAGGCAAGTATTGTGGAATGGAGAAGGCTAGCATTCGAAATAACTGGCACAGTAGTAATAGTAGTAAACATCGAAACTAGATTCCAAGACTTGTATGAAACAAATTTTGCAGAACTTGCAAATGAGAAAAACGTCTCACGTTGTGGTAGACCATACAATTTCTCGATACTTGAAGTTGAAAAACTACTTAAAATATATTCTTTCTTTGACATCGACAAACTGAAAGAAGAACTAACCCTTATTTAGAGCAGTGAGAATAACGTCTAAAGCCTCAGGGGCTCCTTAAATCATTATAAACAATGTATTAAAAAACTTTCTCTGAACGTGTGAAATTACTGTCGTTAGTTTTTGCAGTTCCAGCAACCACTGCGTCTTGCAAAAGAAGCATGAGTACTTTAAAACGCGTTAAAATCTACCTTCGCAACACAAAGACAAATGACAGACTGTCAAACTTGGCGTCTTTGGCTGTAGAGAAGGAAACTATGAAATATTCAATCAAACTGCAGTAGTTCATATCTCGAGTTATCGATGTTTACGTCCATAAAAAGGACAGGAGAATAGGACTAATTTATAAAAAGAAGTAAATATGAGATACTACGTGTTATATTTTTATTAATGTTTAGTTGTTTAAAATTTTTATGCATTTATTTAAAACAAATTTCTGTAGTAGTTTCAGTCTTAGTGGAAATATATAACTAAACTATTTTTGCAGTGTTTCTATTTTACAAGTGTTTGTTTTAAGATTCATTTCTTTTTTCGATCTTCTTATTGCTCAGCCTACACTACAAAAATTCCACGTTTTATCACTGCACAGACACTATACCGTACACTCAACGTGAGGAACATGTGTTCCTCGAGGAACATCGATACTCTAGTCCATTTCACTCCACACACGAATCACAGGTCCCCATTTATTGAATCTGCAACTTCAACTATGCGATGTTCAGCTGTTGCAGAGTAGCTGTCATGTGTGGGACAGAGACTCTATCTTTTCTGTACCCCACAGAAAAAGAAATCGCGAGTCTGAGGTCTGGTGATGTGGGAGACCAAAGGCAATGAACAATATTTTGTGAATGTGTCTTGGATACACTCGACATTATCATCAGACGTGTGTAGCCGACCAGTGCTCTTCCCTCTGTATATGCAACCAACTTCTAAGAATTTTGTATGTCAGTCAAAAATCTACTTGTGCGGAGGCAGTTTTTGCTGAATCGACGGTGGAATGCACGTTGCACTTGAACAGCGGATTGACTTCGCGCAATTTTCAACACACAAAATGATTACTCTTGCGGTGTAGTCATCATGTTGGTACAAATAAACAGCAGTACAGCTGTGGTGAAGCTTTGAACCTTCCTCTATCCAGTGACAGGCACAAAGAGTTTCTATCTTTTGTAGGTTGTCGGTAGAAAAGAACTGAAATCTGTTCTTTCTTTCTGAATGACCTGGTACATCATACTGAAACCAGTGTACAGTAGCTCCACAACAAATACAATACCGTTTTACTTTAATTTTTTTCAGAAAGTTTATACTACTTGTGATTTATTTAGTAGAATGATACATTTTATTTGTTGCGTACAATTCTTTTTATCAACTGAGTTCAAATTAAATAATATTTTTCAGTTATAAAACTAGCTAAACCTATGTAGAAATAATGCAGAAATACAGTCGTTTTACTGAAATTTGAAACTCCTCTTGATGTTCTTCCATGTTTGCTATTTAAAAATTGGGTTGTTTTGAAAATCCGCCTTATGCAAACGCAATTAGTTTATTTTTTATATTTACCAATTAAGACATGTTTCGACTCCTATATGTCGTCTTCTGTGGGTCAAATTTTTATTTCTGTAAAATACAATATCAAATTTATAATAATTTGACAGCTATAGGTCTAAGAATTACAAAATATGCAATTTGCTTTTTTTTTAGATGTTCCGCTTAAAATTACATCACTAAATGAACTGCGTTATTATGAAACTTCCTGGCAGATTAAAACTGTATGCCGAACCGAGACGCGAATTCAGGAGCTTTGCCTTTCACTGGCAAGTGCTCTACCAGTTGAGCTACCCAGGCACGACTCATGCCCTCTCCTCACAGCTTTACTTCTGTCATATCTCGTCTCCTACCTTCCAAACTTCACAGAAGCTCTCCTGCGTTGGAGTCTCGGTCTGGAACACAGTTTTAATTCGCCAGGAAGGTTCATATTAGCGCACATATGGCTGCAGAGTGAAAATCTCATTCTGAATTGCGTTTTTTTGTGCTCGTTTTCGTCGTTTTGTTGACAGCATGTCGTCTGCAAACTAGCCATGAAGAAAATTATTGCATATTTGTGAAGAACTGTTTCCTAGTTAGAGATTATGTGCGTTTCTGTACTTACATTCTCCGTTCTGTTTCGTGTCTGTGGTTGGTGTCTCGATCAACTGCTGTCCAGTGCACTGTTTCCACACAGTTTTTCACGAAATTTTCCCTCACTACTTCACCTCCCTTGCGCTTTCACAAAACGTGGCGAAACGTGATATGAACAGACTCTATACTCAGCGAGAGGCGTTATGTTATTGTCGCTGTTCACTTGTTCGTCGTTGGTCTTGCGTTCGTTGTGAGGCTAATTTTGAATGTTTCGTCAGAACCGGTGTGGCGTGGCTGCTGGGAGAGGGATGTGTGTGTGTGTGTGTGTGTGTGGTGTGTGTGGAGTAAGATAGAGAGCTGGAAAGCGGGTTGGGGAGGGAGCCAGGAAGTTTTTTTTTTTTTTTTTTTGTGTGGAGGTGCCTTTGTACAGTTCGTTGAGTGTTGCAAACAGTGTTTTGTTGCACAGTGTTGTATTTTCATTTAGAAAGCTAATTGTGTTTGCGTAAGGCGGATTTTCAAAACAACCCAATCAGAAATATAGTTTACAGGTCGATGAGGAAGGGGAGAGGGCGAGGGGCACAGATTGGGCAATAATACCAAGGGCGCAGGGTCACCTCGCTACTGCTCTGGCTATGTGAGCTGTCGTGGTCTAGCTGACGGCTTCGAGATATCACTGAGACAGATGAGTTAACACGTTCTAAATCTGCCCGCTGTGTCCACTGCCCTCGCCATGCTGCGGAGAAGATGGTCCAGATGCAGACCTTAACTACTAAGTGTACGATTCGTTAGTGCCGTTTCATTATCGCACAGTGTGCTTGACTGGCCTTCATCACCCAACTCCGTGCTTCGTCATCCTACAACCATAAGGGTCCTAGCCCCTGACCCTTATTTATTGGTGTCAGAATTGGCTGCCAGCTCAGGTCCTGATTGACAATGGTACCTCTCCTGGAGACAGTCCATACTGCCATCGTCGTCATCGTCCAGAATTCCAGATGACGCAGTGGGGTGCAATGAATGAGCAATCTTCTGTTGGCCTTCCAGGTTGTGTTTATTCTGTGTGGTCGTTTCAGGTAGCAGGGACATCAATAGCACTCTTACAGTGACATTTGTTAAACCGCAGGCCTGCAGACTTGTCCTTATTCACAGGAAATTGCAAAGAAACATATTTAATACCAGTGAGATGTAAATTTTCAAATTTATCAGGACTTGAGTTACCATGCATTAAGTCAGTGACAGCTGCATATGACATCTGTAGACGTTTTGGTCATTTGACACAGGACTGTTTTGAGAAATATTGGGCCATTATCCATGGTAAAGCTAAATTAGTTCATTGTTTTATGTGTATTAGTTCTTCCTGTCTTTCTGTTACTGTAACGATAGTTGTAGAATACAAAAAAATGTTCAGAAACACAAGCAGATGTTTGAGACTGTTCTCACTTTCTTGGAACAGATAATGCACTTTTTAGCAGTTAATGCTCAGCAGAAGAAATATAATGATGAATTACGTAGGCAAGTAGAAGTGTTGCAAGCTATTCAACAGCAGGTACAGCCGGAATCAGGAGAAACAAAACCAGTATTGAGTGTACCCCTTCCTTCTGTGGCTCCATCAGCAGTGAACATCAAACTATTTTCCAGAAAGACAGTGCAGGATGGATCTGCGTTCATTAACATGTAACAGCTACTGCAAAATTGAACAGTCGACCAGATGAAACATGTTTATCTATGTCTAACTTACGATTAGTTGGTGAGGATAAAACACATGTGATGTATCATGGAGCACTTAGTAATGCAGAAACGTTCCAAGTTCTAGCTGATGGTCTGTGCCAGCGCTGCTGGAAACAGAATAGCACGAGATTGTTCAGGGAGAAACTAAGCAGTGAGTCAGTGGACTCCTTCTCAGGTAGAACATGTAGGACTAATGCACAACCGTACTAGCTAACATGGATTGCAGGAGCTGATGCAGTCACCTCGCATGAAGCTGAGAATAGGACTCTTGATGTCTTCCTATCACGGGTATCCCCCTTAACTATTATACAGAATCAGAATGCAGAGTTCATCTGATCTGACCACGGCTATTAAGATCGCCACACAGTTGGAAACAATCCATATTGCTACAAAACGGCGTAATGACCATCGGGTCTTCGATTCCAAAGTGAGGTCACAGAGATGTGGACGTACGAGTATTCTGCAAAAGCAATGCCAATGCATAGTGTGGTCAAGTTGGTCATAAGGCATGAGAGTGCAGTTATAAGAGGCAGGGAGAACGGCACCAGAAGAAGTATCCTTAAATGCAAACGGGAATGCATCTCACATCAGAAATAATCCACAATAAGAGATAATATTGCACAAATGTATGCAAAGACAGAATGTTGTTTGTTAGATTCAATTAAGGGCAAGGTATGTAATTTTTTGGCGGGCACAGATGTGCAGATGTCAGTCGTTAGTTCAAATAGTTCAAATGGCTCTGAGCACTATGGGACTTCACTTCTGAGGTCATCAGTCCCCTAGAACTTAGAACTAATTAAACCTAACTAACTAAGGACATCACACACATCCATGCCCGAGGCAGGATTCGAACCTGCGACCGTAACGATCGCGCGGTTCCAGACTGTAGCGCCTAGAACCGCTCGTCCACCCCGGCCGGCTCAGTCGTTAGTCTGGACTTCTTAGACAGGAAGAGACTCAGGTCTCCATGTTACATGTTATGTAGGGTAGGTGACAATGATGAGAAGGCTTTGCGACAACACTGCTTGCCTTCAGCATTGGAGCTGTTTTTGTGAGCACATGGAAGTTTTGCCGCATGTTTGTGAAAGTCGTTCTACAATCATTGGACCAGATTTCCTTGATAAATATCATGCTAAAATCGATCTTTTGCGATAAACAGTTGAAGTCAGTGGAACACTGTTTCCACTGGAAACAACAACTACAAGCGAGACTGTGTCACAAGGTGCACTGATCATGAGGTCTTGCCAACTGAACAAACATGTGTGATAAGGATTGGTTCACATGATAATGGACCATCAAGTACAGGGAAGTTAGTTTGGATTCCTCTAGATGCCGATTAGCTGCAAGAAGCGCCGGTAAGAAATGAACAGTTGGATACGCGCATATTTTGTGTTAAGAAGAATGGCACTTATTAGTAAAAAAAGTTGTTGAGTTTATGGTAGCTGTAAGCCTGGATAATTTGGCATGGACGAGGTTAGCCTCCCAAAGTGCTTAATGAGTGCCATTTTAGATTTTTTGGATCAGCAAGATACTGATAGGTCATATGATGACCACAGCTGCAAGCAGACTGTTAGTGCATCTGCATTACGTAACAAAATGTATAACTTGTGAAGAAGAGATCAACAAATGATGGATCTTTACCACTACAATTTGTAAATTTGCTTAATACAAATGATCCATTATCAGTGACGCCTGTTACACAACATCATATACTCGCAGGTAATAATAATCCTTGTAGATTTGTTTAATACAAATGATCCATTATCAGTGACGCCTGTTACACAACATCATATACCCACAGGTAATAATAATCCAGTCTACAGGAAGCTTAACCATGTACCAAAGTGACTGCAACCATTAATGGAGGAATTCATTAATCAGCAACTTGCGGAAGGAATAACAAAACATAGACTACGGTGTGCCACTGTCATCATTGTTCTAAGAAATTACAGAATGGTATTAATAAATACAGGTTCTGTTGTTATTACCAGTACCTGAATCCAAAAACTGTCACTGCTGCATATCCCACCCCTCAATGTTACTGAGATATTGGACAATTTAGGCCAACACAGGTATTTTTCGATGATGGATATAAGAAGTGCTAGAGGTAGTTCTAGAAGACAGAGTGAAAACTGCCTTCACAAGACCATGATGCCATTATCGGTGTCACAGAATGCCATTTGGACTCAAGAACGCACATTACACAGATTGTTAGATGGTATACTTCCGCGATGAAAACTGAATAAATGTACGATATACTTAAATGATGTCATTGTATTCTCGAAAGATATGGAAGAACATATAAGATATGTGGAAGAAAAAGTCGCTCAGCATGTATAAATGACATTTCGCCCAATCAGAAGTTAACTGTCTTGAATATGTGATTAGTGCAGAAGGTGTGAAAACTGATCCCTGATTAATATTGGTAGTCTCTGACTTTGCGACACCACACACAACCCAACAACTCCATCGTTCCTGGGTCTACGCAACCATTGTAGAAAAATTGCCAAGAATTGAGAGAAAAATTGCAGGGCTATTGAACGACTTACTAAGAAAAAGGGTAAAATTTCATAGTAAAACAGAGGGCCAAACAGCATTTGAGGCATTGAAAAAAATGTTAATATCATATACAGTACTGATATTTACAGATATAAGAAAGGGTTCATTCCGTCATGTGATGTCAGCAATAGTATGGTTGTTACATTCTAAGTCAGAATGTAGATGGTAAAGAACTTCCAGTGGCTCATGCATCTAGACAACTCAGTAGGGCAGAACTAGAGAAAAGGCGATGCTATCTGTTATTTTCAGAATTACATACTTATAGTGCTATCTGCGTGATCACAAATTTAAAGTAATAACAGACCAGATATCGCTGAAATGGTTGTTGAATACAGAGATCCTTCTAGTCGACTGACGAGATGGGCACTCAAACTGAGTGAAATTGATTATGAAGTAGTTTAAAAAGTGGATAAGAAGCATATGAATGTTGATATGTTAAAGAGAAAAATTGGAGTACAGTTGTTTCAGACTGTCAGACATTTATATTACATCCATACTACATCCATCGCCAAAGTGTGGACAATGTGAAGTGGTTCCACCAGCGTTAAGGGCAAGATTTTGCAAGAGACACTTGACCACATGTTAGCAGGTCATAGCAGTCACAGAACTGTGGACAAACGAGTCTCTGAAAAATTGTAGTGAAAAGCTGTGAGATGCGATGTGGAAGAATGTGAAAAGGCAGCACATCTTGTGCACAGACAGCTGACATCCGAATGTATAATTACAGAGATTGCCAGAGGTGAAGAAACGATTTGAAATCGTTGGGCTGAATATTTTAGGACTTTTTAATAGAACATCTGCAGGGAAAAGTATGTATTAACAGCAACAGACCATTTTTCGCAATACCAGCAGACCAGCGAGCTAACACAGTAGCTCAAACAATGGTAAATAATTGTATCCTTAAGTTCATTGTACTGCATGCCATAATGACAGTTCAAGGTATAAATTTCGTATCAAAGTTATTGAAGCAGTTGTGTCGCTTTCTTCGAATTCGAAAATTACGAACAAGTTCTTATTATCCACGAGCAAATGGACGAACAGAAAGGGTGCATAGGACAATTTCCAGAATGTTAAGACAACACAAGGACAAGCCAGCATCCAACTCAATGACTGAGACATGTATCCAGCGTTCATAATATCAGCCTACAGCTCTAAATCCATACCAATACCAATCTTTCGCCATATGAAGTGGTTTATAAGAGAATGTGCCATCATCCTCTGACATGCTGAAGCCTAAGCTTGGAGCTAATAGAGAGGCAGTATGGGAATTGGCAAAATGTTTATGTGAAGTTTGGCAAAATGTGAAATGAGCCAACCCGAAAGAATAAGAACGTCAGGAACAGGCAGGGTAACATACAGGGTAACTGCCAAAGTGCAGAACTGGTCGGTGGGTACTGTTAACAACCCATACATGCCTGAAGCTAAAGCGATGATGTTTTTAACCAGGTACCACGGTCCACAGCAAGTCATTGAAATGACTTTGCTAGTAAAAGTTAAATTACAGTTGCCGACAGAAAATCTGTTGTTCACGTGAATAGTAGGAGCAAACCATTCACAGGAACTGTTGATGCACCACCACAAGTCCCATATCCTACATCAGTATCGAGAAAGGTGTCTAAAAATTAGAAAACAGGTATCTAATGACAATATGACGATACGCAGCACACCTTGTGCACTCAGATCACGAGATAAATAGTTGTGATTAGACTTTTATGTTGTTTTTAGAGGTTTTCTGTACACTCGTTATCTTTATTTTGTTTAGTATTGTTATGAATTTATTGATGTATCTCTGTACAATGTATGATAGAGCTTGGAAGTTTGTAGTGATCATTGCTTTATGGTAGAAGTTATTTTCTTTTTTGTGTCAGTAAATTTTCAGAAGCAGGATGGAATTGGTAATAGGTTTCTTTTCTTAGGTGGCATGCCAGCATGAGATATCCAGAAGGATTATTGTAGTCCTGATAACACTGCATTTTGTCAAGCAAGGAGTACTGAATAAAATTCAGAACTAGCTTCTAAATTCTGGAATATTGTTCTCCAGATAGCCAGATGTGCTGTTAACTAGCTATCAGTGGGCACTCAGATTAACTTTCGACATAAAGAAAGTAAGAAATGAGGTTCACACGTTACAAGATGTATTAACGGAATTACATCGAGATATGTGGAGAGACAAAGTTTTAGAGAAAATACAAAACAAGTATCAAGAACTGAGACTCTAGTATGGGGAACTGAGAGTGCATCTGAGTCAATTAACAGAACTAGTGCCACAGAAATTAGCACAAAGGAAAAGGGGAGGGCTGGATGCAGGAAAAAAATTACTGAAAACTGTATTTGGCAAAACAGACAGCGAAGATACACAAAATCTAAATAATACAATAAAGCAAATACTGGTAATAGCAGACACCACCAAACCACAGTAGATTTTCATAGGACGCAACTGCCAAACATGGAGCAGAATGTGTTAAAAAATAACAGAGTGGCAAGAGCGCTGACTACAGGACTGATACAGTATGAATGAAGTACTATACATACAATAAATAATAACTGAAAAAGAGTTCATACTCAGTTAAGTGCACTGCAAGGGAGAATGACCTTAGGTAGACTGTTTGAGCATTGGCAGATAGCTTAAATGATGCAAGACCAGAAGTAGCAACACTGCAAGAAGCGGTTTACCATGTAATACTCAGGCAACTGAGTTCTTTACTGTTGCCTCCAAAACAATTTCTAGCAGGATTACAACAGGCACAAAACGACTTTACTACAGACACGCAACATGAGAAGAATGTAGCGCTACTATATCATACAGCAACTGTCGAAATCAGTACAGATAAAGCAAAACTGCATGTATCCATTTCATACTCGATAGTGTGCATGAACGCATGATACCCGTGTCTTACAGTTCATCCATATAAGATAAAGTGGGGAGCTATAGGCGAGTGGATACAAGTGCAAATGCAGGAAGTCTTAATAACCCCAGACCAAAGGAAAGCTTACATGCTCCTGTCATTAGAAGAGTTGCGAGAATGTCTTTGAGAAAGCATTACAGTTTGTCCAGTAAGAGTGATACAGACGAGCACACAGACATGTATAGTTGTTATTATGGACAACAGAAGTAGCAGAGCGCTGGAGAGGAAGGTTGGTCCCATGACCTTATTTCCAGAGAGCGGGAGCACAATCGATTTATTCAGTTTTCTCACCAGAAGCTGTCTTCATGAACTGTTACAAAAACAAAAAAACCCAAAACTATGACCAAATTAGAATTAGAAAACGGTGGCGTATTGATAAATGGTACAACTTGTGACATAGCACGAGCACAATTCCTCTTCCAGCTACCATCACTGGTCTGAACATGATCAAGTTATCACAACCCACATGGTACCGACTGGAAAAACCGTTAGAAGTGTTACCAGCACAAAACCTAACGTTCCTAAGCAACACCTAGGACCCAGGCCTATTACACTCAGTGGGTGAACCGATAGCATTACAGAGGGGACTAATTTTTGCAGAACAAACGTTACAGCATATTCAGCATTGTAGAGAAAAACAATAATGTAACATCACGACTGTAAGCATTAGCACAATTAGCGTTGCCATTTTTCTGCTAACAGTTTGTGTGCTCTACTTTTTCTTGAAACATACAACTTTCAATCCCTATGAGTTATCAGTACATCAAATACCTTCTGAGTAGCTTACTAGAATGGTTAAGGGACACAAAGGTGTAACATAAATAAAATTGTATACTTGTATTAGTATATAAGGAGTGAACAGAGAGAATATATGATTGAGAAACAAACATGGACCTTGTGAACGTAAGAGAACATATCCGTAATGTCTTATGGAATATGTATGGAGACTGACAAATTTAATTTGGGCTAAGCTTCATAGTCAGTGACTGAACTGTTGCAGTTGGAACAATTATATGGACTCAGCATGTGTTATCATATGGCAAAACATACTGTATTTGAATGTGGGCGATGTGTTTTGGTAACGAGCAGCAATGTGTTCTTTTATATTGTTCGCATTTGTGCACTCACACTGCAAATTGTAATAGCCATGATGAGGGACGATATGTAAAACTAAAGGGGAGATTGACACGACTCTGCTAGCATGCAGATATGAATTGTAATCAACATATGTGAGAAGATCCGGCACCAAGATTATTTTTATAATTGAAATACACTAAATCATTAATAACTTCCATAATAATTATGATACAAAGGAAATCAAGTACTTGAGTTAGATTTCTCAGTAATGCACATCGATTGAACAACAACTCACATGGATCACACTGCTCTTTCAGACACGTCTGAAAGAACAGACACTATTTTGATCCTGCAGCCACTACGAATCAAGACTCAAAGGAATTAAAAGTATTAGCTACCAGTGGGCATTGATCTGTATCAATGAAGCGAGATGAAAATTTTCTGTCAGATAGGAATTCCAATATAGATTCCTGCTTACTAGGCGGATGTGGTCCCCACTGCCAGCTAATTTCTTTAATTCCTTTGTGTTTTAATTAATAGTTTCTGTAGTATCAAAAGGATGTCTTGATTCATAGTGGCTGCAGGATCAAAATAGTGTCTGTTCTTTAACACATATATGAAAGAACAATCATCACACATACTATCCTAACAGGCTGAAAGAATGGCTCCCGACCACTCCATAATGGTCATCACTCCAGACCGCTAATAGAGGAATGTCTGATGCCAGTAGATTCAATCTGATGAAGAAAGCTTTCCTTAGCTGAAAGGAGCTTTTTCGCCTTTTTCTGGTTATAGGTGATCCTCTGCGTGTCAAACGGCCAGGGAGGCTTCCAGGAGGTGGTGCTGGAGACGTGCACTCCGGCCACTACCAGGTGCAGTGCCGAGCAGGGGACCTGCGTGACTGGCCCCACGGCCTGTGGCGCCGACACGACCGGCAGCATCCACTGCAACGGCCTCGGGTATTTCCCAGACCCGTACAACTGTAGCGTCTTCCACTTCTGCCCTGCCGTGGGCTACTACTCCCAGCGAATGGAGTGCCCTGCCGGCCGCGCCTACAATCCTCTCACGAGTGACTGCAGGTAAGTTTTAGTTGTTACAGGACCAGTGACAACCTTCTGTATAAGGAACACTCAGCTAGCACTGCAACACTGTGAAAGAAGTACATGCACGATGTAAGAGAAGTGCGGTACATATCTGTCCAAACTGAAACCTAATTACCCTGCACATACACTCATGGACAAAATATTCATTCAGAGGAGTCTTATACGTCCACATTACTGCAAAGAATAATGCTAGTCTACTCGTGATAACGCGCATCAGAGCATTTCACGCTGTATATTGAAGTAACAATCCCACATACTATCAAATTCCTTTGCGCTTCTGAGGTACACCCAAAACATTGGCTATAAACCACAGGCGATTGAATGTATGATTCGATTTCGTTGTGCAAACCAACAAACTGCTAATAAGGAACTCCGCAAGTCTATAACGCGATACAAAAGTGAAACTATAAAATAAAATTTCTTGTTTCATCTCAAAGCATTGGACCTGTGTGAGTAACTTGAACTAACTGCTACCCATCATCAGCCATCTGACATCCACTGAATACTCTTCTAAACCCATCGCTACGTCACAGTTTCCACATATACACATGCATTTGGTTTCTGATTCCTTTGGTCCATCTATTCCCTTTATTGCTTGCATACATGATTCGCCTGCCACTCCATTGTGTTTGCATTCAAATCATAGCTACGTTTTCCTTTTCACTGTGTTTTCTGATTGTTTGCTCGTCGTCTTGTTTCTTCTATTAATGGTCATCGTGAATTTTTCTCCACTATTCTCTCACTGAACATCAGTTAGTGAACAGTTTACGTACAGACAATACATGCCTCGCTGCCATAAGTCAAAACTGGTAATACATACAGATTGTAAGCAGTCATTTTCAAACGTATGGGAAACCTAGCTTTGCAGCCCAGCTTAGTTTACAAAAATGAATTCAGCCCACTTTTCTCTTCTATTTACATCTTCCCCTGTCAGTCCAGTAGTCTTCAACTGCCATCATAAAATCATCTGTTGATTCTATGATTTTGTAACATATCCATCTAAATTTTGATTGTTAAAGTTCGGAATACTCCAGCAGCCCGACCTTTCACCCATGTAACAGTGCCTTAGTGGTTAAGGAGTATCGGTTTTGGCACTGTAGATGCTACAAGGAGTTATGGCTGCTCGGGAACATCATATTCGGGAAATAAAAGTTTTGTAGTTGTCAAGGTCACTGTGAGTTTGCAGTATGTAAAGCATACATGGCGAAGAAAAATTCGTCCACTTCACAGGGCTATTCCTCACATACTAGCAATACAAAAACATCCGTCACAAAATTTCGTCCTGTGCATATTTCTGACAGTAAATGGACGTTAAAGACCGACAATTTGGCAACAATGTAATCACATTACGCTAACTACCTCTGTCAGCACATAGCCCTTTCAGAACTGAATTTTTTTCTGGAGTAAGAAATTTGTTCATTTTTACTATAGTGCCCTTAACTCATTTTTAATGAGTTTAGAGACAAGACTTATACAAAAATATATACCTGTTCTGAACAAATTTTTTGTACACTTAGCTTCTTTTTATGTACTAAAGCAACTAATTTTGAAATATTCACTATCGTGATAATTAAACTGGTCATTCAATAGTTACAATTCAATATAACAATAATAATAATATTGATTTACACAGTGGAATATAACTAACCAACTACTCCCATACATCCTGGCAGTTACAAATTGCTGTGTACCACTACCCTGACTAACTGATATTTTTATAGTGGAGCCCTTCAATTCTGAGCACTTGTACATTATAAAGAGATTCAACATTCACAAATGAGTACATGAGGTTCCAAGTGAGGAAAAATATTTCTGTTCGAAGTAAGAGACACTATAATTTAATGTGCATAACTTCAGCCAGAGGATCTGAAAGGGACAGGAATAGTGCTGTGCAGTTGGTGAAATGGATAGTGTTTTGGGTTACCATGCAGGTGGTCAAGGGTCGAATCTGGGTTGAGGCGTTTTTGTTTTTATTTGCTAAATGTAGTCTACGGTACCTGGCGTCTCAACCGTCATACAGCGATTATTGTGGGTCTTCTACAAAACATTTGCACTTACATACTGTAACATTACGAGTCAAGATAGCTGTAACGGAACTTGAATAGCGTAAAGTTATCGTTAAAAACGCACGCCGCGCGATTTGTTACGATTTGGTCGCTCATAATAGTAGTAACATGCTTTTGAATACAATTAAAATATAATGGCGATACCTGTTTAGTGTTATTGGAAGTAATATGTAGTAAATTAATGAGTAAGGTAGCCGGTCCTATAAGAAGAGGTAAAATTGGGCATATTAAGGTGTTTTGCTTTATATCGACTAAGCCGATGATACGGCGTCTTTTTTCCGTTTACTCTTAGAAAAAAAAAACAAGTAAAAAAGTGCTAATTGTGCGTTGTGAAAAATATAGAGGGGGAATTTTAAATAGCTACAGTGTATAATCAGACTAACAAATGGACATTCAGTTACGCGAAATAGCGGATAGCGAAGTGTGGTCATTAAACTGAGTACACCTACAGGGCGGTCAATGCCGGGATAAGTCTATTCGCATCTCACGAGGGACGCGGAATTCAGACCGTTTTTTTTTTAATTATATCGCGGAGAGCGGGCTTCAATTTATAAAAAGGAGAAAAGCTGTATCATTATCATTGACTGTTGGTGTCGAGCAACCAAAACTGTTCATCAAAGGGTTTCGGTGAATGAGTGGTGAATACGAAATGAAACTGTGAACGAAGTTATGTTAAATAAAGCAGAAGAGACAAGACAGTTTGGTCGTATCTGTTATTATTCCATAAACTGTAACATTTCTTCCCGTTGTACGAAGCCTTTATAGACGATCTTTATGACAATTTGTTTTGAAGGGATCTCGTTATGAGTTAAGTTTTGGTGACCTGGTCAAGAGGGGATAGTTCGTAGATCCTAACTACTGCAGCTATTCTGAAATCAGGTGCTACCGTGACCGTTGTGTGTTGTCAATGGCGTAAGGTCATCATATCTCATGCTCTAAGATCGACGCGCCTTTCCTCTTGGTATATCGGTGTCTCACGGTAACAACGACAACGCCGACGACGAAGGAAGATACGGTAGAAGTGGCGCCATAACGTGCGGCTCGAACGAGGAGGATTGCTGCATCGAGTCGAGTGTCATCCGGATTCACGAACCCTAGAGTTGGAAAATATTGTAGCAGCCAGTGAGTCTGTCCAATGAAAGAGGTATTCTTCAATAATCGCTAAAAGTGAGCGATACTACCAGGTATGATAAAAATAACTAATTATAAAAAAAAGGAAGTTGCGACTTGTGATTTTGGTAGATAAATATATACAAATACATAGTGAAAATAAGTGTATGTCTTGGTAGTGAATAATCATGTCAAAACGAACGAAAAGAATACATGATAATGTGCAGTTGAGTAGAGTAATCAATAGAGAGAGAGAGGAAAGTGAAGAGTATATGGATGATGCATCCCATGAGCTCAATGTGGGACAGGAGACATGTACAGATAATAATACAGTTATTGATTTAGAGCCGTTATGAGATTCAAATACAATGATAAGTAAGGTAAGCAGCGTGGGAGAACATAAAGATCTTGAGGTTTCGGAAGTAGATCAGCAAGTTGATCCTCAAAATGGAAATATTAATCAAAAAATGTTTGATATACTGGTATCAATAAATACTCAAATGGGTGTAATGAATGGAAGTCTTAGTTCACTAGAAAAAGATAATAAGCAATTAAAAGAGGACAATCAAAAGTGAAATGAAAAATTTGAGGCCAAATTTGGTTCATTAGAAGTTAAAATGGATTCTTTGGAAAGCAAACTGAACACCTTTGATTATAAACTGGAAAATACTAAGAAAGAATTAAAGGCGGACTGGGAGACTCAATTAAATGCGAAATTTGGAGAACTAAATGTAGAGTTTTCTAACACCTTAGAAAGGCAATATAATAATTTAATGGGAAAACTTCATGACGTAGAAAAGAAATGTGAGGTAGTTTCGAAGAGTTATGATGGCCTGTCCAACAGGATGGTTAAGTGTGAAAGCAGCTGTTTCAATGCTAGCGCACAGATAAAAGAGCTTTCGAAACAAATAGTCGAGTTTGAGTCCGATGCTCGTAAGGGGATTGACAAGTATTTAGTAGATCAAACTAAAAGACTTGACGAAGATCTATCTGAATGGATAGAAATAAAAGGAAATGAAATTGTAGACAAGGTTAAGACTACTACTGGATCCCAGCCAAATGAAAATATCAATGAGCACCTAAGTAGAAATGATGAATTAATTAAGCTCTTCACTAGCGAAATTCAGAAAATAAAAGACAAAATAGTTGATGAGTTACCTAAATGGCAAAAGGAAACCAATCATAAATTGGCGGAGTTAGAACGAAAGTCATCACCAAATTTGTTGACAGAGGACGAACGTTCGGAGAATAGGTCGAAAAACAACCGAACATGTGATAATACGAAGTACAATTGTGGTGAAAATTTGCATTGGGAAGTTGATGATTCGGTTGGTAAAGATGATGATTCTTTTGGTCAGCGAGGATATTTGTCTTCTTTAAAGGTGGAGAACAGCATTTTTAAAAGTAGACAATTCCCAACATTCTCCACTGAAAAGAACAACCGACATCCGAAAATCTTTATCAATAATTTCAAAAGAATATTTCCACGTAGCTGGTCAGAACACGACCGACTTCAATTTATAGTATCCAAAATTACCGGAGAAGCCGCATTATGGGCCGCCGAAGTAAGTGAAAGTTACCATACTTGCGCTGAGTTTGAACAACTTTTTTTGGCTAAATACTGGTCGTCGAGTAAACATGGGAAATTAAGAAAAGAGGCTTATCAACCTGAGTATTTTAACAGTAAAAGGAGTACTTTAAGGCAATATTTTGAAAAGTACATAAATAAGACACGTTATTGGAGTGATCCAATTTCTCACAAGGAAGTGATCAGAATTTTGAAGGGAAGGTTGCCGATAAATATACGTGAAAAGTTAATAAATGTTCCTGACCACGATGTAGAACAATTCTTGTCGGTGATTGACTCTATAGATATGATTATGGAAGACGCAAGACAAATGAGTAGTGATCAAATGTCGACTCACACTCATAGTAATACGAATAATTATAATAATAATTTAACGTATGATAATAATAATACCGAAAATCAGGTCAAACCCGCATCACAGGAGCGTGGACAATCTTCATCCTATGGTTGCAATAAAAACAATGATTGTAGTAAATATAGAAGAGATACTTACTGTGCTAGAGGTAAACCTCGATATGGTGACGCGAATGTGCATAGTAGTGATATTAATAAGAGTAACAGGTACCCAAGTGATGAACCCAATTGTATTCGACCTTGGGAAGATAATTCGAAGCATAATGTTCATCGGCAGGATGGAACAAATGCCTCGAGTCCTCATCCAGCACAAGGAGTTATACCAATGGGCGGAGGAGCCTTCAATGTGCGACGGGGTGAATACCATAACTCGGATCATACTGTACGGATTGTGGAAGTTCATGAACCCCCACTGCTGACTCAACGAGATAGATTAAACTAATACCAGTCACCAAATGCCTTCCTAGGATGACTGGAAAGGAGAAGGAAGGCAGGCATCAATTTGAACTGAGAGTATTAAGGTACAATAATGATCAGGATATAAGGAATGAATTAATTGAAGAAAAACGTGAAGCTTCTAATAAATGCGGACAAATTTTACAGGCAATAATTCCAACAAGTATAAATAATGTTGATACTGAAATATTAATTGATACTGGAGCGACTATTAGTGTCATGACGCTGGACTGTTTAAAACAGATAAGCCGGGGGGTAAAAATGCCCACTTTTCCTATCACAGGATGTACCGTGTCTGGCGCGTTCAGCGCAAAAATGCAAAAAGTTGTGAAACAGGTACGTGTCGACGTTACAATACGGGGGGCTCAAATAGAAAGTACATTCCTGGTTGTTCCTAAAATGACAGTTTCTATGTGAGACCGGTGCAATCATTAATTTAGAGAAAGGTGAATGTATATTTAATTCCAATGGTAATGTTTTGACAGCCACCCTTAGAAAGGGCCGAGTAATTCCAAATCAATTGTGTATGAATCTAATAGTAAAATATGTCAGTATTGATGATGAAAATGTGTATGATACCTGCCTTATTGAATGTTCTGAAGAAATGATGGATAAAATGTCATTGCAGGAAAATGTGTTAGAATCAGAATATTTATCTGTTATCCAAAGGGACGAATTGTACTACTTGTTGGAAGCATATAAGTCGATTTTTAGTAAACGTCCGGGTATAATAAAAGACTTTGAATACCATATAAAGACGTATGCACATAAACCCTTTTGTTGTACTTCCTATTCTATCCCATGGACAAAGAAAGAAGTAGTCAGAAAGGAAATCAATTAAATGTTAGAATGGTGTATTATTGAGCCCTCAGATTCTGAATATTGTAACTCTCTTGTGGCGGTAATTAAACCCAATGGTGACATCAGATTGGTGTTGAATGCCAGTGAGATCAGTAAGATCATTATACCTGTACAAACGCAACCGGAGAACCTAGAAGAGTTAGTACAAAAGTTTTATGGTGCCCGCTTCTTAACTTCTTTGGATATGCGTAGTTCATATTGGCAAACTAGAATATCGAAAGAATCTCGAAAATATACTGCATTCGTTTTTCTGGGCCGAAGTTACCAGTTTACCGTCTGCCATTTGGGTTGAAAATAAGCGGTGGTGTTTTCATATCGGCATTAAATACCATACTGGGTAAAGACCTTTTGAATGAAGTTACTTTATATGTGGTTGATTTGCTAATTGCTTCTGAAACTTGGGAGGAACATTTGGACTTTTTAAGAAGAGTTTTTGCGAAATTTTTGGAACGCAGGGTTACTGTAAATTTGAGCAAATCCAAGTTTGCTCATAACCAATTGAAATTTCTTGGACATATAATTACTCCTGAAGGGATAAAACCAAATCCTAAAAAGATGGATGCAATTAACAGATGTGCTTATCCAACGAATAGAACGGAATTAAAGTCATTTATCGGATTAGTTTCATTTTTTCGACGATTTTTACCCAATCAGTTAGGAAGCCAAGACTGTTTGTTACGGCTGTTAAGAAAAAATGTCATGTGGAAGTGGAATTCCGAATGCACGCAAGCTTTTGATAACATCCGCAATGCTCTGACTAATGCTCCACTGTTACATCATCCGAGACTTGATCAAGATTTTTATATTGCTGCGGATGCTTCTGAAACAGGATTGGGTGCCACTCTTTTCCAGATGGACAATCCAGAAGATATCAGTACCATCAAAATAATTGGGTTTTCCAGCAGAACACTCTCTAGCTGTGAACGTGCGTATTGTACTACTGAATTGGAAGTACTGCCCGTGGTCTGGTCCCTTAGAAAGTTTCGCTATTTTGTATATGGAAAGAAGATCATTGTATTCTGCGACCACAAAGCTTTATCTTTTATTTTAACAGGAAGGATGTTCCATTCACGTTTAACCCAGTGGGCCTTGCTACTGCAAGAATATGATATTACGCTCAAATACATCAGAGGGAATGACAACATCATAGCCGATGCTCTTTCAAGACTACCGAAAAGAAAGAATGACGACGAGTGTGAAGAACGGACTATTGACTTAAATGTCATGAATTTATCAAGGCAATATTGTGAGAGGCAGATTTCACAGCTATGTCGAAGTCTTCCACAACTGCAAGAAGATGATAAGTTGTGGAAAGCCATTAGACATGCTGTTGAAAGCAAAACGCTAAGTAACTCTCAAGAACAGTATCAATTAAAATCCGGAATATTGTATCGGAGGAAGGATGAAGAAGATGTTTGGAAAGTTTGTGTTCCAAATAAATATTTAGAATCACTAGTATGGTACACTCACTCGAATTGGGGTCATTTTGGCGCCGCTAAATGTACAGCCAAAATAGCACAATACTGCTATCATCCAAATTTGGGACGTCTAGCTACAAATATTCTTAAGAAGTGCAAAATATGTCAGAAGGCAAAACCCATAAACTATTGTCGGAAGATATAATTACATCCAATCATCCCACAACAACCTTTAATGTTGGTGTCATGTGATGTCTGTGGGCCATATCCCATGACACGTGGACGGTTCAGATATGTTTTGGCTTTCTATGGTTTCTTTTCAAAATATGTGAAATTATATCCTTTGAAAAATCTCCACGTTCGACCCATGTTACGCAAATTTATCAACAACTATATAACTGAGCTCGGCAAACCTATAATGATCTTCGCAGACAACGCTACTTATTATACAAGCAAAGTATGGAGAGACACTATGAAAGAACAAGGAATCCAGCACATTTACATCTCAAGATTTTACCCTTGTGGAAATCCGTTTGAGACAATCTTTCGAGAGTTGAACCGATTTTTACGGACGTACATACCCAAACAACATTATAAATGGATCGATTGGATTTATGAATTTGAGAAAGTGTATAATGACTTACCACACTTATCGACATATTGTTCACCTAACCAAATAGTATTTGGTGAAAGTATTGTGCCAGAATGGATGAAGAAATTACCTGCAATAGAACAAAAGATTACCAAGAAAGAAGATATGGTGAAGAAGGTCTACGAAAACCTGAAGCATCAAGCACAATTGAGAAAAACCCGTTTTGATAAAAATGTGAAGAAAGTAGTCACATATGATGTAGGGGAAGAAATTTTATTGAGAAATCACCCAAAAGCATCAACCAGGAAAAGACTGAATAAGAAATGGCAGTATTTATATACAGGTACATACAAAATAATGAAAATACCTCATAAAGGGAGCTACCTCCTGGCAGATTATGATACTGATGTAATTAAGGGCTTGTTCCCTCACATAGACCTGAAGAAGTATTATCAATAATGAGCAAAATATAGATTCAAGAACCACTGAATGATACCAAGACTACACTCAGAGTGGACTAAATAAGAGCACCAGTGGATAAATACATACTTATACTAACTTACAAAGAAAATTAAAGAATGTACCGAAGATTTCCATGAGATACCTTATTGGTATCAGCAACAATGACGACGCTGAAATACGATTTATCCTCTCACCGAACAGCGAGGATGGATGATTTAAAAGTGGAATTAAGAGGAAAAGAAAAGGACCAAATCCTCTCTGGTTAAACAAGTGGCCTGATAAGGGTTTTGGCCCAGGATGCCAATCGTCGAACCCGGCTGTGATCCCTGCCTTGCACAGTCGGTTGAAGAACTGAGGGCTTCATAAAAAAAAAAAAAATAAAAAAAAAAAAATAAAAAAAAGTGGTGTGAATATGAAGTGATTAGTGCGAAGTGTTTCTAAGTCAACCTATAAACAAATGTGGAATTTAGTTAAGGGCATTTTGTCTAAGCCCATTAACTATACTTAAATATTGTAGAATGTATGTACTGACTTGTTGAGTGAATCTGAGAGTGAGTGTATTCGCCGAAACAAATACCCTCTCCTGTCACAGTACACAAAAAATAAGCCTGTTCTGTCTGGAACCCTCTTCAAGACAACACAGTCTGGGGGCCGTGTAACATTACGAGTCAAGATAGCTGTAACGGAACTTGAATAGCGTAAAGTTATCGTTAAAAACGCACGCCGCGCGATTTGTTACGATTTGCTCGGTCATAATAGTAGTAACATGCTTTTGAATACAATTAAAATATAACGGCGATACCTGTTTAGTGTTATTGGAAGTAATAGGTAGTAAATTAATGAGTAAGGTAGCCGGTCCTATAAGAAGAGGTAAAATTGGACATATTGAGGTGTTTTGCTTTATATCGACTAAGCCGATGATACAGCGTCTTTTTTTTCGTTTACTCTTAGAGAAAAAAAAAACAAGTAAAGAAGTGCTAATTGTGCGTTGTGTAAAATATAGGGGCGAATTTTAAATGGCTACAGTGTATAATTAGACTAACAAATGGACATTCAGTTACGCGAAATAGTGGATAGCGAAGTGTGGTCATTAAACTGAGTACACCTACAGGGCGGTCAATGCCGGGATAAGTCTATTCGCATCTCACGAGGGACGCGGAATTCAGACCGTTTTTTTTTTAATTATATCGCGGAGAGTGGGCTTCAATTTATAAAAAGGAGAAAAGCTGTATCATTATCATTGACTGTTGGTGTCAAGCAACCAAAACTGTTCATCAAAGTGTTTCGGTGAATGAGTGGTGAATGCGAAATGAAACTGTGAACGAAGTTATGTTAAATAATGCAGAAGAGACAAGACAGTTTGGTCGTATCTGTTATTATTCCATAAACTGTGACATTTCTTCTCGTTGTACGAAGCCTTTATAGACGATCGTTATGACAATTTGTTTTGAAGGGATCTCGTTATGAGTTAAGTTTTGGTGACCTGGTCAAGAGGGGATAGTTCAAACAAATTTCGGGCTTGCAGCCGGTCGTCGTTCAATACTTCGCACGATATTTCAACTGGTCACCTGCCAGTCATCTTCAGGTGAGCCGTCGCAGACTGGCGAAAACGTTTTTTTTTTTTCTTTATTGATTTTCAATTCCCCCCGAAGGGGGCGGGCCGGCAGCAGCTTACTATGCTGCTCTACAGCCTACAGACTTTTTTTAAATAAAGGAAGAAGAAAGAAACAAGGAAAAAACAGGCGATAAAATGGCGATTTAAAGTGTGAAAGGGCGTAAAATGGCGGAAAGTTAAAACAGAAAGCAAAAGGGGTTGGCAATGTAGATAAAAGACACAGGAATCAGACAAGTAACATAGTAGACACACAATTAAAAAACATGGCGACAGTCTGGTTTCAGTTCGCAAGTGATAAAAAGCACGCCCAGCGACAGTATGATGGCTGTTCGCTACACTTCCCAAAAGACACAACACGGAGCACGCACTGGAAAAACACACTGTAAAACACTGCACGAAAAAGGCGGCACGAAGATGGCACTCCCGATCCAAGGCAGATGGTGGGGGGGGACCTGGAGTAGGGGGAAAAACAAGGAGGGAGGAGAGGAAAAAACGACAAGGGGGGGAACCAAGGAGGGAGAGGACTAATAAAGGGGGAGAAGGGCAGACGCAAGGGGGAATGAGAGGAGGCAGAGGAGGGAAATGTAAAAGGACGCGGGGGAGAGAAGGGGGCAAAGAGAGGGGAGGTGGGGAAGAAAGAGGATGGAGGGGGGGGGGAGAGGGAGAACTGGGAAAAGGACAGAGGAAAGGAGGGGGAGTGAGGATCAGAGTTGATAGGAGGGGTAAATGGAGGGAGAGAGGGCATCATCTGGGAGGGGGAGTTGATGGAAGCCACCTTGGGAAAGGAGATGTAGGGTGTGGAGATGGAGGGTAGGGTGGACACAATGGTGAAGACGTGGCAGGGGGCAGGGATTGGAGAGGAGAGGAGCAACCAGGGGGTGAGGGGGTTCAAGACAGCGGGAGGTGTAGAGGATGCGGATATGTTCGAGGAATAGGAGCAGATGGGGGAAAGGAACGAGATCATAGAGGATCCGCGTGGGGGACAGGTGCGAAAACGTCCTCCGTTCCGCAATATATAGCGTACTGTAAGTATTCTGCGCATGCGTTGAAAACTTGATAGTTGAACCACACTGCCCGCCGGCAGCGCCCTTGCTGGTGGAATAGCGGAACTCAGTCGCCCTCTGCGTTGCCGTTTGCCACGGCCGTCGACGCACTCTGTCGTCTTCGATTTGAGCAAATCGTGGAGATGATGGGATTCCATGCACTGTCCAGCTGGTAGCCGCTGTCACGGTTTAACAGATTTTCCGCCAGTCGTATTTCTACAGATTCTTTAATAATGGAGTCCCAGAAAGACGTTGCTGTGGACAAAATCATTGTTTTCTCATACTCCATTGAATGTCCAGTAGAAATACAATGTTCAGCAATAGCGGACTTGACCCCCCCCCTCCAGTACACCTCTTGCAATATGCTGATGACACCGCATTCCTCGCCCTCGCTCCTACCCTCCAACGGTCCCAACGCCTTCTCCAGAATCACCTTGACGTTTTTGCTGCGTGGTGTAACCAGTGGCTCCTGACAATCAATCCTTCCAAGACCCAGGCAATCATCGTAGGTCGTACCACTCGCTCCATCCGGCTCCTGGATTTCTCTCTTACCGTCTGCCGTCACCTCACCTGGATCCCTCATCTCCGCTCCATCCAATCCAAAGCCCACAACTGCCTCCGACTCCTCAAACTCCTCTCTGGCCGGTCATGGGGGTTGCACCCCTCTACCACCTTCCACACCTACAAATTCTTAATCCGTCCCATCCTCTGTTATGCCAGTCCTGCCTGGATATCTGCCCCCCCCCCCCCAAATTCTATAAGTCCCTCCAGATCCTTGAGCGTCATGCACTCTGCCTCGCCTTCCGTATATGCCTCCCGTCCCCCAAGCGGATCCTCTATGATCTCATTCCTTTCCCCCATCTGCTCCTCTTCCTTGAACATATCCGCATCCTCTACACCTCCCGCTGTCTTGAACCCCCTCACCCTCTGGTTGCTCCACTCCTCTCCCATCCCCGCCCCCTGCCACGTCTTCACTGTTGTATCCCCCCTTCCCTCCATCTCTACACCTTACATCTCCTTTCCCAAGGTGGCTTCCATCAACTCCCCCTCCCGAATGGTGCCCTCTCTCCCTCCATTTATCCCTCCTATCAACTCCGATCCTCACCCCCCTCCTTTCCTCCATCCTTTCCCTGGGCTCCCTCTTCCTCCCCCCTTCCATCCTGTGTTTTCTCCCCGCCTACCCTCTCCCTATCTCCTTTCTCCCCCCCCCCCCCCCCGAGTCCTTTTGTACTCCCCTCCTCTGCCTTCCCCACTCCCTGGCACGTCTGCTCAGCACTCCCCACGCCTCTTATGGATCCTCATCTTCCGTTAGCTCCTTTCCCCCCTCCCCCTTCACTTTTCCTCTCCTTCCCCCCTTTCTTTCCCGTCATCTGACCAGTTTCCCCCCACCTGCTCTCGGGTGTGGTATGTCATATTTGTGCCAACCTTTTAGTGCAGTGTTTAAGTTAGTGTTCAGTGTTGTGCGTCTTTCCACAGTGTTGCGAACAGAAATCATGCTGTCGCTGTGTGTGCATTTTATATCTCTTGCGAACAGAACCCAGACTGTCACCGTGTTTTTTTTTTTGTCTGTCTATTATTTTTCTGCTTCCTCTGTATTTTATTAGCATCATCAACCCCGTGTTTTATGTTTTAAGCTCCAGAATTTTCTGCCATTTTACCTTTAAGTCACCGATTTTATCGGCAACTGTTGTTATTTTTTATTATCTTCATCTTTTTAAAACAAATTCTGTAGGCTGAAGAGCGGCGTAATAATCTGCTGCCAGCCCGCCCCCTTTAGGGGGAATCGAAACTCAATAAAGGAAAAAAAAATAGCGGACTTGCTTAGCTGCAAAAGGCGGGTGTAACGTTGATGTTCAGTGCAGCGTTCTTTCAAGGTGCGTGTGGTTTGACCTATGTAAGCCAAACCACATTGGCACGGTATCTTGTAAATTCCGGCCTTTCGTAGTAACAGATTGTCCTTAACTGATCCCACTAGGTCCGCAATCTTCGATGGTGGGCGGAAAACCACTTTTACCTGAAATTTTCGGAGGATTCTTGCTATTTTAAACGAAGTGTTGTCAACGAAAGGAAGAAAAGCTAAAGATTGTTCCGGCATGTTCTCCTCTTTATTCACTTCCTGCTTCTTAGTTTTAACTGTTAGTGCCCTGTTAATCTGCCGGATGGAATATCCATTTTCGCTGAATACTGTCTTTAGATAGGCGACCTTGTGGGATCAGTTAAGGACAATCTGTTACTACGAAAGGCCGGAATTTACAAGATACCGTGCCAATGTGGTATGGCTTACATAGGTCAAACCATACGCACCGTGAAAGAACGCTGTACTGAACATCAACGTTACACCCGCCTTTTGCAGCCAAGCAAGTCCGCTGTTGCTGAACATTATATTTCTACTGGACATTCAATGGAGTATGAGAAAACAATGATTTTGTCCACAGCAACGTCTTTCTGGGGCTCCATTATTAAAGAATCCGTAGAAATACGACTGGCGGAAAATCTGTTAAATCGTGACAGCGGCTACCAGCTGGACAGTGCATGGAATCCCATCATCTCCACGATTTGCTCAAATCGAAGACGACAGAGTGCGTCGACGGCCGTGGCAAACAGCAACGCAGAGGGCGACTGAGTTCCGCTATTCCACCAGCGAGGGCGCTGCCGGTGGGCAGTGTGGTTCAACTATCAAGTTTTCGACGCATGCGCAGAATACTTACAGTATGCTATATATTGCGGAACGGAGGCCGTTTTCGCCTTCGAGAGGGTTAGATCCCCTCCTTCGAAAGGTCAGATTGCAAAGCCTGGGCTACTCTCAGGGTGGAATCTCCGTCTTCGAAGATTGTGTTTGTCTGTCTGTCTGTCTGCCCGCCGCTTGCTGCTATCGCTGTTCGTTCGTTCGTTCGTCCGTCCGCCTGCCTGCTCGCTGTCTATCGCCGTCGTCGTAACCACTGCCGCCGCCGCCGCCGCCGCCTGCTGCACGTCCGTCTGTCCGTCGCCGTTCGTCTGCAATGAGTATTCCCACCTCCACCGTCATCTACACCTCCCCCTCCCCCTCTCCCACAGTCACTTCCTGGAGTGCCTTCCCTGGCGTCCCTCCTTACACCTCCCCTCCCCTTCCCTTCCCCCACTTACCCATCCCCCAATCTCCTCCCCTGCTGTATACCCACACCTCCATACCCTTCCTCCAGCCTCTACACCCTCAACAGCTCCCACTACTACCCCCGCCCTCACGTATGCCTCTGTTGCCGCCTCTGCTGCCGCCCCTCAGGTGGTTGGCTTCCCCTCTCTCACCAACCCCGTCGCTTCGTCTTCTGCATCTCCCGCACGCATCACGTCGCGCCAAGCCACCATCGCCACCACTGAACCAGCTGCTTCTCCCGGTGCCTCCACTACGCCACAGGGATCTGCCACCCGCCACCTCCCTCTCCTCCCCGTCCCTCTCCCCTCCTCCCAGTCTCCAGTCTCCAAAAAAACCCCAAAAGCGCGTCCTTACCGACTCTGCTCCCACCACTTCCCACAAAAAATCAACACCACCTCCCCCTCCCCCTGCCATCACCATGGACACCACCCCTCCTCCTGCCACCCATACCTTGGCCCCCACCCTCCACACCTTTGTCCTGTCAACTCCTGATCCTAAGTTCCTCAATGCTCGTACCCTCACCAAAGAAATACGAAAGTACTTACCTGGTGCTCCCATCTCCCAGCTCATTCCCCGCAGGGACTCAGTCCTTATCAAGTCCCCGTCCCCATCCTTTCACACAGACCTCCTGCGAAAACTCCCAAGAGTCATGTTTGGCCCCCACGCCTCTCTGACACCCTTCCTTTCCGCTTCCACTCCTCGTCAGCCCCAGCTCCCCGTCGCCCCCCCCCCCCCCCCCCCCACCTACACCACTGTGATCACCAAGCTCAGCCCGGTGATCACAGAGGATGAAGTGATGGTAGAACTGAACTTCCACCCGGACTTGGAAATCTGCTCTGCCCACTTATCCACAATGCCTCTGGTCCCACCTACCTCATGCGGGTATTCTGAGTCCGCCCCATCCATAGACCATCTCCTCATCCAGGGTGCCCTGATATACCACCGTCGCCACCCTGTTGAATCCTCCAAATCCCCTCCCCAATCCTACCGTTGCCAGCGGTGCCTGATGTACAATGACCACCTGACTCCCAACTGCAAAAACCCCCCCACCTGTCCCCATTGCAAGGCCTCCCACTTTCTTAAGAACTGCCCCAACCTCGCTGCTACTCCTTCCTGCAATGGCCCCCATCCCACATACTCCCACAAGTGTAAAGCTAAACCCCCTCCAGCCACCCCTGAACTTACAGTCCCAGTTCGTCCCGTCGATCCCCCTGTCCATCCCAACAATTCCCTCCGTCCACCCCCCACGGCCGAGGACATCATCCGGTTCATTACCGTTGTACTCCAAAACATTCACCCTTTTCAGCGCCCCCACACCTTCCAACAAATCTCCCTTGCTGCTCGCTCTGTTTTCCACCTGAACACCTTCGCCACTTACTCCCACAACCAAGCCCACTTCACCTTCACCCGCCTCGACACCCTAGTTTAAGCCTCTTCCCTTCCCTCTCCCCCCCCACCCTCCTTCCCGTCATGGCGCGGCACGAGTCTCGCATCCTCTTCCAGAACATTCGCTCCTTCTGCTCCAACAAATACCTCCTCATGCACACCCTCTCCCACCACCAGGTCGACACCTTCCTCTTGAACGAAACCTTTCTCCAGCCCCACCATTCTGTCTGCACCTCCCCCTATATCCTCCACCGCACTGACGCTCCTGGTCCTCGTGCGCAGGGTGGAGTCGCGATTGGCCACCTTAAGCATATCCCCGTCCGGCCACAACCTCTCCTCAATGACCCCACTGAACACCTTATCCTTAGTGTCTTCTTCCCCTCCCTCACCATTACCTGTGCTACCATCTATGTCCGCTCCACTGCTCCTCTTCCTTATGACTTCATCTCACACATTGACCACACCTTCTCCACCTATGTGATTGCTGCCAACCTCAACATCCATAGCCGCACTCCTACTGCCCTTCGGCGGTGGCATCAGTTCGTCTCCACAATCCAAGGTGACCTTGTTCCCCTTCCCCAGCACACCCGACCCGAAAGTGACACCACCCCCGATGTTGTCATTGCCTCCGCCAACCTCCTTGGGCGTATCGCTGTCGCCGTCCTTGACCCCACAGGTAGCGATCACCTCCCTGTCCTTCTCACCATAACGTCTGCTCACCGCCCCCCTCCGGCTCCGCACCTTCCACCCCCTCCCAAGGTCGTCCATGACTATGACTATCGCTGTGCCAACTGGGATGCCTACCGGGATTCCATCTCCACCCAGGTCGAAAGCCACCCTCTTACCTATCGCCTTCCTGACGACATCATCCACGCCTCGTCCTTCCTTCAGAAGGTAATTACTGACGCCGTGGAGGCCCATGTTCCTACTAAAACCATCCAACCACACCGTCCCACTCTCCCTTCGCGGGCTGTCCTCCTCCTCCGTGAATCCTGCCGCCTCTATCGCTCCTTCCTGCACACTCATGACAGGGATACACTCCAACGCCACCGGCAAATACAGCGACACGTACGGAACCTTATTACAGCAATGAAACGCCGTGACTGGCGCCAGACCTGCACGCGACTCAATGCCACCCTCCCTATCAACTCCTCCAATTACTGGTCCGCCTTCCATCGTCTTACTGGTTCCCTTTCTGCTCCCCACTAACCCCTTCTCCATAACGATCGCCCCTTCCTGACAACCTCAGTAAGGCCAACCACTTCGCTTCCCACCTTTCCGAGGTCTTCTCCATCCCCGATGATCCCCACTTTGATTATTCTCTTTTCCCCACAGTCATGGAACGTGCCGATACCTCGGTTGCTCCACTTGCTCCTAGTCTCCAGTACTTGGGGCAGTTGCCCCCCTCTGACATAAACACTCCCATCACAGCACAAGACATTAAACTTATCCTCCGGTCCAAACACAACACGGCTCCTGGTCACGACTGTGTCACCTACCGTCACCTTCGCGAAAGCCCCTATTCCTTTCTGACTGTCCTCGCCCATCTCTATAATGTCGTCCTCTCTACTGGCTTCTACCCTGACCTGTGGAAGACCTCCCGCGTCCTCTTATTCCTCAAACCCAACAAACCCCCTTCTGCCGCCTCTTCCTATCGTCCCATCTGCCTCACCTCCATCTTCAGTAAGGTCTTTGAATCCATCCTCTCCCACCGTATCCATCAGCACCTTGCTCAACACCACCTCCTCCCCCTTACCCAGTGTGGCTTCCGACCCTCCTTCTCTGCTGACGACCAACTCCTCAACCTTGTTCACCTTCTGTCCCTCCAGCTCAACTCCCGTCACTCCGCCATTTTTGTTTCCCTTGACCTCCAAAATGCCTATGACCGTGTATGGCATCCCGGTCTCCTCTTTAAACTCCAAACCTACGCCCTGCCTATCAATTTTGTCCGTCTGGTCGCTTCCTTCCTCTCGCACCGTCCTTCGTATGTCACCCTCCACAACACCAACTCCCGTATCTTTTATCCCACGGCTGGCGTCCCCCAGGGTTCTGTCCTCTCCCCTCTCCTTTATCTCTTGTATACAGCTGATATGCCCAAGCCACCCCCACCAGTCCACCTTCTCCAATATGCTGATGACACCGCCTTCCTGGCTCTCTATCCCTCTATCCTACCCTTCAACGGTCTCAATGTACCCTCCAAACCCACCTTAACTAGTTCACCACTTGGTGTAACCAGTGGTTCCTCCGTCTCAACCCCTCCAAAACCCAGGCAATCATCATAGGCCACACCACTCGCTCCTTTCGCCTCCATGATTTCTACCTCATTCTTTATGGTCGTCCTATCCAACTCACCCCCACCCTGAAATACCTTGGCCTGACCATCCAACAGAAAGCCCATTCCCGCCTCCACCTGCTGAAACTCCTGTCTGGCCGGACATGGGGATTGCATCCTTCTACCATCCTCCACACCTACAAATCCCTCATCCGTGCTATCCTCTGTTATGCCAGCATCGCCTGGATCTCCGCCCCCACCCGCTTTTACAAGGCCCTCCAAATCCTTGAACGCCATGCGCTCCGCCTTGCCTTCCGTATCCGCCTTCCTTCCCCCACACGGCTCCTGTATGAACTGATCCCCTTCCCCCACTTCCTCCTGTTCCTCCAACATCTCCGCATCCTTTACATTGTTCGCAGGCTTGATCCCCCCCACCCTCTGGTTTCCTCCTTCCTCTCCACCCCCCGCCCGTTGCCGCGCCTCTATCGCTGTATCCCTCCCTCTCTCCACCTCCACACCCTCCATCTCCTTCATCAGGGCAATTTCCAACGCCTCCCCCTCCCGGATGACGAACTTCGCCGTGACATCTACCCTTCCTTCCAACTATAACCTGGCCTTGTTCACCCCCCCTCCCCAGGGCCCCCTTTTCCTCTTTCCTCCTTCCCCCAGAGCGGATTTTCCTCCGTCCTCCCCCCTCCCCTGAGACCCTGCACCCCGTACTTGCCTCTCTCCTTCCCACATCCTTCCCTACCTGGCCCTCTTCCGCGTGCCACCCGCTCACCTCTCCCATCCCTTCACCTCCCTCCCTTCTTCAGGTCTCCCTCATCTCCTAGCGCCTGGCAGATCCTCTGTATTGACTATCATCAGTGTGCCACATCAGTGTTGTGTTTAGTGCTGTTTCTCGTGTGCGTCTAGAGGTGTGATTTTAATTGTGAACTGCCTTGAGGTTCGCCGTCAGTGTTACGTTATGTGTTATGCCATCCGTCGCTACCTTTATGCTCCTGTCGTACTGTGCCTTGTGTTCTTTTAACCGTCGCAGTGTGTGGCTTTTTGTGTGTGCTACTTTTAAACGGTTTTTTATCTCCATTTTACAGTCACCCCGTTTTTTTGTCTATTGCCTTCCATGATGTTCCCCCTTTTGTATATCTATGTTCACCTTATTCTATCCTTTGCTGTTTTTAACTGTCTTCTATTGTTTGCTTCTATGTCTTTCGGCTGAAGAGCAGCGCCTATGCTGCTGCCAGCCCACCCCGATGGGGAATTGAAATACAATAAAGAAAAAAAAAAAGAAAGAAAAACCGTTTTCGCCAGTCTGCGACGGCTCACTTGAAGAAGACTGGCAGGTGCCCAGTTGAAATATCGTGCGAAATATTGAACGACGACCGGCTGCAAGCCCGAAATTTGTTTGAACAGTCAATTCACCGGGAAAATTTTAAAATTCACAAGAGGGGATAGTTCGTAGATCCTAACTACTGCAGCTATTCTGGAATCAGGTGCTACCGTGACCGTTGTGTGTTGTCAATGGCTTAAGGTCATCATATCTCATGCTCGAAGATCGACGCGCCTTTCCTCTTGGTATAACGGTGTCTCACGGTAACAACGACAACGCCGACGACGAAGGAAGATACGGTAGAATACTACGAACACAGAAATGGAAGTACAATCGTTTACATTGGGCAGCATTTAAAGAACCGTTTGCACGTCGTGGACGCAAATTGTTTCACACCATATACTAAATTCTAAACCTGTTCTCCTGTGTACCCTCCCCCGATGGTCCCATCGATTAGTATCGACCATTATTCTTGCCACATTCAGGTCTATTACATCTTGTTAGTGCCTTATGTCACCAGAAGGGCTAGCAATGTGCTGTGCAAATAATTTCCAAACTCGATTACCATTTGTATATATTACCACCATGGAATCACTGATCCAGCATGGAGTCTGATAAGCACATGCTGCTTGGTAAGTATGCCCATGCATTATTGTTATTATTATTATTATTATCATCGACGAAATGTGGAAACATCAAGCCCATTACCAGTAGGGAAACAGCGTAATTCGAAAACGAATATGAATGATGAGAGCAAAAGTTCTAAGAGAGGTTATGCACATTAGGTGGAACAGCCCTTGTATTACAATAAAAAAATAATTAAAGGAAAGAATGAAGGCAATGTGATTGTTAATTGTCCTTTCGCTTGCAATTAAAACAGAATATTAGTACAATTGCATTATTATGAAATGTTCTGTGTGTACGAAATTGTGCTATTGTTCATTCATTTTTTCTTGCGTCGTTTCATTCTCTGTGCCCATCACTATATATGTTTTAATTACATATCGCGTCTTCTGAACGCTTCTCCTTCTGTTAATCTTACGAAAAAATGACCGCAGACTTCTTTTCCTCTATTTAAATTGTAGACGCAGACAGTTGTCTTCAGGGAACACCAGTGACTCTGAAGATGATATAAAATATGAAGAAATTCTTCTTAACTTGGTTCTATTTCACTTTAATAAAAATACTTAATAATGTTATTAAGTCCTCTCTTATTCAGACACACATATGATACAAAACACTCGTAGCCCATCATACTCTGAGCAGTACATCTTGACCAAACCTCTACATACGAGAGAGTGAAACAAAATTATGTACGGAAATGTGAATGATGTTTCATGGTCATTTGTCAACGCTTTTTTGCGCATTCATATCTAAGGTCTTTGCCGACGTTTATATTCAGTCTTTGATGAGATCATTATCGGTGTTTCATTTTTTAATAAATTTCAACTTTACCATATCTGGGGGGTCTTTTACCACGTACCTACACAACAGCCCTCACACTGTTGGTTGACATGGTGTAGAGATGTACAATGTTTTTGTAAGTACATAACTTACGTTTACATTTGCCGAATGGGGTCGATGCTCTTTATTTGTCGGCTTCTCTTTTATTTAATGGAATGGATGTCAGCATATGCCATGTATATTAGAGTTCTACAAGAAATTAAAAGATTATCTACATGATATGATAGTTCATTACGTATTTGAATTTAGCGCACTGACAATAATGTTCAGTTTGCTTCGTCTCCGTTGTCGGGTTTTGTGCCTGAGCACTAACGCGTTTGGCGGCTAAGCACGAGCCGCTAACGGTCAACATGCTAGCTGCTACCGTCGCACGTGCGTGCACTCGTTTCTTAGTATTAATTTCACATTGAGTGTCACACTTTCACCTGAGTATTACATATTAAAGGATTTGCGTGGCGTTTGTCTTCATTCTGGGTGCAGTGTGTGTGTGCTTGTTGTTAAAAATTCGACACTGTGGCAGAAGATCTCCATTCTTATGGCCCGGGCGTCATTATTACCCATCGTACTCGCATTTTCAGCGGAGAGAACCCTGGCCAACGGCATCTGTCGACAAGGTAAGTACTGGCTCGAACAGCTATAGTTCACTTATTAATGTAGCAGTCGTTGTGAGACAGAATTCTGAGAAATAACTATGTTGCACACGTACGTTAATGTCATCACACTTCACTGTCCACTTTGTTGAAAGACTCATATTGCCGTCCAAAACACTGTATAAATTGCTCGTCTTTAAAGTTCACTCCTTTACACAGAGTTTGGTTTTCAATGAAAATTCATACAAGTATTGAGTTACAACAATATATAACATGATAGCGTATATCTATGGCTGACATTCTATCCATCGCTTATACTACCAACGTACATTTTTAAAGTTTTAAACCGTCATAAATTTTTCTTTAGCTGGTTTCTGTTACTACAGTTTGTTTGTTTATTTCAACTTATCTTTGTTCACACTACATATACAAATTAAGTACGTAACACATTATTATGGTACAATACATGCATATGATACATTTATATTTCATTTTATAGACATGCTTTTGTCACTTATGTGAGCTCATTACCTGCTGAGGTAGAGGAGGAAGAAAAACATTCAAACATTACTAGCCTAACTACGTTTGGCGCCACCTCCTTTGTTTGGGAGGGAAGAAGGGAAATACTCAACTACTGGTTCAATGATTTAGGAGGAAATGCTACTCGTACAGTTATGGACTAGTTGCCAAGGAACTCTTATTTCATGGAAATGATACGTACTGACTAATCATTCATGAATTACCCTGTTGTTTCTTCATGCGCTAGTGCTGTGTACTTCAATTCACGTGTAGCTTAGTGTTAATTATGAAGGAGTTTCAACCGTTGTAGACTTATCTTCCTCAAATACATAGAATGCTTTCATGTGACACAGTAAAAATTAATTAGTTTTTGTAAAATCACATGCTTAAATGTTTATGTGTACTTTGCAGCGCATAGGTACTGGTAAATGTCATGGAGCTATACTGCGACGATGCATATTTTCATTTTTCATTTGCCAGATGACCTTTGTATAAACATCCTTATAACTAAATTGTTTACTCGAGGGGCAGCCCATTTCTTCATTTGGTACCTGCTACTCTCGACATAATTCTCTTCTTCTGCGCCATGATGATGCACTAGCCGCTAAAATAAGAAAAAAAACTTAAAACTGATGGCACTGTGTAGCTCAGTGGCCACTGATGCATTTGGTCATTACATCCGTCCGCAGATATTTCCATACTGTGTTTAAATCCACAGACATTCGTTTATTCTGTTACCCTTTATGATCATTTACCCTGCAAAGAGAATTATTTGACATTTCCTACGGTATTTCATCGTTTCTTCTTAGCTTACACGTCTCGTATATTTTTCATAATGCTTCCTTTTGTTTGTAAATATGTTGTATATAGCTTAGTATGTAATTAAATCTCTCTATACATATATCAATAGGTTCCTTAGTTCTTAGTAGATGTAATTGTTTAATATTTCCGTTTACTTTGTATTTAAGTTAGGTATATGTACGTATCGCATTCCTGTTTGGTTGTGCCTTCTGCCAGTCGGTCGCACATACGCACAGGTCAGTGCCTCCTCTCCCACTACTGACGTCAGTGCGCATTGCTGAGCGTGCACAGCTGAGCCATAAGCTAATTCTGCTTATACTTTCGCTTTTCGTGAAGTGGTGTATTACTTTTCATCCTGTCGATTTTATGCTTACGTGTACAAGTCAAAAGAATTTCTTATACTGATACACATTACTTTATCCTAAAATACACTCCAGAAAAAAATTACACTTAGAGTTATGTACATTATGCACAATTATCTTGTGATTCAAAGAAAAATGCTACCTTGCTTCATCATTGTATAAATGCTTTTATATCTTTGTGAGGGTGGAGACACTTGTCTTACTGTTTTCTCATACACTAATCTGTACGTTCCAGGGTAAAGTATTATAGATATTGTATATGGTCCTGAATAGTGTTAAATTGCCACTTCTGATTCCGTTTGCCAGATTTTGTCGATTTAGGATGCATCCATAAGAGGACTCGTTGCCCTTCCAGAAACTGTGTAACACGTTTCAGTTTCTTATTAAAATTTTCGTTCTATACTCGGAACTGTTTTCGGCTGTAATTATGGCTTGTTTGATTCTGTCTTGTAGTGTCATTTCTGTAGTGAATACTTTTGGTATGGGTGACTCCCACTCATTCGTTTCTTTTGTCTGGAACATCAATTCGTTAGGTGTGAAACCTGTTTGAAGAATGTGGAACTTTATTGACAACTTGCATGAAGTGATTTAAGTATTCTAACCATCGGGTGTGTTTGTGGGGGTGTATGTCCTAATAAACCAGTTAAATTCTACAAAGACTCGTTCGACAGGACTTGCTTCCGGGTGAAAACAGCTTACTAATACATGTCTTATGCCATGTGAAGACATAAATTGTTTCCACTTTTGCCCAACGAAATATGAAGCATAGTGGTACCTTTGGTTTACCTATTCTTCTCAAATAGTCTTCCTTAATTCTTTTTCTGATATTTGTGGCTGTTGCATTTTCAGTGGCATATATTTTGATATGTTTCGGGAAAATATCATATAGTGCCACTACGTATCTTACATCTCCTTCACTTTTTGGATATGGACCAGCTATGTCCAGGGATACTATATCTAGAGGGTTTTTGCGAGCATTAGGTGCAGCTCAGTATATTTTGACACACTGGACTGTTTTGATTTTTGACATATTGCACACTTTCTTAATACCTGTAGGACCTACCTTCTCAAATTTTGAAAATAATGAAGTTCTGCAATTTTTTCAGTAGATTTACCTACTTCATAATGTCCCCATACTTCGTGTATGTGTCTCATAAATTCGTCGATATAATCTTCAGAACACACCACACCATTGTGGTGTTACCTATGAAACAAAACGCCCTTGTACTACTGACACCATTTACTTTCCTTTCCAACTTCATCTTGTTTAAGGTTTTGCATGACTTCACTCCATTCGTTTGCTCACAAAACTTATGGTAATCAGACTGTTGTGTAGTACCTTGCATTAATAACGTTTTAATTTCTGCACTTGCTGTGTTAATTCACTAAATTCATCTGAAGCTTTTGGTAACCCAGACAAGGCATCTGCAATAACATTTTGACTTCCTTTAATATAAATGATCTCGAAACTGAGTTCTTGTAAATATGGACACCACCTAGCTAATCTACGGTGCAATAGTTTACATGTTAAAAGAAATGACAGTGACTGATGGTCACAGTAAACTTTGGTATGCTTGCCCCACAAAAAATATTCAAACTTTTTAAATTCCCATGTTAAGCTGAACTTTCCAATTCTGACACAGAATAAGATCTTTCTGCTTATGATAATGGGGACTACCAAAACTAATGATCTTGGGTACTTCTTTCCTTTCTTCTCTTCATACCTGGAACAAGCATGGACCCAGCCCCTGAGATAAAGCATCTGCTCATTGACAAAATCCTTGGACATGTCAAGGTGACTAAGAATGTTTGCATTGACAGTGCCTGCATAATGTTATTAAAGTCCTTCTGACAATTATCATCCCATAACCAAGGCCTGTTTTTTCATAGCAAGTTGAGTAATGCATCACTGTTTATCACTTACTGTGGTACGAATTTCCGAAAAAAGGATACTAGTCCTAAATAAGCTTTAAGCTGTTTTTTATTCCTTGGAGCTGGACAATTGAGAAGGTCATCACGTTTTTTCGGATCAGGTAATATACCTTGTTCTGTCACAACATGTCCTAAAAATTGTACTTGCTCCTTAGCAAAACTAGATTTTTTTTTAACTTGGCTGTTACTCTGTAATCTGCAAATCTTTGAAGCACCTGTTCAATGAGCCTGATATGTTCTAACCAAGTGGATGTGGCTATTAGCATGTCGTCTACGTAAACAGTGACTTTACCAAGCAGTTCTGGTCCTAAGACCTTGTTCAGTGCAGATATAAACACGACTGCACTAATGTTCAGTCCAAAAGGCAGAACACAGAATTCGTAGCTTTGGCCACCACAAACAAAAGCTGTATATTTTCGACTTTTTATGTGGAGCTTTATTTGCCAGTATGATTCCTTTGGGTCGAGTATACTGACTGTTCATGAAAGTTTTCTGGTCTTATGCATACTGGTACTAAAATCTTATTGATACCTGTAGCACCAAGAACTAACCTTACAGATCTACCTGGTTTACTTACTGGTAATATAGCACTATAATGAAAATGATGGTTGTATAATTCCCCATTTGATCATATGATTGATCTCTTCCTTTACTGCCTCTCGTTTTGCCCATGGAATAGGATATGACGTTACATAAAATTCTTCATGTGGATAGACTTCAAATTTATATTGATAGTCTTTGACTATTCGTGGCTCCTTTCTGATACGTTTGCATACTTAAATAACAAGTTAGAAAGTTCTTGTCATTGCATATCATCTAGTATCTGCGATTCACTTAGTTTCTGCTCTACCATTTTGGAACTAACATCAGTGTTTGCTTCTTGTTCAGTATCAAATTTGCTTGTGAAAGACACAGTTGGAAGGAATATTGTACTATTACATTTGACTCTGGATAGTTTTTGTTCCTTTTATCAGGTGTTTTGTCTCCTTTACATAAAAGTGGCATTTACCATTACCTGCGTCAGTCTGTGTTTTGCATGTTCTAAATGTGCCTTGCCAATAAGACAATTAACTATAAGTTTGTCAATTATAAGAAAATTGCACTTCACTGTAAAATGTTCAATTTGTAATGGAACAAGTGCTTTACGTTTTACCAATTTATTTTTACTGGCTGTAGCAGTTTGCACCTTGCAATTTTGGACAGGAAATTTACCTCTCTTCTTCAGTTCATAGAAAAATGCGTTTGACATTAGGTTGGTAGTTGAACCTGTAACTAAAATTAACTGTGGACTTGTTCTTCCTGGATATTATTCGTTGTATCTGACTCATGCTGATACAGATCATCCTTGATGTCAATTTGTTTCTCAAATCTTATGAAACATGTTTGTAGTTTTGCTTTGCCCCCACTCCCTGAGAGGTCAATAGCCTGGGTTCAAATGGCTCTAGCAACGTTCGGCCACGTCACCTCGTGTATATCCCACGACAAATCTGATTTTCTGTGCTTCCGGAAATACATGACGAAAAGCACTGATAGAAACTACTGGGTTCATTCTTTTAGCTTTGATAGTGAATGTAGGAAACTGTCGATGTCTCAGCAAACATTCGTCTGCAAAAATAGTTGATAGACACGTGGCCTTTTTCTGACGTATTTATGTTGTTATTGTAGTTACCTGTAACTCTGGTTAGTAATTGCTCAGGTGTTGGAGTTGTGGGTATGTTTTCATTTTGTACTCTACAACTGTCACTGGTACCTGCTGAAGGACTCGTGACAATTTGTGGATAAATACCGACAGGTTGTGTTTGTTCACTGTAGCCTGTGTATTATTTACGTGCATATTTCGAGATCCGGTAATATTTTCTTCTAAAAGACTGGGGATCCTACCTTCTGCGGCTTGTAGGTTAATGTTTAACTTGTTCACTATTTTCTTTTCTTTTTTCTGAATAGCTTTTCCTACTACATCTGTGTATAACTTACAGTCGGTTACTAACTTCTCTGCAATGATATACTCTTATCTAACATACCTGCTTCAGCTGGACTGATGATATCACTTAGATTTTCATTGATCTTCTCTCTCTCCTTCTTAGCACTTGCTGAGTCAACTTCTAATGTTGCTACCCTTAAAGTAAGCTCTTCTACAGCTAGAGGTACGCCTTCATAGTCTTTGCTTAGCTTGTTAACGACAGTGGTTACCTCTTTTACTGTCGAACACAACTGGTTCTGTTTGGCTTCAATGTTTGTGTCCGCATCTGTGATTTTCTTTATCTGTTGCTCTACTAAATCATAATGGTCATTAAAAGAATCTACCTTATGTTTTAACTCCGTATTGTTACTCCTAACTTCAGAAAGTACTTTATGCTTTGCTTGTTTTTTCATGTCATTCAGTTTTTCGTCGATTTCAGTGTGCAAATTTTTGGCTACGTCATTGAACTTCTGTGAGAGCGTGTCTTGCAAATCCTTGGATACTTGTTTTTGTTCTTGTTTCATTCTATTTAGATCTTGTGTAACAGTGTTTTGTTGATGTTCTACCGTGTTCGTATCTTGTTTCTGTTCTGGCGTAACCACAAGCACGGGAATGAAGACGAAGAACTCAAGACCAGAGAAGGCAGTTAAACGATGTCGGCCAATGGTGTGCGGAATAGGAGCACACCAGGGCAGGAGCTTCCTCAAGCCAAAGTGAATATAAGCACCACTCATGCCAGCCTCGTCTGCTCAGATCGGCTCAGTATGCGGACATTAGTGGAAAGTATTTGCGGTGTATTAGCACAGTTGTGTTTATGTTAGATAATAACTGCCGTAGCAGTGCGTCAGTTGTACTACTGTGGTTGCTGTCAGCTGTACTTTCCAAGTTAATGTTTGTATTATGAACAAGTGGTGTTCGTAACGTGTTATCAAGATTCAAATTTGTATCGCTCTCCAGTGTTTCATTCCTGAGTGGTCTATCACTCTGGGAGATGTGTGACATTGTTTCGTCAATTGTAAACATTGTGTCTTCAAAGTTATTCTGTTGTGGAATGTCGTTGTCATTTGTCACACCTGCGACACTCATCTCTGACCCACTTAAACTTCCTGCAGTAGACATGCATGACACCTGAACTTCAATTGTTAGATCGCGCAATTCTACGCCGTCTTGGCTGATTGCGTTTTCGCTATAGGTATCAACAATTGAAATATATTTTTCTGCCATGTTGTATGAATATGCAAAAATAAAAATTTCGTATGCTGATTATTACACTTGATAATTGTAATTTACGCGACGCCAAAGCCTGTTTTACGTCTACTATGACACGCAAACTGTTGTGTTGGGATTTCTTATGTTTTATTGAAACACGTATCACACTGAAAAATTCCTGTAAGTTTTTCACACGAAAATTCAAGGAAGGGGATAATGAGGAAAAGGTTCCTATATATGTCAAATGAGGTGCTACCAAGCGTAACCATGCAAGCAACTCACGTAGCCGTCCTACCTTTGTTGCGCCGAACAAAACAGCTTAATATGGAATATTTTACATAACCTGGGACCCACTCTTATTTCTTTCCAGAATTTCTCCGCAATTTTTGCCTTTTTGCAATACTTTCTCCCCGTTGTGATTCATGCAAGCAGAAAATACAAACAATTAGTTTTTATGACTAATAACACTGTCATGGAAATTTATTGCTATAACAATAGTTAAAAAACCCTACTTACAACCGGTGTCCTCAAGTCGTGGCACTTGGGTTGCCAGTTGTATTACAATAATAAAAAAAATTAAAGGAAACAATGAAGGAAATTTGTTAATTCTCCGTTTGCTTGCATTGAAAAGAGAATATTAGTACAATTGCATTTTTATGATGTGTTCTGCGCGTACGAAATTAAGCTACTGTTCATTTATTTTACCTTGCACTGTTTCTTTTTCTGTGCCCATCACTATATATATTTTTATTACATTTCCCATCTTCTGACAGGTTCTCCTTCTGTTAATTTTACAAAAAATATAATCGTGGACTTCTTTTCCTCCATTTAAATTGTAGATGCAGGCAGCTGACTTCAGGGAACACCAGTGCCTCTCAAGATGATATATAACATATAAAGGAATTCCTCTTAACTTGGTTCTGTTCCACTCTAATAAAAATAATTAATAATGTTATTATGTTTTCTCTTATTCAGCCACTCATATGATACAAAACACTCGTAGCCCGTCATACTCCGAGCAGTACATCTCTGTCAAACCTCTACAAATGAGAGAGTGAAACAAAATCGTGTACGGAAAAGTGAATGGTGTTTTATGGTCATTTGTCAATTATTTTTTTGCGCATTCATAATTAATGTCATAACTATAGTTGGTCTTTGATTATACCGTTATTGCTGTTCCATTTTTTAATAAATTTCAACTTTACCATATCCTGGGGGTCTTTCACCATGTACCTACACACACTCTGCATCTAATGGTGTGTTTATAATATATATGCTCTTCGCCAGACAGGGTTTAAAACACCTAATCAGTCCTGCACAATATCAAACATATGATCCATTCTGTAGTTCTATATTGCAGTGAGAAGAGAGGGATGCAGTAATATCTTGTCTAGTTCTCTACTGGGTGAAGTTAGCGGAGCTTTCATAGTTTGTAGTTTTTTTTCTGATGGATGGTACAAAATAACGATGGTAGAAAGAAAGTATGCGTGACAGCCATGAATGCACCCCGAACGACACTGATCTCCTTCGGACTGTGGTACTTGTATGTAGTCTGAAAACACATTGCAATGCAGTAGCGAAATCCTCATGCTTCTTCCAGTTCCCATACTATCTTTTTCTACTACCTCGTGTTGCAGCGAAAAGCTTCGTTTAGTGTTCACCTTACACATCGAACATGGTTGGTGGTGCTATGACAGTATGTACCCATTTTCCTACCAGTGATCAGAAAACGCGGCCCTGTCGCATTAACTCAGGTCGCTCTGTTTCTCCACGGGTTGCAGAAGGTGGTAGACATAGCGCTCTCCGACTTCTGCTCAGTTTGGACTTAAATTAGGACGACCACATGGAAAAAGGTGCAGGGAGGGCGGGGCAAAGTGTGAGGAACAATCACAAGATGCAGAGGGCCGGTCTAAAACCACGTTGGAGTTTTACTGTAGGAGATAAGTTCGAAAAAGGTGATACGTTTAGAGATATGAGAGTGCCTCAAATATTATTCACCAGTGACTGTAATCATTATAAGACGTCTCCTTAGGATCCAACGCAGGTGTGTGGCTAAATGGAAGGACTTGATTCCAAATCGCATAGAGCGTTTCTATCGAAAAGCGTAACACTATAGATCTGAAAAGCCAGAGTACATTTCTTATGATCTCAGTCTAGTGTTGCATCTTTTTAAAGCGATTTGTCACATAGCGAACCATCTACTGTATGTGATCATTCTCAACCAACCATAATCTTCCCTCACCTTTAAGCCAGTGGATATATCGCGGAACCTTTGACATGGCATCGAGACAGTTTGCATTAAAAATACTGGAGTAATATCTAGTGGAGTTGCAAATACTGGCTTCATACCACGTTCCGTAGTCGGGTCACTTTCTAAATTCGGTGATTTTATTACGAGCTTACATCGCTGGCGATGTGCTCCCACACTTTCAGTCTGTTAATACACACCCCGCAATGACCATCTATATTCAATGTCATGGTATTGGTGTGGAAAACCACTTCATTCGGAAGCAACACCATATCTTGTTTTATAAAGGTTGTATAGTTTTTAACATGGATATCGTTGCGATACTTGTGTGCGGGAGTAGAAACAAGACTGCTTTTTATGCAGGGTGACAGTAACATAGACTTTGCGATCGTGTTTCTAACATCTAGTGGCTTGTAAGACGACTATCTCTTTCTTACTAAGACACACTGGTGCCACTAGCAAGAAAAACAAATGAGGTATGTCCATCCATGGCGGGCTTTTGCTCAATATTCTTTGATGTCACCAGCGTTCACTTATTGGCCAAGTATTATACTTATTAGGGGATGTGTGAAAGATTCGCTGTGATCAACAGGCTTATAAAGTATTTGTTACCAGAGTTCCCACATGTGCAAAGAAAATGGTGACCAGAGTTCCGACATGTGCAAAGAAAATGGTTTTGCCCTGTTGTAAGGAAGGTATGGATTTGATGCGGATTATTGCTATAGCCATAAGGGGAATGAAAGATTTTTCTTCATATGGAAAATTTTGTCCATTATAAGAAGGATATAGATTTTTCATACTTCCAGAGTCACAGTCATTGTTGAATATTGTCAGAGTGAGGCTGCAATCATAATATTTAATTGTAAGTACAGTGATAAAATATATGTGGATGGCTCCCTAGAACAGTACTATGTGGGGAGTGGGGCGCGTGGCGGCAGTGGCCTGTCACCGGAATGATTGATGTTTCAGGCATATGGAGGGAGCCATCTGAACTAGAGGGGCCGGCTGGGGTGAAGGAATGTAGCTGACCTAACCGTGTCACCCTCTAGGTGCATGAACAGCAAACTAATACTCAGCATATCTTGGTGAGCCTTTGTGATCGAGTGTGTTCTCCATTGAAATTTGAGAAGATTCAGTATGGGTGTGTTTGCGGTGGACAATTATTCCCTCCCTTTTAAATTGTGCGTTTGGCTGCTTCCAAATTATTATTGTCTTTTTTTGGTTTAGAGAACATCGATTGTTGCGTGTGTTGTTTGCATCTAGATGGTGAAAGACAAATAGAAGAGACATTTGCTGGTTCTTTGGGCATGAGAAACACTTTAGTTAACTTTGTAAAGTAGAAGAATGATTTGGAATCTGTTATATCATTGACATTGATAGTCGTTAAAAAATACGGGTGGAACTAACAGTTTCCTCTATTTTCGGGTTTTCACGTACAGATCTTTCCAGACATGATATGTTTCTACACTCATGCTCATAAATTAAGGATAATGCTGATACATGGTGAAACAACGCTCTGGTGGGCAGTTTGCAGGTTTAAATCACCTCGGGGTATGACCATGCGGTGCATTTGACCTGCGGTCGTCGAACGGTGGCGCTTGCAGCAGTCCACATACGCAGAGGTGTGTTGGTGCATGTCAGAGTATGGTGCAGCGAGTAAGTGTGCAGACGTTTTCAGACGTGCTAACGGTGACTGAATGTTGAAAATGGCTCAAAGAACACATATTAATGACGTTATGAGGGGTAGAGTACTAAGGCGACTGGAGACTGGTCAAACACAGCCGGTCGTAGCACGGGCCCTCCGTGTGCCACAAAGTGTGATCTCAAGATTATGGTAACGATTCCAGCAGACAGGAAACGTGTCCAGACGCTATAGTACAGAGCGTTCACAGTGTACAACACCACAAGAAGACCGGTATCTCACCATCAGTGCCCGCAAAACGGCCACGGAGTACTGCTCGGGACCTTACTACAGCCACCGGAACAGTTGTCTCCATACACACAGTCTACAGACGACTGAACAGACATGGTTTATTCTCCCGGAGACCTGCAAGGTGCATTCTACTGACCTCTGGCCACAGGAGAGCCCGTAAAGCTGGAGTCAAGAGTACAGTACATGGCCATTGGAACAGTGTTCCCAGGTTATGTTCACGAACGAGTCCAGGTGTAGTCTGAACAGTGATTCTCGCCGGGTTTTCATCTGGGGTGAACCAGGAACCATACACCAACCCCTTAATGTCCTTGAAAGGGACTTGTACGGAGGTCGTGGTGAGGGGTGGGATTATGATTGGTGCGCATACACCGCTGCTTGTCTTTGACAGAGCAACTGTAACAGGTCAGGTGTACTGGGACGTCATTTTGCACCAGTATGTATGCCTTTTCAGGGGTGCAGTGGCTCCCACCTTCCTCCTGATGGATTATAACGCACGGCTCCACCGAGCTGCCATCGTGGAGGAGTACCTTGAAACAGAAGATATCAGGCGAATGGAGTGACCTGACTGTTCTCCAGACCTAAACCCCATCGAGCACGTCTGGGATGCTCTCGGTCGACGTATCGCTGCACGTCTTCAAACCCCTAGGACACTTATGGAGCTCCGACAGGCACTAGTGCAAGAATGGGAGGCTATACCCCAGCAGCTGCTCGACCACCTGATCCAAAGTATGCCAACCCGTTGTGCGGCCTGTGTATGTGTGCATGGTGATCATATCCCATATTATATGATTGCAAATGATACAGTAAACGATATGGATTTTGTGCAATCGGCGCAGGAAACAGTGGCGTTTTGTAGCACATGTGTTTTGGGACGGTTTTCTCAACTTATCGCCAATACTCACAGATCTGTGTCGTGTGTGTTCCCTATGCGCCTATGCTATTAGCGCCAGTTTTGAGTAGTGCCACGTTGTGTGGCACCATATTCTGCAATTATCCTTAATTTACGAGCATGAGTGTACTTACTTAGTGGTTAACAGCATGTTCCACATCGCTGCATCTCGCTAAAGTTTTGGGTTTCTAGAAATATAATTTCCACTCTTTATCTTTGGAATTATTCTGTGCAAGCGATCGGTAGCACACTGTTATATGCTTGAATCGAGAACTATCGCTTAAATGATATGATATTCTGGCAAAGCATGTGAAAATACATATGTTCTTATAATCCCAGAGTCTGGAGATGCCTGTAGAAAGCATGTAGAAAGCATTGCAGCATGCAAGCAGGTCAGGGCCAGAAACAGTAATGCCTGTGTGCCAAGGAGAGCCAGCCCAGCCTTTGCACACCAGTTCGGTGAGTGAGTGCTGTCCACTGAGGTCGCTCTGGTCATGTATTGGACATGTGTGTATGGTGGCCAGTTGACTTGTGACCATTGACCACAGTGGATGACAAAGTGACTGAGGAAAATATATGGTGCATCAGCTTATGTCTTAGGATATTTCTGTCTTCACGGTATATGCACGGGAGCCTGGTGATCGATAGCTATTTGCAAGATACAGAAGTGATTATTTTGTATGATGCAGGATACGAATTATGTTTACTACAGCGATTTGGTAGGTGGTGATGTAGCTCGGCTGGATATCGGTTCCATGCTGAAGAATTCAAGCTTTCCTCGACAGTAGCAGAGCAGTGCAGAAGCAGTGCAATTGAGGAAGTACCTTTGGTGGTAGTTTCCATATTTCATGATCTTTCTCAGGGTTTAACTGTGACTGCTATACATTTTTTTCGATCTGTACAAAAGTCGATTTGAAAGTCTCAAAATTTGTCTGACAGCAGAAAATGGCGGATAGTGTTCCCGTAGCGACAGCATTCAGTAAACACTAATCAGAATGCTCCATTCACAAGAAGTTCCATGATGTCAGGGAGTCACAAGACATCCTTTGTGCAGGGCGTAGGTGCCTCTTGTAAGGTGTCAAAAACCCTTTACATATTGAGAACAGTATATCTTTACTTCACGCAAGTCGCAGTAGGTTCTATCGAGTGCACCAGAAAGTAGTCAGTGTTGAGACTCCGAGCAAATAAGTTATTGGCTGCTAAGTGAGAAGGGCGGATTTCGGCAGGACGGCCTACCGCGCTTATAATTGTTTAACGGCTGTGTGTGTCACCCAAAGCCATGGACTTGACCTCCAGCAAATACGGAAATGGCATTAATCGAGTGATTTGTTGATGTGTTTAAGTGTTCATTTGTGGATCGTGATTATGCGACCCACGCTGGGCACCCACAATTTGGATTGCATCGAGGATTGTGTATCCTGTGCTATATGAAGAATATTGGCATGTGACGACATTAATAGGCAACCTGCGATGAGTTCACTGTTATTATCTTGTTAGACAATGGGAGTAACTGCCTCATTCCTGTTGTTTAAACAAAGGATAAAGAACATTAACACCAAGTATGTACCGATTATTGCTACCTGACATCCTAATTAGCTTTGTTGGATTTTATATGAAACAACTCCCTTGTAAATATTAACCAATCAGCCTTTATAATTTGCACACAGTCAAACTATTCTAAATTGTTAGGGTATAAGCCAGTAGTCAACAACGGTGGGTTAATAAGTTAGTGTTTCATCGTGTCATTCCATGATAGGACATTGTGCAGTTTTCGGACATACGATAAGAGGAAGAGAATAACAATAAATGGTTTAAGTGTGCTTATCGCCAAAGAACATTGACAGTGTTAAGACAATATAGAAAAGTTGAAATGGTAACGAAAACTTCACATTCGCTTACGTATGCATGAAGATTGAAAAATTGCGTGAAAAACAATCTTCGATAAACAGTACTCTATAATAGTTTTTATTGTGAAAATCTGTGTAAGAAACTTCAGGCAGTGTACTACGACGTAATTGCAAAAATTGCAGGATAGTAGAACGTTATAACACCTCATAGTGAAAAGCTATTGGCAGTATCAGACGACAGGGACAGTATTAATAAACTGTATAGTGGAGTACAAGCATGGAAATTCGTGTGAAAAACAGTGCAAAGTGCATATTAATGGGAGGTAGACATTATCGCGACGTAACTGGTCGCATATTCGTTACAAGCGTATGAGAGAAGTTCTGTACTGTGACTTTATGCACGAAACTGACCTTGAACGTTTTAAAATCGTGAAAATTGATGTGGACCCATAAACTGATACGTAGGCAATAATGCGAGTGACTAATGTTATTGTTGAGTGATGTCACGAAGACTAGCCCAGCAGCCACGTCAAAGAATGTCAGTCAGGAAGTAATTGGACACAGCACTAATTCCAGCCACGTGAGAGTTTCTATGCCATAACCAAGCTACACCAAGCAGCGACCAACACGCTGTCGAAGATGACATCTTGTGGCGAAACTACGAAGTATCCTGTCTGCAGCGTCATCTGCTCACCGATCATCAAACTTCGATGACAACATCTGCACTCATCACGCCGGGCAGCCAACGACAGAGACGCTTCAGCCAACAGTCGCTGCATGGAACGAGCCAATGACACCGACAGCAGCGGCGGCGACTCGACTAGTAGTGTGATCAGCTACCAGTGAACATAGCGCTCAACAAACATATTCCGCAGCAAGTATTAGCGTTGTGCGGTGAGGAAGACAACCTACTGGCGCAATAACAATTTATATTACGCTATCTGCAGAGCACATAAGGAGCTTTAATCACAGTATGTAACGCTATTTTTCCTTCCATTTTGGAATGTTCTGGCTGGACAGTAGTGTGTCTATGTATGCGAATTTTTAGGTTTTTGTGTTTTCACCAGCAAGGCAATAGTGAATATGTTTTAAGACTTACCCTGCAGCCTTAACTGCTGATTAGAGGTTTTATAGTGCTAATTGGTGATGTTATTTGATTTTTGATGCTTTGGTGTGAGGTGATGAATATTACCACTGGTGTTTAATTCAGATAAGTTGGTGAAGTCTTTTTATTTATCCAGTGCAAATAGGTATTGTTTCTGTTTTGAGCTACTTGAGGTACTGCTGTCATTATTTTGTTTAAATTGTCAGATGGTCTAGATTGTTTACATTATCCAAGATTGATTTATAGTATTGCTGGTATATAATATACATAACCAAATATGTCTACTGAAACCAAGCAGGAGACTCAAGAGGCAGAAGCCAAGAAGAAGGAGATAGGACAGGAGGATAGAAGTGATTCGGGAATAATGGCTGTTGACTGTCAATAGAAAGCCCATTCGCACATTCCACCAATTACCTCGAGACATCAATTAAACATGGGAGTAGTAAATCAAACATTGTAGTGGGAGGACAGCAAGACATGCTGTTGGCGATATTAGAAAATATTGAAGCTACCAATCGGATATGGAGGAAACCAATCGGAAAATGGAGGAAATCAAGGAAGACAATAAAACGACCCAAGAAAAGATTGAAGCCGCCAGTCAGAAAATCTAAGAAACTGACAGAATAACCCAACAGAACATTGTCACCATCAACGAGAAGAATCAGATGACATTATGAGAACAAGAAAATTTGAAGAGAGGATGACAGTATTATAAAGAAGAGGTAAGACGGTGAGGAAAGAGAAGGCAGATTCCAGCAGAGTATAAACCTGCTCTCAGAAGATATGAAGATGGGAGAGGAGATAACCAAGAAAGCCCATGAAGAGATTCAAGAAGTTAAGGAAGAATTAGGGGGAAGAATCGAAGAGATAATGCAGAAGAAACAACAGTGTGAAGCAGCTATTATGAGACTGGGCAACAAACAGACTGGATTAGCTCAAAATATACAGAACGCAATAGCAGTGCAGAGGGAAGAAGATAATAGGAGGATTGCACAGGATATGTAACATTTACAAGGCGAAATCCAACAATTAGAAACGAAAAGTGAGGAGATTGACAGGAAGATTGGTAATGTAAAAGTAGCTATAGGGGAAGGTAAAGTGATAACGTTAATGAGCTCATGTGGGACAAAAATATAAGCCAAAGGGAGAACTGCACCTGACGATTTTTATGAAACGGCTGAGAGGCATTTTTCCAACACATATTTGAGACAAAGACAAAATTCAATTTGCGATAGACAGAATGGCAGGTGAAGCTTTCATGTGGAGCGTGAAGAGGAAAGACGAAGTTAGTAGTGATGAGCAGTTTTGAAGGAGAGTTTCTAAAGAAGTATTGGTCAAAGAGCCATCAATGTGCACCATTGGAAAACCTGTTCCATCACAAGTATCTTAATAACTGGAGAGGTACCTTGAGAGAATTTGCTGAGTATTTACAGGAACTGAATGAAACTTTAGAGCATCCCTTAAATGATGAGATAATGATTTCTGCAATTAAGAGAAGATTAAGTCAGAGGATGCAAGAATCCTAATCTGGAAGTCTTATTAAAGATAGAGAAGCCGTAATGAAGATACTAGAGCAGTTGAAGTCCACAAGTGGGTAAGAGAATAGTCAAGCAGTTGAGCAGGGCCTAGGAGAAGACAATTACCAAGGGAGTCCATTTAATAAGCAATCTTTCAACCAAGGAAGAGATCATAGGGGCTGCGGTAATGGACATTGGTTCCAAAGCGATTCTAGAAGAGATGAAAATGCAAAGGAATATGAGAGAGGAGGCGGCAGGCGAAGAAATAGTGAGACCCAAGATGAGGAGGAAAGGAGTTTGATAAACTAGACCACGCTCCTGAAGAGGTCCGGTCGGGAGTGGGAGAAAGGAGAACCCATATAAATCTGATTAGGCATGACGATGGTGACCTGACAGAAGACCACACGAGGAAAAATGAACAGAGTTCCAAAGAGCCAAGATTACCTGTAGGCAGGATAAAGATGTGTGAATTAGGTGTTGATGCCCTTGTTGACACTGGGAGTGAAGCATGTGCTATATCTTGAAAGCTATATGAACAGATACTGAATACTAATACCAGCTTACCTAGTTTTTCTGTAAATGGTGTCAAAATTGTAAATGCTGTAGATGCCAAAAATAAGCCCATTAAGGAACATGCAGTGATTGGATATGAAGTAGAGGGAGAAGTATACAAAGGAACATTTTTTGGTGATTCTAGGTCTTAACATGGCATTTATTTTTGATTGGAAGAACGATGTAGAAGCAAACATGAATTTCGATAAAGGCACAGTGAGTGTAGGAGGCCGTCAGGGAGATAGGAGAGAATTGACCTTGGTAGAAAGTAAGAAGTCAGAAGAGGAAGATGAGTTTCAACAGGTGAAATTGTGTTGTGAGGAAGGGCCTACAGAAGAGCAACCAAATGATGAGGAAGTATTGATATTCTACAAGAGATTCGCCCCAGCAGATCAACCTAGTGAAGATGCTATAGGCAAGAAACTAGAAGATATGACACATTTGGATGAAGAGACTCGGAAGAGGTTAGCAGAGATCTTACATAAGCACAGCAAAGTCTTCTCTCAGCAGCCAGCAATCATGAAATGGGTAGAATGTAAATTGAAAATTAAGGAACATAAGCCTTTCAATGTTAAACAATACTCCATCCCTCAGGCTAAAAGTCAAGCGGTAGAAGAGGAAATAGAAAGAATTGTTGATTTTGGGTTATTGAGAGAACCAAGAGACAATATAATAGTCAATTAATTGTGGTAGACAAGAAAGATGGGAGGGTGAGGATAGTTTTGGATGCATGTATGGTAAATAAAATTATTGAATCAGAGCAAGACAAGCCAGAAACGATAGAAGAATTAATTCAAAGATTTTGGTGTGCAAAGATACTTAGTAGCAATTACCTGATCGCCAGCTACTGGCAAATACCTCTGGCCCCTGAGTCACTTCAGTATACTGCCTTCATGTATGCTGGCAGAAGTTGTCATGTTAGAGTATTGCCAGTTGGGCTTAACGTGTTGGTCTCGGAATTCATTAGAGCACTGGACATGATTTTCGGTGAAGAATTACTTAAGAAAGTTATTGTTTATGTGGATGACATACTCATTGCAAGTAAGACGTGGGAAGAACATTTAGAGACACTTGAGGGAGTTTTGCAGGCATTTGAGGAAGCAGGGGTAGCAACAAATTTGGATACATCAGAATTTGGTAAATCCCAGATAAAATTCTTGGGCTTCATAATTACGGAAGAGGGTAGCTACCCTACCCAAATAAGCTGGAGACAATTAGGCAGTTTCCAGTTCCTTGTAACAAAAGGCGACTGAGAGCATTCTTCGGCTTCTGTGAGTTCTATCGGAAACCCCTGAAGGAATTGAGAACACTTACTACTTACATGACGAATGTGAAGAACTTTAAAAGGTTGAAGAAACAGATATATTATGCCACCCTGATTTCTCCAGAGACTTTTATTTTGGAGTGGACAGTTCTGATTATGGACTAGGCACACATTTATACCAGATCGAGAAAGAAGGGTATACCGAGGTGATAGAGACTACAGCCTTTAGTAGCAGACGCTTGAATGCATGGGAAAGGAGATGTAACGTTACAGATAAAAGAGCCACTGGCTATCGTGTGGGGTTTTAATCGATTTCGTTATTATCTAGCTCGACATCTAAATGTGTTCACGGACCACAAAGTTCTAACATTCTTAACTACAAGTAAACTGAAACACAGCTGCTTGATAAGATAGGCATTGGTGTTGCAAGATTATGACTTCAAAGTGATATATGAGCCAGGTAAATCACATACCATATCTGATGCGTCACAGCTGCCACTCAATTAATGGGGAATAGCCATGTTCGGACCAGAAGAAGGAGAAGTTCGGATAAATTTAATGAAACGAGTACAGCATGAAGACTTTGTGAAGAGGTTCTTGAGGAACATACATAGAAAACAGAACCAGGACAAAAAACTGAAATTAATCAAGAGTAATTATAGACTTGCTGGTGAAGAAAAGATTAGGACGTACTATTATAATATCCACCAGGGAATACTTTACAAGAGAAGAAGAGAGGATGAAGAGGGTTGGAAATTATGTATACTAGAGCATACAATAGACAAGTTAATCTGGTGCACACATTATAGCAATGCCCATTATGGACCTAAGAAATGCCTTGAGAAACTGAGAGTGGACTGCATCTTCAACAACATGGGAAGGCGTATATGCAAGTAGCTGAGCACCTATGATACCTGTCAGAAACCTAAAACTACTACTGTTCAACATAAACATGTGTCAGACCTATTGCCACAAGAAACACGGTACTTGGAAGGAATACCCAGAAGAATTCGAGCGTATTCGGAACCACCTAGTGCACGATTCAACAGGATTTGCACATTGTGAAATCTTACTTAATCAGGAGCCTGACAGTGTTTTTCGTGAATTGGTGGAATATCCACAAGGACATAACCTTGAAGGATGAACTAAAAGATCCACACAGTGGACATCAAGTGGAAAGCTACTCCTTATGTTAAGAATCTAGACTGAAATAAAAAAATAGGAAGGAACCATTAATTAGAACTTAGGGAAAAGTTGTAGTCTAATTGACACTCGATTTATTCCTCTTAAACATGACAAGACAGCAAAATTATTCAAGAAACTTCACACAAACATTTTTATTTAACAAACGCCTTACTAACATGGGATCTATGGTGGAAAAAGTGATCTGCTGGGGATTGACACACGACACTAACCAGAACACTAATCGCTCTGTCTGACTCCATACACGTGAATCCAGGTTATGGCATCAAACTACACCACCACCAAGCATCTATATTCTACCATACAAGAAAAAAGAAAAATATGGTTCGAAAGAACAGGGTGCTGAGAAATATATATTATAGCCCTACGTCGCAGCAGCGAATACTTTACCCTCATGCTGGTCCAGGAGACACATCAAGATGCGTTCGCTGACTGAAGTCATGGACGGCGGAAATCTGTTATTAAATGCGCGTTCCCAAAAAATGCAAGTACGCGGTCTCACGTTCGGTTAATTCAGAATGCAGGTACTTCCCTATGAGCCTCTGAAACCTCGATGGATTCCAGTGTGCAGGAGGACCCGTTTGCTGGTCTGCCAAACCAATTTGACTCCGTGCCATGACTGTGCGTGTCGGAATATGTCAAATGTTTAGACGGCCAACTCAAGACAAATAAGTACACGCACGTGTCACTCATTGTGACCATGATAATATAAGCAGTACCTCTGATGGTTCAGAAGGTGACTGACACAGGCTCTAAGTCGCACATTAGCAAAGGACACAAGTCTCACCATTTTGGTAGAGACCTGCAGTTCTTTACTAGCGAAGCGCCAGTAAAAGAGACTTGTACCAGAGTGAACCTTCTTCCTTTCTCACCGCTTCCTCCTCAGCCCAGGTACAAAAGTACATTTCTCTTTTTTGACTCCCCCCACTTTCACACAAGCCAATCACGAGCTGGGGCCTGGCATTCTAAGCTTGGAGAATGGTCTTTGCACTGCAAACCGATTTGACCAATCAGAGACTTTAAAGTTAATTGGCAGAAAACAGATAAAAGATTCAGCTTCGCGGCCTCTTTCCCACACGTTTGCTGTGTCTTTTGCTAACACAATACAGGATGGAAGCACAGCCCTCCATAAACAGCTTGTTGTCTCCCCTGTTGCGTCCATTTCAAAGTTCCCAAAGAACCGCCATAAACTCGCCAAAAGCCTCGTGCTTTCACAAACATGTTTTGCAACAGAGTCTGGACGCCAGTTTCCTGTCCCATGGAAATTCGCAGAACGTTCAAATTTCTTTTGGCGGCTTGCTCCCTAACAAGGGCCCATCCTCTGCTTTATTCTTGGCCTACGGTGCACTGTCGGGGTCTTCTCGGCGCTAGCCTGTATACCTGGACGCCTGCCTCCCGTCCGGCAGGGAACGAGTTGAAAGTATGAGGAGATACTACACACCTGATGATTGGGGCAACCCAGAGGAGAGAAGTAATGAGGATGATGAAGTAGGGCCTAGTCAGGCATAAACATAAATGTGTGTAGGTGGTTTTCGGTTATTATGTGTATTTGGAGAATAAAGATCATGAGAACTGGTGTTCAAGTGTCGGTTGTTGTCTTAGTTACTATATTTGTATCTATTCAGGATTACGGTTTTTCATCATGAGAAAAGAATTAACCATATTTAAGGGATGAATTGCATATAAGTCCTTTATAGTGTGAAAAGTATTACGAGGGTTGTTTTTTAAGTAAGGGCCGTTCGCGCGTATAGTCCCGTAGTTCGCGCGGACGCCGTAACAAGCCACCGCGCCACTTGCCGGCATCCTTCCCGTTCACACTGATGCAAGTTGCAGCTCTGTAGCTGACGTGTACGCATCGCTGTGCTACTTTACAATGTTTACGATTATTGAATCGCCCGCCGCGTGTGAGATACGGTCAGTAATACGTTTTTTGGCCGCGAGAAGCCTATTAGCTGCAGAAATTCACCGTCAGCTAACAGAAGTTTATGGCTTGAATGCAATGAGTGAAAGTAAAGTGCGTCAATGGGTTAGAGAGTTTAAAAATGGCCGTCAAAACGTCCATGACGAAGAACGCTCAGGCCGGCCCTCTGTGATCACTGATGATTTGGTGGCTGCAGTCAAAACAAAGATTCGTGAGGACAGAAGATTCACAATTTCCACTCTTTCTTTGGAATTTCCACAAGTTTCTAGATCGGTTTTGTACAGAATTGTGTCTGAAAACCTAAACTTTAAGAAACTGTGTTCTCGGTGGGTACCCAGACTCCTCACAGAGGACCACAAAGGGAAGAGATTTGCCACTTCATTGGACTTTTTGATTCGTTACGAGAAAGAAGGGGATGACATGTTGAGTCAAATTGTCACTGGAGATGAAACATGGGTATCCCATATCACTCCCGAAAGCAAGCGACAATCGATGGAATGGCGACACACAACCTCACCCGTCAAGGTCAAAGCCAAACAGACGCTGTCAAAGCACAAGATTATGGCAACTGTGTTCTGGGACCGGCGCGGTGTTTTGCTAGTGAACGTTATGCCACGAGGAACAATAATCAACTCAGATGCCTACTGTGCAACTCTAAAGAAGCTCTGCAGAGCAATTCAAAACAAAAGGCGAGGCATGCTGACAAAAGGAGTTTTGCTCCTGCACGATAACGCTAGGCCTCACACCTCTCAAAAGAGTCGGGATTTGATTGATTCGTTTGGCTGGGAAGTTTTGGACCATGCACCATACAGCCCCGGCCTTGCTCCTAGCGATTTTCACCTTTTCTGGTACCTGAAACACCATCTTGGCGGGCAGCGCTTCAATGACGACGATGAAGTGAAAGTGGCCGTGAACTCTTGTCTGTCGGAGCAGGCGGCCGAATTCTTTGAAGAGGGAACTAAAAACTGAGTTGTATGGTATGACAAGTGCTTAAATAAACAAGGCAACTATGTAGAAAAATAGGTAAAAGTGTGTAGAATCAGAAAATAAAAGTTTTTTTACAAAAGTATTTGTATCTTTTTTAAAAAAATAAAAACAGCCCTTACTTAAAAAACAACCCTCGTAGTATTTAGAATATTGTAGTGTGTATTAATATGAGCTAGATATGGACCACTCTGTGAATTGTGTCAACAAAAGATGCTCGAAAGCAGGAACCACAATTTGTAACCAATGAGAAAGACATTTCTTTAGAGACTGGTCTTGTAATGACCACACTGACTATACATGGATATATGCATATTGCATAGAGGCTAAATTATTGTCATTTCTCTGCATTTCTATTCAATATTTTTTGTTATGTCCTATTTTTTTGTTCAATGATGTATTGGATTAAGTAGGTATTAGTCTAATGAGAGATAGTTATTTCCTGTGATGTATGGTGCTAATATAGTAGGATTTTGGTTGTGTTCTGGATGGCAAACCGAACTGAGGTGAACGAAATGAAAATAGTTTGTTACAATATGATTCAATAGATATGCAGAGCTGTATAGTTCATCAGTTGCGGTAGAGAGGAGTTTTGTTATGATCTATATGTGACAGTATTTTTTCAACAAATTATGATTTTGTGTTGTGTCATTAGGATAGTTTGTAATCTAGATGTAATCTGTTTTGTAGCAGCAGTTTGTGACCAGTCAGAGGATATACCTATCAGTTTGTAAATTTCTTTGTATTTATATATTTTTTTTCTTTCTATCACTGTGAACTCTGACTGTATTCTTTTCCATCTCCAGTTTCAAAGAAGTCCTATGGGGGGGGGGGGGATGTACTGGGTCAACAACCCCTTACATATTGAAAACAGTTTATCTTTGCCTCACGCAGTATATCTTTACCTAACAGTATATCTTTGCCTCGCAATAGGTACTATCGATAGTCGAGCGCCGAGTGCGCCAGATAGTACTCAGTGTTGAGACTCTGAGCAAGTAAGTTATTGGCTGCTAAATGAGCAGGGCGGATTTCGGCAGGACAGCCTACCACACTTATTATTGTTTAATGGCTGTGTGTGTCACCCAGCGCCGTGGACCTGACCTCCAGCAAATACAGAAATGGCATTAATCGAGTGATTTATAGATGTATTTAAGTGTTCATTTGTGTATCGTGATTACGAGACAACCACGCCAGGCACCCACGATTTGGATTGCAGTGAGGACTATGCATTCGATGCTACATGAAGAATATTGGTGTGCGACGACATTGATAGGTGATCTGTGATGAGTTAACTGTCATTATTTTGTCAGACAAAGGGAGTAACTGCCTCATTCATGCTGTTTAAACAAAAGATAAGGAACATTAACAACAAGTATGTACCAATTATTGCTACCTGACATCCTAATTAGCTTTGTTGGATTTTATATGAAACAGTGCCCTTGTAAATATTAACCGATCAGCCTTAATCATTTTCACACGGCCTGTTAGGCTATAATCCACGAATCAATAACAGTGGGTTATTGAGTTTTTCACTCTACAGACTGGTTTGAACAAGACGGGGGCGAGGTATCTACAGAAAGTTCTGTGATGTCTGAGAGTCACGTGACGTCTTGTTTGTTCGAGAGTTCAGAGACAGCTCCAAGCAGGCCATCCTCCTCTGGTTTGGACAGGCGGGATACTGTCTCTAATCCGCAGCTGTGACTTTCGAGCATCTCCAGACTAGCAGCTGCACGACATCGAAAATTGCCTAAAATTCCAGCCATTTATCTCGTCTGTAGGGCAGTGCTTCGAATTCTATTTGTGTAATTGTTCTTATTTTCCCGTCTGTAGTTAGACAACTCCAGAAGCAAATCCTAACTAAGCCCAGTCACTGTTCCAGAAAAGTGATGAACACCATAGTAGCTGTAGGACTCAGAAATTTTCTGTGTCTCGGCAGTGCCTTCAGACAAGCAGCTAAAACTCGAAATGTGGTGAGCGTCCTGTTTTTGAGAGTTACAGAGGTATTTATTTTGACATACAAATTAGTCGTTTGGGTGTGTATTGCGGCTGATATCGGTTTCGGGATCTGTTTCCCACAAAAGCGTGTGAAGTTTCTTAGGGATGTTCAATAAGTGGGCAGTGATCGCTTTAGAGTCCATGTTCGAGTGTGTCGGTATACATCGCAAAACTGACGCAAACTACTGTGCAGCGATCTTTTTTGAAAGTGTATTTAGTGGCATATATATATATATATATATATATATATATATATATATATATATATATATATATATTGGCCACGACATCTTGGTAGATGATTGTTGCAATGCCTGTGTGCTTACGGGTTGCATTTTTTCATATGACTTGTCAAGCCAATGGCAGCACGGCATCTCTTGCCGCAATTGTCACAAGTGTTCTGGCTGCTGAGGCAGGAGCAGTGGTAGCATTGCGAAGCTTTTTCTGCCTTAATCTGTCTAACAAGCATTCATCATGCTTCGACATTCCAGATGATATATCATCACGCCACTCTGGTCTCATGCTAACCCATGCCTCCCATCTGTTTGTGTCGATTCCACAGATCTCCATATCTCGTTTACACGAGTCCTTGAACCTCAATACAGGACGTCCTACAGGTCTTTTGGCTATATAGATCTCTCCAAGCATCACCTCACGTGGTAATCTGTCAGGATCCATACGGTGGACGTGTTTCAGCCAGCGGAGTCGTCTCTGCTTCAAGATAGCTGAAATACTGTTGCTGAAATACTGTTGCAGTTAGTTTTAGATAGCACTGCTTCGTTGGTCACTCGGTCCTTCCACGTTACTCCGAGGATGGATCTCAGGCACCGGATGTGGATAGCATTAAGGTGACGTTCTTGTTTGGCATAGGTAGTCCATGTTTCCGATGCATACAAAAAGATGCTGAGGACGCAAGTTTGATGTACAAGAATTTTGGTGGTCAAAGAGGCATATTGAGTTGGATTTAGTAACTCCTGAAGTAGCCTGTGCTCAAAGACATAGGCATTTCCCACAGAAGTGTGCGAAGTGTCTCTGGGATGGTTTCACAAGTGTGTCGCGATCTTTTTAGAGTCTGTGTTCAAGTGTGGTGGTGATGGTATTCCTCGGAATAAAACGTGTAATTACATCGCAAGTTGTATAAATATTCTTGCGTCATCTGCAAAGCTCATCTGCAAAGCTCATCTGCAAGGCAGACATCTGGGACATCTTCTAGTTATGTATGTGACAGTATTCCGCACATTGCTCAAACACCAGATGTGATAACTCCCGAGGCAGTTTGTATTCATCGACGAAGGGTATCTGTGCACCAGGGATGAGAAGGAGGAGAACGGTTGCGGGTATTTTCAATGCGACAGGAAGTACGTAGCTGTCCCTGTGCCTGCCATGTGGTAGTGGTGCAAGTCCGATGTGCTCCCTGCCCAAGTCTCTGCCCCTGTTGGAAGAGGCCACGGACCAGAATGAGTGAACATCTTGCTTTTGTGTTTCAGAAGACGACTGGACTTTTATCAAATGATCTACATTTACAGCAGACGCATTTATTAGCATGAGTTGGGAAGTGTAACATGGCCCCATCCTGCTGCATCTCCATGATTTGATAAAGCGTATTCATCTTCACCAAATATCATTGGTTTCTGGCACCGTCCAGGTGGCTATGGGCACAATCCTCAGCTGCATGATTAAAGCTAATGTACTCATTAAACTCCTATTTCTCCTGCACAGACATCGCATCCATTGAACACAGTAAACAATTACGTCTGTCCTTCCAGTCCAGCAGCTAGAAACAGAGTGACTCATTTTCCGCCATTTTTCCACAGACCGCCATCTTGGATTACATCATGGTAGGAGCCCTCCAGTCTTGTGAAAAAGGTCATTTGGACTCTGGACCTTATGGTGAACACACTGTGTGGAGCTTCTGTCTATTCAAACTCAAACTATTTAAATAAACAATGCACACAAAGTAAAGACTTACATCCATCCTAACTGGCAGCCCAGCAGATGCTTTTCCTGCATATTTCCAGATGGGGGTCAGAAGGGAGGGGAGAGGATGGGGAAGGGGGGAGGGGGAGGGAGTGGGGACAATTGTTAGGCTAGTGGAGACAGCTCAAGGCTAGTGGAGACAGCTCAATTGGCCTAATTTCCTGCCAAAATTTTAACTCCCCACCATGACGTTACTGGGACATTGCCACATCTATGACCGCTATTTTGGGTCCACCATCTTGAATAAATTTGGCAACACTGCAGAGTGGGGTGTTATCCTCTTTGCCATACTACTTATGCCAATGTCAACACCACAACATACGACTGAAGTGGGCACGTGACTATCGACACTGGACGTTGGCACAGTGGCAGAGCATTGCGTTGTCTCATGAATCTCGATGCCTTCTTCATCATGGTGATGGAAGGATGCGAATTCGTTGTCTTCTGGGGGAATGGCCTCTTGACACCTGTGCTTTGGACAGAGTCAAGCTGGCCGCAGGTCCATTATGCTCTGGGGAACATTGAAGTGTGCATACATGGGTCCAGTGAACTCGTGCAAGGCTCCATGATGGCCAAGGAGTGTCGTACACTGCTTGCTGTTCTGGCTGAACAGTGTACTTCTGCAACTGAAACTTTGCTTTGCACATTGCGTAACTGTGAATTACATGAAAGTGATTACTGAACACTGCTCTAATCATGCTATGTCTTACTTCTTAATTGAAAGCATTTGGTAATGAACAGACATAAATGCCTTTTACGCAAAACTAATGACAATCAGCATTGTAGTGAGTGACGTCACGATTTTCGCTTTTTACGAAACCACTCATAGCTAACGAAATTTTGTTGTTCTCCATCATTACCAAATTGTTTCCATGCCTTACAATTCAACTGAACAGTATTTGAGCACTGTGGCATCTCCATTGTACTAACGTAATAATTAACAATTTGTGCTATTTTCGCCTGATACAAAAGCAAACTATTCGTAAATAAATTTACCAGCAATACAAGTCAGTGAATACAGCAACAGTAATTTTGTTCACTTAGTGAGCTTACGACCGTTAATTTTTGTATTCATTAACCAAATTTATAATATTTTTCCTAATTTTACTAACTACTGTGATTCTATTTCTTTCTTATTTTCTTTTTACTTTAACGGAAATTCATTTTCTTATCGTCATAGCTGAAAGCACAGAGCATTGGCGATTCGATTATTGCGGCACTTACGATTCGCGGATTTAATTTATTATCGGAGTAGATGTCTTCCCTGCACAACAGGGAACGTTAAGTACACAGTTCATTTAAATCCTAATTAGTTGGAAGCATAAAGAGTTGTTATGAACTCCCTCTCCACATCTCCGCGCAACATGTTCACGGACGATCAACCCAGCCCCTTACTAAATGAAATACATCTACATCTACATTTATACTCCGCAAGTCACCCAACGGTGTGTGGCGGAGGGCACTTTACGTGCCACTGTCATTACCTCCCTTTTCTGTTCCAGTCGCATATGGTTCGCGGGAAGAGCGACTGTCTGAAAGCCTCCGTGCACGCTCGAATCTCTCTAATTTTACATTCGTGATCTCCTCGGGAGGTATACGTAGGGGGAAGCAATATATTCGATACATCATCCAGAAACGCACCCTCTCGAAACCTAGCGAGCAAGCTACACCGTGATGCAGAGCGCCTCTCTTGCAGAGTCTGCCACTTGAGTTTGCTAAACATCTCCGTAACTCTATCACGGTTACCAAATCACCCTGTGACGAAACGCGCCGCTCTTCTTTGGATCTTCTCTATCTCCTCCGTCAACCCGATCTGGTACGGATCCCACACTGATGAGCAATACTCAAGTATATGTCGAACGAGTGTTTTGTAAGCCACCTCCTTTGTTGATGGACTACATTTTCTAAGGACTCTCCCAATGAATCTCAACCTGGTACCCGCCTTACCAACAATTAATTTTATGTGATCGTTCCACTTCAAATCATTCCGCACGCATACTCCCAGATATTTTACAGAAGTAACTGCTACCAGTGTTTGTTCCGCTATCATATAATCATACAATAAAGGATCCTTCTTTCTATGTATTCGCAATACATTACATTTGTCTATGTTAAGGGTCAGTTGCCACTCCCTGCACCAAGTGCCCATCCACTGCAGATCTTCCTGCATTTCGCTACAATTTTCTAATGCTGCAACTTCTCTGTATACTACGGCATTATCCGCGAAAAGCCGCATGGAACTTCCGATACTATCTACTAGGTCATTTATATATATTGTGAAAAGCAATGGTCCCATAACACTCCCCTGTGGCACGCCAGAGGTTACCTCAACGTCTGTAGACGCCTCTCCATTGATAACAGCATGCTGTGTTCTGTTTGCTAAAAACTCTTCAATCCAACCACACAGCTGGTCTGATATTCCGTAGGCTCTTACTTTGTTTATCAGACGACAGTGCGGAACTGTATCGAATACCTTCCGGAAGTCAAGGAAAATAGCATCTACCTGGGAGCCTGTATCTAATATTTTCTGGGTCTCATGAACAAATAAAGCGAGTTGGGTCTCACACGATCGCTGTTTCCGGAATCCATGTTGATTCCTACAGAGTAGATTCTGGGTTTCCAAAAACGACGTGATACGCGAGCAAAAAACATGTTCTAAAATTCTACAACAGATCGACGTCAGAGATATAGGTCTATAGTTTTGCGCATCTGCTCGACGACCCTTCTTGAAGACTGGAACTACCTGTGCTCTTTTCCAATCATTTGGAACCTTCCGTTCCTCTAGAGACTTGCGGTACACAGCTGTTAGAAGGGCGGCAAGTTCTTTCGAGTACTCTGTGTAGAATCGAATTGGTATCCCGTCAGCTCCAGTGGACTTTCCTCTGCTGAGTGATTCCAGTTGCTTTTCTATTCCTTGGACGCTTATTTCGATGTCAGCCATTTTTTCGTTTGTGCGAGGATTTATAGAAGGAACTGCAGTGCGGTCTTCCTCTGTGAAACAGCTTTGGAAAAAGGTGTTTAGTATTTCAGCTTTACGCGTGTCATCCTCTGTTTCAATGCCATCATCATCCCGGAGTGTCTGGATATGCTGTTTCGAGCCACTTGCTGATTTAACGTAAGACCAGAAGTTCCTAGGATTTTCTGTCAAGTCGGTACATAGAATTTTACTTTCGAATTCACTGAACGCTTCACGCATAGCCCTCCTTACGCTAACTTTGACATCGTTTAGCTTCTGTTTGTCTGAGAGGTTTTGGCTGCGTTTAAACTTGGAGTGAAGCTCTCTTTGCTACCGCCATGCCAAGAGTGGTTCTAGGCAGCATTCTCCACAGGCTGGTACGCATTCTGTTTCAGCTTCCGGACGACGGACTCCGTCTGCACGAGTGGCCCCGTGCCTGCTTGCGTCAGCGAGGGTCAGACTGGAGCACTGGCCACCGACCCTAGCATGTACTACGTCTGCGTAGTCGACACTAGTAACGTACTGATCCCATCGCTCTTCAAGTGCCCCAACGGAGGAGTGTATAACCCCGCAATATATACGTAAGTTACCAGCCAAACAGCTTACAGCAGTTACTGCGAAGCTAAGATAAAAAGATACTAATGAAATATAGTAATGAAATTTTTGGTTTGTTGTTGCATTATAACGCAGGTCAAGAGTTAGACTAGCAACGAAGCTCTCTGTAACAGCATTTGTGCATAAAATTCTCTCGGCCTTCAACTGGTGTCAGTCCAACGTTTTACGATTAGCACCATTTTCACTTTCTGAGTTGACCCATAGCAACTGCAACATCTCCCAGGCACTATTATTGTTAAATGCTGTCGAATAAGCGGCCTAATTATATCAGCATCTAGGTATACGGTAAACAGAGCTACGATGAAAAAGTAAAAGCACCTATCGGTTTGTTGATCAACAAAACTTAAGGAGACACTGTAACAGCAGAAGATATCTATTTCCTGGGCAGCAGGCTAGAGAGAACAAAAGCGACGCAAATTATTGAACTGTAAGGAAGCTTTTACAACATGAAAGTTCGAGTGGAGATCATTACGGAGATTGAATGCTACTCCTAAAATGTACAGATGGAACGCAGTATAGTACGAATATGAAAATTGAACGGTAGAACTACAGAAGTTTTTATTTCGTTGCACAGAAGGAACCGAAGCAGTTGCATACGAAATTAAGAGGTATTATAAAGAATAGAGAAAAAAGAAATCTACGGGAAGTCCCCACCAGAATACGTCCCAGATTACTGGAACATGCTAGGGCATCCAGAAGTAATTAACCTAGCTCTGGTATGGAAATTTCTAGTGGCTAATATTACAGTACGTGAAAGAGATTGTTGAGCTATTTAGATAAGTATTATCACATGTAGAAAAAGCTGCTACGTTGCGTTAAAGTTGTCGAAAGAACAAAGATTCTAAAAATATCTTCTCGGTGAAGAGAATGATTAGATGTAATCCAGCATGTAACATCTAAATTACCTTTATATCAGTAACACTAGACTAGAAGAACTAAAGCTTTCTTTAACTGTAATCGAAAAAACTACTTAATCTGTTTTCGAAGATGCTGTAACAAAAATGGTCCTTAAAATATAAGGTCACCCCCGACATTTTAGTTGATTCATCTTTTCAGACTTTTTCTTTAACGCAGATGCTTTTATTTACGTATCAGCATTACTGTTATCTCACCGAGAATGTCAGTGAAGGCGTCATCAATTAACGTGTCGTTTGTAGATGTTCTGTTTTGACGGTTCATCAGTAATAAACTACCATCCAATCACTTTATACTATATTTCAATTTCGTAATTTTTCGATGGGGATGTTAATCTCCAGCTTCTACAGTATAGCACTAATTCCTTATAGTTTCTGCTGATGCACTTCCAAGGAAAATGATGGACACTTGAGAAAATAAATACTACAGGAGTTATTTCCCAATTTCCCATCAACCGTCAGAGTGCTAATGAAGTGTTCACTCTCACTGAGTCAGTGTATTAAAAAAAAATTTAAAAAAATCGTTGCTTTGACTTTGTCGAAAAGTGAGAAGTACTTGCAACTGATAAAGAATGTTTCCCCAGTCCTTCCAAGGCCTTGAAAGTTCTTCACAGGGCCCAGTTTCACATGAGGAATAGCAAGGATTAGAACTCCTTTTGTCACCTGATATACTGCGATCTATGGACGTAGGGCAACAAGCAGGTTCCATATCCCCAGATTTCCGGAAAGCATTGAACTGCAGACCGTTAACGAAGATCCGAGCACAGGAATTAGGCAGCTAGATATGCAAGTAGTTCGAGAACTTCTGAAATAGTAGAGCGCACTAATTTGTCCACAAGGGAGTGTTCATCAGAGACAAGGGTATCGTTAGAAGTGCCCCAGGGAAGTGTGATAGGACCACTCTTACTCTCTCTGTATATAAATGATCTGACGAACAGGGTGATGAACAATCTACAGCTGTTTGCTGACGACGCAGTCGTGCACTTGGAAGTGTCGTCGTTGCGTTCCCGTAGACGTAGAGGATACAGGATGACTTAGACAGAATTTCTATTTGGTGTCATGAATGGCAGCTTGCTCCAAATTTGGAAAAATGCAAGTTAATGCAGGTGAGAAGCACAAACAGTCCTGTGACGTTCGAATAAAGCATTAGTGATGTGCAGGTGCACACAGTCACGTCGGTTATGTATCTGGGAGTAACGCTGCAGAGCGGTATGAAGAAATGGAATGAGCATATAAGGATGGTAGCAGGAGGGCGAATGGTCGACTACACTTGATTGGGAGAATTTTAGGAAAGTGTAGCTCATCCATAAAGGAACCGCATATAGAACACTAGTGCAACCCGTTCTTGAGTAATTTTTTTTTTTTTTTAATTTGTGGTAAGATCCTATGGGACCAAACTGCTGAGGTCATGGATCCCTAGGCTTAAACACTACCTAACCTAACTTAAACTAACTTACGCTAAGGACAACACATACACCCATGACCAAGGGAGGTCTCGAACGTCCCACGGGGGAAGCCGCGCGAACTGTGACAATACGCCTACCCAGCGCGGCGTTCTTGAGTACTGTTCGAGTGTTTGCGATCCCCACCACGTAGGGTTGAAGGAAGACATAGAAGAAATTCAGAGACGGGCTGCTAGACTTGTTACCGTTAGGTTCTGCCAACATGCGAATATTACAGGGATGCCTCACGAGCACAAATGGGAATCCATTCAAGAAAAACGTTATTTTCACGAAATACTATCGAGAAAAGTTAGAGAGTAGGCATTTGAAGCCAAATGCGGAACTATTCAGCTGCCGCGAACATACCGATTGCCCATAATTACAGTTCCAATTTCAAAACGCTGTGGGAAGAGAACCACTGCTCAGAATGACGTCAAATCTGAACAGCATGTTACTGGCGAAGGGGGAAACGTCATGCAAGGAAAATTTTTTAACGAAAATTTTATCAATAGATGGCGTTGTAAGCGTCTTAACGTGAATGGGGACGGCTACAAATGACAGATAAATCGCAATACTTCGGTTATGGTTTGAGTTGCGCGGTACATCATCCGTTCTGTTCAATGTGGATCACTCCACAAATTCGGCAGTTAACAGTTTCTGCACTGTTAGGTTAGCCCATCCACCGTGAAAAGGTCGTACCACATCGGTTTTTAATTGTCCTGATACCAGAAACCGCGTAAAAAGCAAAAGACAACTGTTTGTAATTGACTTGGGGCCAAAAAGCGCACAAAAAACCGAACTGCATCCGTTTCTGATTGTCATGAGACTGCACAAGACGTGTTTAGTATGCTGTCCACCGTTTTCTGCCACAGGTTGAAATCGAGAAACAGCATGTTCCACAAGGCATCGGAGTGTCTCGGTGGGCTGCATTCAGAATGCTTGCGCAACGCGTGCCAGTTCAGCTACGTTCGTAACTGTAGCACTAAACACAACATCTTTCAGACCGGTCCACTACCAGGAGTCAAAGGGATTAAAAGTGGGCGATGTGGACGACCAGGTTGTAGGGAAATGACGGCTGATAATTCTAGCATTTCCGAAATGGATCTTCAGCGACCGTTTCACTGGCTGTGCAATGTGCGGAGGTACGCCCTCTTACATAAAAATGATCCTACTCGCACACGCACGGTGTTCGAGAGTTGGAAACACGTTGGTGCCCAAGAGACTCTCATAGCGTTTACCAGTGACGCTACAGGTAACAGGACCCGCAGGACTCATCTCCTCAAAAAATTACAACTCTGTGACAAACGATGCCGTCAACCAGCACCGCACAGACACCTTAGCAGAATGAACTGGTACTGGATGATGTGCATGCGGATTTTCCCTTGCCCATGTTCTGCAGCTCTGTATATTGGCATGTCCTTGGAGATGAAAATGGGCTTCGACTGTTCACGGAATGTTCCACGGCCACCCACTGTCCACTTCCACGTGAGCAAGTACTCCAGAGCGAACTCCTGTCTTGCTGTCAAGTGAGCGGGAATCAACTTCGGAACACGGGTGACTTTGTATGGATAGCAATGCAGGATGTTTGGCAGCATTTTGTGCATCGTGTTCACAGGCATGTCCAGCGTTCGGGCAATTTCCCGTGTACAGTATGTTTACACACTGCCGCTAGACCCCTCCTGCAATGCTGTGGCTTTCCTTCCTCTGCCTCATTCTACTTCAAAAGAACCTGTCTTTTCGATTTTTGCAATCATTTTTTCCAGACCCTTAGCAGACGTCGAACTAATGTCTTTTTTCCTACTCTCTAGTGTGCGGAGCTCCTACAGGGCTACTGGCGCACAGTCACCGTTCATGTAAAAGAGCTTTCCAGCATGGCGCGATCCTTCATGAAGATCCTCATGTTGGACGTCTCGGGCGTAAGCTGAGGAACACCTGTGTGCCGTCCGTTGGTGTGCGTACGAGGGGGGACCCAAAAGAAACTGGATTGTTGTCATAAAAAATTTATTGATGAACCTTTTTACAAAATTACTTCAGTCACCTTCAAAATACTTTCCATTACATGCGATGCATTTGTCAAGTCTCTTTTCCCACTGTTGGAAGCATGTTTGGAACTCTTCAAGTTTGATATTGTTCAGTGCCCTTTGCGAAGCTGTTTTTACCGCCTCCACATCGTCATAACGCTCCCCTTTTAGCGTTTTTTTCATTCGTGGAAATAGGAAAAAGTCGCACGGGGCTAGGTCCGGCGAATACGGAGCGTGGGGAACGACAGACCACCTCTGAGATGCCAAATAGTGGGTCACTCGTAAGGCCGTGTGTGCTGGAGCGTTGCCGTGATGGAGAAACCAGTCACCTGATCGCCAATGTTCCGGGCGTTTCCTCCCCGCATCCTCTCGCAGACGCCTTAAAACATCCAAGTAAAAGTGCTGGTTAACATTCTGGCCAGGGGGTACAAATTCCCGATGCACAGTTCCACGAACATCAAAAAAGACAATGATCATCGTCTTCACATTTGACCTCACTTGCTTTTTTGGTCTGGGAGAGCTGGGAGTCCTCCACTGGCTTGACGCTTGCTTGCTTTCTGGGTCATACCCGTAACACCAACTCTCATCCCCTGTAATGACTTTGTTCAAGAAGTTTGGATCACGTGCACTCTCTGTTTTCAAGTCCTGACACACATTCATGCGGATGGTTGTTTGCTCCTGTGTGAGAAGGCGCGGAACAAATTTAGCAGCAACATGTCTCATGCGCAAATCCTCACTCAGAATTCGCTAGCACGAGCTCCAACTGATTCCTGTCTCTGCTGAAATTTGGTCGATCGTTTGGCGACGATCCTCGTTGATCTTTTGGCGGACCTTTTCAATGTTCTCCTCATTTCGCGATGTTGAAGGGCGTCCAGAAATAGCTTGGTCTTCAACATACAGGGTGAATCAAAAAGAATACCACAACTTTAGAAATTTAAAACTCTGCAACGACAAAAGGCAGAGCTAAGCACTATCTGTCGGCGAATTAAGGGAGCTATAAAGTTTCATTTAGTTGTACATTTGTTCGCTTGAGGCGCTGTTGACTAAAGTTTTTGGTCCCTTTTTCTTCGAAGGTGCTACTGTAACTGGACTACAGTATCTGGAGATGTTAGAGAATTGGCTGTTCCCTCAGCTCGAACAAGAAGCACAACAATTCATATTTCAGCAGGATGGAGCGCCACCACATTGGCACTTATCTGTCCGTAACTACCTGAATGTCAACTACCCGAGGCGATGGATCGGCCGCCAGGCAGCCCGTGACAGAGCACTTCATCACTGGCCTCCAAGAAGCCCTGATCTTACCCCCTGCGATTTTTTCTTATGGGGGTATGTTAAGGATATGGTGTTTCGGCCACCTCTCCCAGCCACCATTGATGATTTGAAACGAGAAATAACAGCAGCTATCCAAACTGTTACGCCTGATATGCTACAGAGAGTGTGGAACGAGTTGGAGTATCGGGTTGATATTGCTCGTGTGTCTGGAGGGGGCCATATTGAACATCTCTGAACTTGTTTTTGAGTGAAAAAAAACCTTTTTAAATACTCTTTGTAATGATGTATAACAGAAGGTTATATTATGTTTCTTTCATTAAATACACATTTTTAAAGTTGTGGTATTCTTTTTGAATCACCCTGTACATCTCACCACGTTTAAAGCGCCCAAACCACTCGAACACCTGTGAGCGGCTCATAGCGTCCTCCTGGAAAGCTTCCTGAAGCATTTGGTGTGTCTCCGTTGCAGTTTTTTTTTAAGCAGGAAACAAAATTTCACACACACTATTTGTTCTTTTAAAGTTGGCATAACGACTTCGCAGAGGTAACCCGCTAACAGTCAGAGAAACACAGTACCACACTTGCACGTTCAGCTCTACACTGACGCCGTCTGCACAGCTGTTTCATGAAGGTCTCTACTAACACCATCTAGCGTGAGAACCCTGCACTACGTCTACGAGTGGCAGCGCCCTCGGAGTCCGGTTTCTGTTGGGTCCCCCCTTGTAAACTGCCGCTTACGGCGCCATCCATTAATCGAATTTTCGCTAATTTTTTTGTTCCATGACGTACCCTCCTGCGACAGTAATTCAGATTTGACGGCATTCTAAGCAGTTTTTCTCTTTCTACAGCTTTCTGAAGTTGGAATTTAAATTATAGATACGCTATACATTTCGTGTAAGGACCATGGAGATATAACATGAATTAGAGCTCACAGGGAGGCATATTACGAGGGTAATCCCAAAAGTAAGGTCTCCTATTTTTGTTATAAGTACAGAGCTCTGTTTGTGTGGCAGTCCCCTTGCTCCTAGCTTCCAGTACTTGGGCCACACACCACCATCTGAACTTAACACTCCCATCACTACACAGGACATCAGCCTCACACTCCGCACTAAACGTAACACTGCTCCCGGCCACGACTGCATTACCTACCGCCACCTCAAACACTGCCCTTTCCCCTTTCTTTCAGTCCTTGCCACCCTCTACAACGTCATCCTGGCCACTGGCTTCTACCCCGACCTGTGGAAAACCTCCCGTATCCTGATGTTCTCCAAACCCAACAAGCCTCCATCTGATGCCTCTTCCTATCGTCCAATCTGTCTCACATCGATGTTCAGCAAGTTCTTGGAATCCATCCTTTCCCGGCGCATCCATCACCACCTCCACCAAAACCTACCTCCTCCCCAACACCCAATGTGGCTTTCGACCTTCCTTCTCTGCTGATGACCAACTCCTCCACCTCACTCATCTCCTCTCCCTCCAGCTTAACTCCCGTCGCTCCGCCATTTTTGTCTCCCTTGACCTCGAAAAGGCCTACGACCGTCTCTGGCATCCCGGTCTCCTGTTTAAACTCCAAACCTACGCCCTTCCTATCAACTACATCCGTCTGATGGCCTCCTTCCTTTCCCACCGCCCCTCCTATGTTACCATCCATCATGCCAATTCCCACACCTTCTACCCCTCTGCGGGTGTGCCCCAGGGCTCTGTCCTCTCCCCTCTCCTCTACCTCCTGTACATGGCAGATATGCCCCAACCCCCCCCCCCCCCCTCCAGTACACCTCTTGCAATATGCTGATGACACCGCTTTCCTCGCCCTCGCTCCTACCCTCCAACGGTCCCAACGCCTTCTTCAGAATCACCTTGACCTTTTTGCTGCATGGTGTAACCAGTGGCTCCTGACAATCAATCCTTCCAAGACCCAGGCAATCATCGTAGGTCGTACCACTCGCTTCTTCCGGCTCCTGGATTTCTCCCTTACTGTCTGCGCCCGTCCTGTTTCCCGAAGCACCGCTCACAGAATTTTAACGGAAACACTGAACTACCGAAAGGTGTGCGCAAGATGCGTGCTACGTATGCTGACTGAGGACCACATGCGGCAAGGAGATGATGCTTCCAGCGCATTTTTTCACCGCCTTGCAGCCGAACAGGACAACTTTCTGGACACAACTATCACGGATGACGAAACCTGGGCATACCACTTTACACCTGAGCCCAAGCAACAATCACGCCAGTGGCGGCATCTTTCTTCAGCATGGCGGCGAGCTGGTGTGACATGGGCATACAAAAACTGCCACAGTGTCTACAAAAATGCATCGACAGAAACGGTGATTATGTCGAAAAATTGCTAAATGTTCAAGCTGTAAACTGATGTCAATCATTGTAGAAATAAACAGGTCTATGTACTTATAAAAAATAGGAGACCTTACTTTTGGGCCGCGCGGGATTAGCCGAGCGGTCTGGGGCGTATCTGTCATGGAATGTGCGGCTGGTCCCGGCGGAGGTTCGAGTCCTCCCTCGGGCATGGGTGTGTGTGTTTGTCCTTAGGATAATTTAGGTTAAGTAGTGCGTAAGCTAAGGGACTGATGACCTTAGCAGTTAAGTCCCATAAGATTTCACACACACTTACTTTTGGGATTACCCCTCGTAACTATAGTTTTTTCCCCGCTCCATTTGGGAGTGGAACAGGAAAAGAAATGACTGGTACTGGCAAGAGGTTCCCTCCATTATTCACCATACGGTGGCTCGCAGAATGTATGTAGATGTGAATGTAACTGAACTTTATAGGATTATTTACATAGTCAGTTCACTGGCTTTTCTGTCCCAGATAGCAGTGATTGATGCATAGCCCAATCTTTCTGTTCCTAGCACTGTGAATTAAAGCAGATGTCCCTCAGACTCAAAACGCAACAGAATTTAGTTGAAAGAAATTGTCCCGGCGTATCGACTAGCGCCGGCACGAAGACGAAGAACGCAAGGCCAGAGAAGGTGGTGAGGCATTATCAGCCAATAGCGTGCTGACCAGGACGTCACCACGATAGGAGAGGCATTCAGACGAAGTGAATACAAGCGCCGTTCCTGCCAGCCTCGGATGGACAGTATTAGCACAGTACTAGCAGACAGCACTACGATAACAGTGACGTGTGAGCCATATCAGTTGCTTACATGGACCTTGCATACAGCAAAGGACTTTGATTGGTTGCACATCGCCCACCACTTGCGACACCATTGTAAATACAAAGTTAAATATTGTCAATCTGCTTATTTGGAATAAAGACTATTTACGTGATTTGCTTCAATTGTTGTATAGCGTTCCGAGGACGAAGCATCTTTTTAGGCACCTCATAAGCGACGAGTGAGCAGGACTCTACAGAAATCATGATTACGTTTTTCGTGATTTTGGGATATATAGGTTGTGAATGTTGTACACTGAGCTGACAAAACAAAGACTCTAATCGAGTTGAACTGAACCTGCGTGACATTCCATGCTGCAAAGTTACGGCTGGAGCGTCGTGGCTGTGGCAGCAGAAACTGTATAAAGATAAGATTTCTTCAGGAGAACGCAGCTAAACTTGAAAGTAGCACTGCCTACCTACACTAATAATAAATCTGTAATACCTCAGTGTTTGTCTGTTTGCCTTTGAACATATTAATATCCAAAACTGCTCGAAGAGTTTTCATGTGGTTTTCGCAGGTAACTTGACCATATTTTGAGGCACCTTACAGGCTCCAGTTTACCAAAATTAGATCACAGAGAAAAACACATCGAGATTTAAAATTTTATTAAAACTTTCTTGTTTGCCTTAACACGCTAATCTCCAAAACTACTACACAGATTTTTAAGAAGTTTTCGCAGTAATTTCTCCGTAGCTTGGGGCACCATATAGGCTTTATTTCATCAAAATCGGATCGGGGAAAAAATATTCACGGAGACTATAGAAATATATGTGTGTTCCACTGGATCCATTTCAACCAAATTTGGTACATGTATCACTTACTGTCTGGAAATAATCGCCGTGGGGTAGGAACCACCCACCTGTCAAAGGGATGGGGAGAGGAAATAATAAGAAGCGTAGGCCACGACGCTCGAATATCCAGATTTTATTCATCCAGTATTTGAGAAGAGAGGACGTCCTGATTTGCAACAAATTTAAAAAATAATTTCCAATCCTTATGAAATATTTTCTCGCTGACACCCCGCACATATTGATGAAAGGAAAAATGTTTATCGCTTACTATATATTAATTGCTCCTTTTCGCATCCTGCATGACGTTTCAATTTATTACGTCTTAACTACTAGCTGTATTCGGGTCAAATTTTGCAGACAGTATTCCTATATACCACTGAATGAACCTATAAAATTATATCAGAGTACGACTCATATTTCAGAGCATATGACGTCATAAACACCGAGATGCGTGATCCTTAAATAACCCGTAGAACCGATTTCGATAAAAGTTGGTAGGTAATAGCCTGAATCCTGAGGGAGAAACAAAGCTACTTTAGATACTGTGTAGTACAAGGTAATTGTTGATTTTGAGAATGTTACGCGAATTGGAGAAAAAGTTTTAGACTTTCGAAAAGCTATTTGCTTTTTGGCTTTTGAACTTCATCATATTTGTGAAAATGCTTTTCTTGGTTGCTATGTGCTACGATTCAACGTAATTATATAATGTTTAGACAATCTTCAGTGTGTTTAATCCACGCGTCCACTCTCATGCTGCACAATGTCACGTATAGCTAGTATCGGCACTGTTCAGTATTTGAGAACGAGGGCACTTGGTGACTTGCAACAAAATTTTGATATAATTTCAAGTCGTTATGAAAACTTTTGTTGCTTACAACCCCCGAAAAATGATGAAAGGAGAAAAGATTACCGCTTACTAAATTTTCGCTGTTCATGCAGTGAAACTGTCACATGAAGCATGACCTTTTAATTTCTTACTTCTTTACTACTATATTCACGACACATTTTGCAGACAGTATATAGACTGTATGTACATGCGAAATTATATCATTTTACGGCAGATAGTTCACGAGATATGACCTCATAAACACTGAGATGCGCAAAAAATTGCAGCAACTTTCATGACGTTTGAATTTTTTATCTCTTTGATAATAAGTCTATTTGCAACACATTTAGCAGACACTAACTACATATGCCGCTGAATGTACCTACAAAATTATATCGTTGTATGGCACAGAGAGAGAGAGGAAGGAAGAGTGGAGATAGGAAAGGAAGAGGACGAGATGGAGAGGGAGAGCGGAAGAGGAAATGGGCAGAGATTGGGGGAGGAGAAGATGGACAGAGAGATAAGGGAGCAGCCGATGGACAAAGGGAGGGGGAGGAGGGGATGGACAGAGTGATGAGTGGAGGAGGTGGGCAGGGAGAAGTAGGAGAAGATGGACAGAGAGAGGAGGGAGCAGCCGATGGATAAAGGGAGGGGGAGGAGGGGACGGACAGAGTGATGGGTGGAAGAGGTGGACAGGGAGAAGGAGTAGGAGGAGATAGACAGAAAGAGGGGAAGGAATCGAGTGAGAAATAGAATTAAAGTAAATATATACCTGGGCCACGCCGGTTACTCAGCTAGCACGGCAATGTAACTGTGTAACTGCTTCCCACTTCATATTTCAGGCATCAGTTTGAAATAGATATTTAAGCGAACGATAAAACTATTGCTTGCAGAAAGTCAAGTCAGTCAGTGAATACAAATGAAAATAGGTGTACGATGTAACAGAAATAAAATGTATATAGGTAGATGGGTGGTAAATAGAAGATATGAACTTCTGTGTGGTGTAACAGAATTAAAATGTGTGTAGGGAGATTGTACAGTACACAGAAAATGTGCAATTATCTGTGGTGTTATTGTATTTAAAAATGATATACCTGTGATCCCCCCCATGAACCATGGACCTTGCCGTTGGTGGGGAGGCTTGCGTGCCTCAGCGATACAGATAGCCGTACCGTAGGTGCAACCACAACGGAGGGGTATCTGTTGAGAGGCCAGACAAACGTGTGGTTCCTGAAGAGGGGCAGCAGCCTTTTCAGTAGTTGCAAGGGCAACAGTCTGGATGATTGACTGATCTGGCCTTGTAACAATAACCAAAACAGCCTTGCTGTGCTGGTACTGCGAACGGCTGAAAGCAAGGGGAAACTACAGCCGTAATTTTTCCCGAGGGCATGCAGCTTTACTGTATGATTACATGATGATGGCGTCCTCTTGGGTAAAATATTCCGGAGGTAAAATAGTCCCCCATTCGGATCTCCGGGCGGGGACTACTCAAGAGGATGTCGTTATCAGGAGAAAGAAAACTGGCGTTCTACGGATCGGAGTGTGGAATGTCAGATCCCTTAATCGGGCAGGTAGGTTAGAAAATTTAAAAAGGGAAATGGATAGGTTGAAGTTAGATATAGTGGGAATTAGTGAAGTTCGGTGGCAGGAGGAACAAGACTTCTGGTCAGGTGACTACAGGGTTATAAACACAAAATCAAATAGGGGTAATGCAGGAGTAGGTTTAATAATGAATAGGAAAATAGGAATGCGGGTAAGCTACTACAAACAGCATAGTGAACGAATTATTGTGGCCAAGATAGATACGAAGCCCACACCTACTACAGTAGTACAAGTTTATATGTCAACTAGCTCTGCAGATGACGAAGAAATTGAAGAAATGTATGATGAAATAAAAGAAATTATTCAGATTGTGAAGGGAGACGAAAATTTAATAGTCATGGGTGACTGGAATTCGAGTGTAGGAAGAGGGAGAGAAGGAAACATAGTAGGTGAATATGGATTGGGGGACAGAAATGAAAGAGGAAGCCGCCTGGTAGAATTTTGCACAGAGCACAATATAATCATAACTAACACTTGGTTTAAGAATCATGAAAGAAGGTTGTATACATGGAAGAACCCTGGAGATACTAAAAGGTATCAGATAGATTATATAATTGTAAGGCAGAGATTTAGGAACCAGGTTTTAAATTGTAAAACATTTCCAGTGGCAGATGTGGACTCTGACCACAATCTATTGGTTATGACCTGTAGATTAAAACTGAAGAAACTGCAAAAAGGTGGGAATTTAAGGAGATGGGACCTGGATAAACTAAAAGAACCAGAGGTTGTACAGAGATTCAGGGAGAGCATAAGGGAGCAATTGACAGGAATGGGGGAAAGAAATACAGTAGAAGAAGAATGGGTAGCTTTGAGGAATGAAGTAGTGAAGGCAGCAGAGGATCAAGTAGGTAAAAAGACGAGGGCTAGTAGAAATCCTTGGGTAACAGAAGAAATATTGAATTTAATTGATGAAAGGAGAAAATATAAAAATGCAGTAAGTGAAACAGGAAAAAAGGAATACAAACGTCTCAAAAATGAGATCGACAGGAAGTGCAAAATGGCTAAGCAGGGATGGCTAGAGGACAAATGTAAGGATGTAGAGGCCTATCTCACTAGGGGTAAGATAGATACCGCCTACAGGAAAATTAAAGAGACCTTTGGAGATAAGAGAACGACTTGTATGAATATCAAGAGCTTAGATGGAAACCCAGTTCTAAGCAAAGAAGGGAAAGCAGAAAAGTGGAAGGAGTATATAGAGGGTCTATACAAGGGCAATGTACTTGAGGACAATATTATGGAAATGGAAGAGGATGTAGATGAAGATGAAATGGGAGATTTGATACTGCGTGAAGAGTTTGACAGAGCACTGAAAGACCTGAGTCGAAACAAGGCCCCCGGAGTAGACAATGTTCCATTGGAACTACTGACGGCCGTGGGAGAGCCAGTCCTGACAAAACTCTACCATCTGGTGAGCAAGATGTATGAAACAGGCGAAATACCCTCAGACTTCAAGAAGAATATAATAATTCCAATCCCAAAGAAAGCAGGTGTTGACAGATGTGAAAATTACCGAACTATCAGCTTAATAAGTCACAGCTGCAAAATACTAACACGAATTCTTTACAGACGAATGGAAAAACTAGTAGAAGCCAACCTCGGGGAAGATCAGTTTGGATTCCGTAGAAACACTGGAACACGTGAGGCAATACTGACCTTACGACTTATCTTAGAAGAAAGATTAAGGAAAGGCAAACCTACGTTTCTAGCATTTGTAGACTTAGAGAAAGCTTTTGACAATGTTGACTGGAATACTCTCTTTCAAATTCTAAAGGTGGCAGGGGTAAAATACAGGGAGCGAAAGGCTATTTACAATTTGTACAGAAACCAGATGGCAGTTATAAGAGTCGAGGGACATGAAAGGGAAGCAGTGGTTGGGAAGGGAGTAAGACAGGGTTGTAGCCTCTCCCCGATGTTGTTCAATCTGTATATTGAGCAAGCAGTAAAGGAAACAAAAGAAAAATTCGGAGTAGGTATTAAAATTCATGGAGAAGAAATAAAAACTTTGAGGTTCGCCGATGACATTGTAATTCTGTCAGAGACAGCAAAGGACTTGGAAGAGCAGCTGAATGGAATGGACAGTGTCTTGAACGGAGGATATAAGATGAACATCAACAAAAGCAAAACAAGGATAATGGAATGTAGTCTAATTAAGTCGGGTGATGGTGAGGGAATTAGATTAGGAAATGAGGCACTTAAAGTAGTAAAGGAGTTTTGCTATTTGGGGAGCAAAATAACTGATGATGGTAGAAGTAGAGAGGATATAAAATGTAGGCTGGCAATGGCAAGGAAAGCGTTTCTGAAGAAGAGAAATTTGTTAACATCCAGTATTGATTTAAGTGTCAGGAAGTCATTTCTGAAAGTATTCGTATGGAGTGTAGCCATGTATGGAAGTGAAACATGGACGATAAATAGTTTGGACAAGAAGAGAATAGAAGCTTTCGAAATGTGGTGCTACAGAAGAATGCTGAAGATTAGATGGGTAGATCACATAACTAATGAGGAAGTATTGAATAGGATTGGGGAGAAGAGAAGTTTGTGGCACAACTTGACAAGAAGAAGGGATCGGTTGGTAGGACATGTTCTGAGGCATCAAGGGATCACCAATTTTGTATTGGAGGGCAGCGTGGAGGGTAAAAATCGTAGAGGGAGACCAAGAGATGAATACACTAAGCAGATTCAGAAGGATGTAGGCTGCAGTAGGTACTGGGAGATGAAAAAGCTTGCACAGGATAGAGTAGCATGGAGAACTGCATCAAACCAGTCTCAGGACTGAAGACCACAACAACAACAACAACATACCTGTGATAATTAAATAGTATATGTGAATATCATTTTGTAAGGCTGACAATGCAAATATATAGTTACATCTAAACCTATTACATGCTGTTCAGGTTAAAAATGTAACAACATAGAATGCCATAACTTGAGACATAATTGAGGTACTTATTGGCGGTTTGCTTCTAGAGATAAGGCAACTCCAGATGTGTTCTGTGTCCGCTCCCGGCAGTTGGTACCGTGTGCTTGTGCACGTAACTGCTTTGTTCACGTAAACACACATCAGCAGCCATGTGGACTGAAGGTGTTCTGTGTGCTTACTCTCGCGGAGCTAAGGTCCATTACACTGATACAACGTCGTTTTCGACATGGGTATGGACCGCGACTAACTGAGGACGTTCCCACTTACGTAACAATCAACAAATGGAACAAGCGGCTTCTGAAAACTGGGAGTTTGTTTCGGTGTTGGGTCACCACGCGAGCACGCAGTTCCACAGGCTACTATTGAACTAATCCGTACGTCTTTACAGCGGAGTCCTCGTAAGTCAACCCTACAAACAAGTAGTCAGTGGCAGTTACCTCGTTCGACAGTACACCATGTTGTCCATAAAAGGTTGCACCCACAGGTGTACAAGCTGCAGCTTCGTCACAAAATCAAGGCTAAGGACATGCCGCGATGGAAGGCATTCGCGGGGACAGTTCTGGCAAGAATGGGTGAAAACTAGGCATTCCTCAATTTCGTCTGTTTCTCGAACTATGCTGTCTTCTATACTTCTGGCACGGTAAATACGCACGTGTGCCTCATGTTGTGAACTGTGCCTTATCCCCGCCCCCTCCCTCCCTCCCATGTAGTGTTAGAGTGTGAACGTGACTCTCTGAAAGTGAATGCGTGCTGTGGATTTTTGAAGGACAGGGTTATACGCTCATTCTTCATTGCAGAGCCTACAGTTAATGCGACAATGTACGTACACATGTTAGAACTGTATGCTGAGCCACAACTTCTTCGTGACCTGATCTTTCAACGAGATGGCCCATCATACCATTTTGCGAACATTATAGGATGTTCTTGGATTGTTAGTTTCCAAATTGCTGGACTGTGAATGTATTCCACAGATTGCTTGCCCCCCTAGAAGTCCAGACACCTGATTTTTTTTCTGTGGCGGTTCATCAGGAATCGCGTGTATCAGACACCAACTTGCTATCTACCAGATCTGTGTCATCGCATTCGTGCAGCTTAGGAAATGTTACGCCTGCAGTGTTGCAGAACACCTGGGGAGTAGTGGAATACCGATCAGATGTCTGTCGCGCCACTAATGGTGCGCATATCCAGGTGTATTAGGTGTGAGTATGGTAACAATTTGAGTTACCATACTTGGGGAAACTCACAGTCAACGAATATCTCATTTACTTCTCATGTTATTACATTTTATATTCTTATGCGTTTAACCAGCATACCCTGTATGTACATCAAAAGCTGCTAAATAAATAAATATTTCATTTCAGCTGTGTCGACCCCAATTCGCCAACATCTAGCACAGGAGCGGCCACGACCACGACCACTACCACAACCACGACCACACCAGCCCCTCCCACTCCCACCACCGCTCCCACCAGCACCACCACATCCAGCTCTGCCCCCATCCCAGGCACCCCCTGCTCGCCACCACTGATCAGGGTCGCCGACCCGGATGATTGCACACGCTACTACGAGTGCAGCGAGAACTGGACGTGGATGCATGCTGCCTGCCCCTACGGCACCTACTACAACCCCGTGCACAGCAGCTGTGAGTTTGGCTTCTGCTAATGTGGAGTCAACTGTATCTCTGGAAGGCCTCTCTAGTTCTTCACAATCAACATCATGCTTTTACGAATAAAAACATTCTAAAATCTGTTTACATTTCTCATATTGCACACCTATCCCAAAGGGCATGCAAAATGAAGCAATGCTGTTGTTACACTTACTGAAATATTCCATGCTACAATGCAGTGCTCGCATGAGTTTACTGTTGAAACCCAACGTTTCGTCCCCATCTGCGGAGGACATCTTCGAGAGAGGCTGTAGCTTGTTCAGAGGTCTTATCCACATCCTGACCCGCTACTGACTGAAATAAAATTCCCTTTCCGTGTGCCTTGTGCATATGCAAGAAGTTTCGAGTTTTGAAAACTCGAGTGCCATTGGCCTTTATCGGTTGCTGTCGTCCGCTGTGGACATCACCCCATGGAAGAAGGTTGGTACATGCATTTAGCACTTGAATCCAGTTACATACTACTTTCACACCTTCCCCCTTCCGATTAAAAACACTGCTGAGTTTAGTGGTCTCTACAGCCGCCCTGCATAGCCATTGATACACTATTGGCCATTAAAATTGCTACACCATGAAGATGACGTGCTACAGACGCGAAATTTAACCGACAGGAAGAAGATGCTGTGATACACAAATGATTAGCTTTTCAGAGCATTCACACAAGGTTGGCGCCGGTGGCGACGCCTACAACGTGCTGACATGAGGAAAGTTTCCAACCGATTTCTCATACACAAACAGCAGTTGACCGGCGTTGCCTGGTGGAACGTTGTTGTGATGCCTCGTGTAAGGAGGAAAAATGCGTACCATCACGTTTCTGACTTTGATAAAGGTCGGATTGTAGCCTATCGCGATTGCGGTTTATCGTATCGCGACATTGCTGCTCGCGCTGGTCGAGATCCAATGACTGTTAGCAGAATATGGAATCGATGGGTGCAGGAGCGTAATACGGAGCGCCGTGCTGGATCCCAACGTCCTCGTATCACTAGCAGTCGAGATGACAGGCATATTATCCGCATGGCTGTAACGGATCGTACAGCCACGTCTCGATACCTGAGTCAACAGATGGGGACGTTTGCAAGACAACAACCATATGCACGAACAGTTCGACGACGTTTGCAGCAGCATGGACTATCAGCTTGGAGACCATGGCTGCGGTTACCATTGACGCTGCATCACAGGCAGGAGCGCTTGCGATGGTGTACTCAACGACGAACCTGGGTGCACGAATGGCAAAACGTAATTTTTTCGGATGAATCCAGGTTCTGTTTACAGCATCATGATGGTCGCATCAGTGTTTGGCGACATCGCGGCGAACGCACATTGCAAGCGTGTATTCGTCATCGCCATACTGGCGTATCACCCGACGTGATGGTATGGGGTGCCATTGGGTACACGTCTCGGTCACCTCTTGTTCGCATTGCGGCACTTTGAACAGTGGACGTTACATTTCAGATGTGTTACGACCCGTGGCTCTACACTTCATTCGATCCCTGCAAAACCCTACATTTTAGCAGGATAATGCACGACCGCATGTTGCAGGTCCTGTACGGGCCTTTCTGGATTCAAAAAATGTTCGACTGCTGTCCTGGCCAGCACATTCTCCAGATCTCTCACCAATTGAAAAAGTCTGGTCAATGGTGGCCGAGCAACTGGCTCGTCACCATACGCCAGTCACTACCTTTGATGAACTGTGGTATCGGGTTGAAGCTGCATGGGCAGCTGTACCTGTACACGCCATCCAAGCTCTGTTTGACTCAATGCCCAGGCGTATCAAGGCCGTTATAACTGCCAGAGGTGGTTGTTCTGGGTACTGCTTTCTCAGGATCTATGCGCCCAAATTGCGTGAAAATGTAATCACTTGTCAGTTCTAGTATAATATATTTGTTCAATGAATACCCGTTTATCATCTGCATTTCTTCTTGGTGTAGCAGTTTTAATGGCCAGTAGTGTAGTATCTGCTCGTGGCTGTCAGTATCCTAACCTTATCAAATCTAATAAGCTGGTCTCTTGACTGCAAAGGAAGTTCCACAGTGGTCCAATCTTTCTGTTTCTGCTATTCCGCAGTTGCTCTTGTAGACGCTTCTGGACCATTCTTGCAGTAGTACCCTCGTACACGTCTTTACGGCTACATAGTGTCCTGTAAATTCGTGCTTCTTCAGCGGTTTGTGAGCAGTCTTGATCGACTTTATAAGTTACTGCATGTTTCGGGTGGGTTTGTACATCACAGCAATAGTCTGTTTCGTGATCATTCCTATACCTCCAGTTACATCTGTAATCAATGGGACTGGGACACAAACTCGGCTTTCCCGCTTATTGTGAGTGGTCACCTTACCACTTAGGCTACCTGAGCACGATTACCAGACCAATCTTTCACATATTACGCTGTCTACATCCTCATATCAAAGTGTAAAGTCTACAAGTATAGTTTTGAACACTGAGAAATGAACAGATTGGACTGCAACATAATGATATAGACAGCGTGATACGTGGAAGTTAGGTCGGACTGGGAGGCATGCTCGGATAGCGTAAGTGGCTAAGCCGAATGCTCGCGATAAACGGGAAATCCGTGCTCAAGTCCCTGTCCAGTACAAAAGTTTATGTGTCACAAATGTGTAGCATAGTTATATCAAATACAGCTCAAGCATTTCAGCTAATATATTTCGAAAAAGAGAGTACTTTTTAGGGTTTCACGCCTCAACTGATGAAAACGGAACTTTTATAGGATCACTTTGTCGTCTGTCTGTCCCACTGACAAGACCCTTTTTTTCTCAGTAATGGGTAAACGTATCCAATTGAAATATATTTCACATCTAAGGTCTAGGGTCCATTGGCAGTGTTAAAAATTTAGACATGTAAGTCAGTGCAATCAAAAGATACTGCCAGATTTTTGAGACAAACTTACTCATCAAAACCTATGTGCTACTTCTCGTTGGCTAGAATCATGAAATTTGGCAAGAAGCAATGTTTGTAACATAGAAACTACATTATGTAGTACTGTACAAACATACCCACTGTTATTCTGCAGCGTTATTTAAACGCTTCTATTGTTATAATAATGATAACAATAATAACGTAAGGGCTTCACCCGAATTTAAACCAAAGTAATTCACGCCACCCATAAGGCTATGCGAATAACTATATTTTCATTATTAATCAAAGTAAATGGAAATGAGAGTAGTCAGAAGTCAGTGGGCAGGCATACGTCGAACGATTGGTATAGAAGGCTCAGAGTCAGGTTGAGTGGGAAGGTGCACTGGTTGACATGGCTGGATGTAGATGGGAGTGCCAGCTGTGCGGGAAAGTGATAGGTGTCTGGTACCTCCTAGAACGATATCAGCGTAGTAATACCGTTCCAGTATTGGAAAGGTCATGGGACTATGAATGCTGAGGGGAACCCCCCAATGCAGAACTTCGATGGCGATATTGCGAGATATCGGCGTTGAGAGAAAATAGTCCCACTTTTTCTTAACCCTTCAGGTTAAGAAAAATACTGGGTGATCAAAAAGTCAGTATAAATTTGAAAACTTAATAAACCACGGAATAATGTAGATAGAGAGGTAAAAATTGACACACATGCTTGGAATGACATAGGGTTTTATTAGAACAAGAAACAACGAAGTTCACAAAATGTCCGACAGATGGCGCTGGACAGCAAAACGTCAGTGACTTCGCATGAGAATCGTGTATAAAAGGAGCCGTAATGAGAGAGAGTCCAAGCCAAGGCACGTTCCCGCCTCCGTCTCCTCAAGCTCCTTTCCGGCCGTACGTGGGGTCTGGACCCCTCCACCATCCTCCACACCTGTAAATCCCTCATCCGCCCTACCCTTTGTTACGCCCATCCAGCATGGATCTCCGCTCCCCCTACCTTTTATAAATCCCTCCAAATCCTTGAACGCCATGCTCTCCGCCTCGCCTATCGCATCCGTCTCCCCTCCCCCACGCGGATCCTCTACGATCTCATCCCCTTCCCCCACCTCCTCCTTTTCCTTGAAAGGATACGGATCCTGTACACCTCCCACAAACTCGATCCTCCTCACCCGCTCGTCTCCCCGATCCTCTCCCACCCCCGCCCGCTGCCGCGCCTGTATTCGCACGTCCCACCCGTTCTCCATCTCTCCACCCTCCTTACCCTTTCCCAAGGTGGCTTCCACCAGCTCTCCTTCCCTGATGATGCCCTCCTCCCCTCCATCTACCCCACCTACCAACTTTGATCCTCCCGCCCTCCTCCTGTACTTACTCCTCTTGGCACCCTCCCTCCCTCCTCTCCCTTTTCCCTCCCTCCTCCTTTTCTCCCCCCTCCTCCCCTGGGCCTCCCCTCCCCTGTCCCTCTCCTCCTGCCCCCGTCTCCTCAGCCATTGGCATCCTTTTTCTCCCCTCTCCCCCACCTCACCCCTGTTCCCCTCTTGGCAGGTCCCCGGACTCGCACACGTTACGTGGACATTCGCGCGCCGGAGATCACCGCCATCAGTGTTTTGTGTGTGTGCCGTAGTGTTTAGTGTTCAGTGTTCACCGTCCACTCCATCGTTCACCAGTGCCATCGTCATCTTCAGTGTTTATGCGTCGTCTCATCAGCTAGCAGTGTGGATTATCGACGAGTGTGAACGGCTCCGTGTTTGTCTCTATGTGTCTCCTGTTTTATTGCCCACCGTTCTGTGACTTACGTGTCTTCTCACTGTTTTTGCTCCTTGTCTATTCTATGGCTGAAGAGCAGCGTAGTGTGCTGCTGACAGCCTGCCTGTTGTACAGGTTTTAAAATAACAATAAAGTAAAAAAAAAGAGAGAGAATCAGATGCGCCAGCAGTCGCAGCATGTTGAGGTTACCTGAGAAGGCGCCTTTAGTGAAGCTGTATTATCAGAATGGGGAATGTGCTAGTTCAGCGTTACGATCCTATCGCCATAGAAAGGGGATTCGAACGGGTAAAGGTCCATTGACAACTGCAGCTGTGGCGAGAATGATTTCGAAGTTCGAAGCCACGGGTTGTTTAGACGATAGACCCCGTAGTGGCCGACCGAGCACAAGGCGTAATGCTGCTGAGACAGTTCAGGAAGAAATGGAGACTGTAGCGGGTTCGTCTATGCACGGGGAAGTCAGCGCTCGTGCAGACGCATGACGCACCGGCATTCCATACACTACTGTTTGGTTGACACTTAGGCGTACTCTCCGATGCTATCCGTGCAAAATCCATTGGCATCATGAACTGTTACCTGGCGATTTAGTGAAGCGGAGGGCATTTGCGGTGCGGGGGTTTCAAAAGATGGCTGAAGATGACGATTGGCTGAGTAACGTCTTGTGGACCGACGAAGCTCATTTCACGCTCCGAGGGTCTGTCAACGCCCACAACTGCAGAATTTGGGCTACCGAAAATCCTAGAACTGTCGTGGAAACCCCATTGCACGACGAGAAAGTCACGGTATGGGTTGGATTTACCACATATACCGTTATCGGGCCTTTTTTCTTCGAGGAAATGCGTGATTCTGGTTTTGTAACTGCTACCGTGACGGGTGAGAGGTACGCCGATATGTTTCAGACTCGCATCATCCCCAGCCTGGCTGATAAACACCTGCTGGAACTTACGATGTTTATGCAGGATGACTCTCCACCCCTTATTGCTAGACGCGTGAAAGATCTCTTGCGCGCGTCGTTTGGTGATGATCGTGTGCTCAGCCGCCACTTTCGTCATGCTTGGCCTCCCAGGTCCCCAGACCTCAGTCCGTGCGATTATTGGCTTTGGGGTTACCTGAAGTTGCAAGTGTATCGTGATCGACCGACATCTCTAGGGATGCTGAAAGACAACATCCGACGCCAATGCCTCACCTTAACTCCGGACATGCTTTACAGTGCTGTTCACAACATTAGTCGTCGAATACAGCTATTGTTGAGGAATGATGGACATATTGAGCATTTCCTGTGAAAAACATCATCTTTGCTTTGTCTTACTTTGTTACGCTAATTATTGCTATTCTGAGCAGATGAAGCGCCATCTGTCGGGCATTTTTTTGAACTTTTGTATTTTTTTGGTTCTAATAAAACCCCATCTCATTCCAATCATGTGTGTCAATTTGTACCTCTCTATCTACATTATTCCGTGATTTATTCAGTTTCAAATTTATACTGACTTTTTGATCACCTGGTATATTTTAAACGTAATCTAAAGCACGTAATTGAAGAAAGGGCTTGAGGAAACGATCTCCTCTCTTATATGCTATTTTCTTTCATTAGTTTGTAAAATTCTTAACTACGTGATTACTCATCGGCGCGGAAGTACGAATAAACTGGAGGGGAGTGCTAGTTTTGGTGTTGGCGCTTTCGTTCTCGAGAGTCGCTCTGGGTCCTTCAAAATGGACAGCCCGGTATCTCACTACTCCAATGAAATGCTAACTTTATTCGGTCAATAAGTACGGCTTTCCAGGCACTACTCCGAGTGTCTGGGACAGTAGCTGAGTAGCAATTTTATTCGCCAGAAAAAGTGTACGAGAGGCAGTGAATTTGATAGTGTGATACGAAGTCTCATTGGAACTGTGATGAACTTTAGAACAAGGTAGAACCGTGTATCGCAATCAGGATGCAATCTCATTGTCATGGGTTAAGTGATTTCTTGCATGGCTCGGCGCTGGTGTGAATTTCTGATAAGTCTTCAAAGTTTTACATTATATTATGAGCATATAATATTACAAATGAAGTCGACAAATGTAGTAACCAGCTTGTGTGACTACTACTTATGTGGTATTATGTTAACACTGTGCTATATACAAGGAGCAACATAGAGGTGAGATAAAATGAATAATATGAAAGTAACAATTGTATTAACATCTATAGATGTTAATCTTTGTGTTTTAATTTTCATTAAGTTATGTTATTCTTTTAAAAAACAGTCATTCTGTGAAATCAAAGCAACCTGTATATTTTGATGTCTCTGAGAGAGAACGTCTCTGACACTGTTGGTTTGTAGATCTGCAATCTTTGTGATAACTACACATGTGGCAAATTCTGTTTGGTGTGTGTGTGTGTGTGGTGCTTTGCACAATATGGTGATGTTCAAATTACGTAAGTGCTGGATATATTTAGGAAAATTCGAAAAATACAATCCTGCAACTTCGCAACAAAATCGCGCAGAATTTTCGACGTAAGTACCATAACCACTTAACCTCACATATTTCTTTACGCTGCATTTCATCGTTTGGAGGTTAGTTATTTTCACATATGGCGCTTCTAACACTGTTTTCTACCGTAGGGCAACAACACACCAAAAATACTTCGCCACAGTGGAATAATAAAAATCGAAAACGGACGATAATGTAAAGTGTATCTTGAAATGCATGTGAACAGCCGTCTGATGATGAACTTGCCAGTTCGAAACCGGTAACGGCGCTATTTACCTGAATAAATAGCAGTATTAATAGTGGCTGCTTGCTGTTTTCTTCTTTGTAAGAATTAACCTACATTAATTACTGTAATTGCAAGCCCTTGCAGTTGCAACATGTGCTTTATTGGAGGACATTGCTCCTCTGAATTGTATTTTATTTATCACGGTAGGTCCGTGTTCTCAATTGGTGCAATGCCCTTTTTTCCTTACAATATTTCTTGGTTAATTTGTTGCTTCCCAAGATTACTTACAGTGAGTAGCATCGAGAGCGGGAGAGCAGGACTATCTTTGAGAGCCAAACATCTTCGAGAAATATAAAGGTCGTGGTCTGTGGTGTGGCGCCAAGGCTCTCAAGTGACGAACCGCTGGCACCGATACGTTAATAATAGTGTGCAACCCATGTTATACCACATTTCATTATTCGATGTAGTCATAATGGTAGTCAGGTGGAATACATTTCAGAGTAATAAAATGCTCTACCGACCCTACTAACTTCCGTTGTGGTGCGATCGGCCGTAAATTGGAAAAATTTCCAATATGGCACCGAAGCGCGGGAAAAATTTTCTGTGGTGACATGTTAGATGTAACGCTGAACGCACCCGGCAACGAAAGAAATTAAATAAAACCGGTTAGTGAAATGAATCAGGCAGTTTTAAAATGGTACGTTAGCCACAAGGTAATTAGTAAATACTACGAATTTGAAGACATTATTGGAGTTCCGCAGTGCATGCCTTTGCATGAAATCATTTCCTATTGGAAGTAAAGTGCGGTTCAGCAAACGCAGCTGATTAGAAGACATCGTGCATCGTATAACGGGACTGGAGCAGAAGCCGTATTGGGAGAGCTGCCGTAGGCAACAGCGGGTGGCGGCACACGACGTCACGAAAGGAGAGGCGACATCGGGAGTCCCACAAATCTACCGTTCATTGTCACTGGCAAGAGGAGGCTCGGACCCCAGAGCAGACATCTTAAGCAGCACGTCGGGCAGCGTGCGAGTTACGTGTAAGAAAAGTGTTCTGTTTACCCAAAATAATTTTCGTCATGAGTGAGAAATTGGCGGAGCAAGCAGACAAGCATAGGTTCTCGCCTGTTGATGAGCTACGTGAACCCTCCAGTAGTTTTAAAGATGTTAAAATTAAACAAGAGCCACTAATGATAGTATTGATGACTTGGCAAATGATACGATGCAGAGTGTAGAGGGGGTGGAGTCTAGCATTAAAATTAAGAAGGAAGTGGAGGAATAGACTCTGGACGATTCAGGTAATTTTACGGCTGAGAGTACTCGAATTCTGGAAAATTCAAATCCTCAAAAGGTTTCAGAACAGATGCTTACTGGAGAGGGAAATAACCAACTTCTGTCAATACTAAGTGCCTTAAGCGCTCAGACAAATATAGTAGATGCAAATGTAGAATCATTAAATGCGAATGTGGAATCTGTATAATCCGACGTGGAATCTGTAAAGTCTGAGGTAAAAAGCGAGCTGAAGAAGGCAGAAACTAAACTTACTGGGGAAATGACTAAATTGAAAAAGGAATTGGATATTCGGTTTATTGTGAGAGGAATGGGAAATAAAATTTTCGGAAATGGACACTAAATTAACAGAAAAATTAACGTTTGTTCAGAACGATTGCATGCAATTAATTACGGAGTCCACACCTGCAGAAAAGTTAGTAACTTGGCGTAATGAAGTCAGCAAAGGAAATGTAGAGATGGTTAAAGGTGCTGTCTCTGAGATGAATAGCGTAATTAGTGCCGATCACGATAATAGGCAATCGTTTCAGTCCACCCAAACTGCTCACAACAAAGTAGTTGATAAACAAATATTAAATCTTGCAGAAGAAACAAGTAAATTATTACGTAAAATTGTGCATTATCCAACATCTGGATCTGCAGATGCAGTTTTAATTAAGTGCAGGAAGTTTGATTATTTTGTTCCAAACGGGAAAGTGCACCCAAAAGTGTTTATTCAAAGTTTTGACAAGGTTTTTTTTATAAAAAAATTCTTTATTCTTGATCTTCATGTTATACATACAACCCACCACCGTATATAATTAGTGGGTCCTTTAATTGTTACAATATTGTTAGCAGCTATTTACAAGGTTTACAAGTGAGCTACAGTAGTGTTATAATGGGCAAGCTATTTACTGTTAATATTACTCTCCTTATTCTAATGGTGTACTTAATGACTAAAAGTCTACACTGCCTGCAGCATCATAGGTGCGTCAGTCAAGTATATAAACCTACTTGCATGGCCTTGCCCACGGAGCTAATGCCGATGAACGTGCCCCTGACACTTGGCAGGCCAAGGATAACTTGAATATTTCGCTGCGGGTCCCTGTTATATGTTTCCTAATGCTAAGTCCTACTTACTAAAGAATCTAACCTACGTCAATTCCGGTGCTTGTCTTGGTTCTGTATAAGTAACAAAATGTGTCCCAGTACCCCAATCCTGTACCGCCTGTGCGTGGATGGGTCGACTACCATTACAGTTGGAATCCGCCACGTGCAAGACTAGGGGGATCACCGCCAGAGATGTTACTTCACAAGGAGAATCGATACACAGAGGGAAGTGTGGCGCCATAGCCACATACGACTACGGGAGGCAGGGAAGAATTGATAAGGAGCCGTCGTTGTGCCTTACACAGTGTGCCCCACACCACCTCTCAACCGAAGAAAAATTTCAAAGCCGCACCCTCAGCCAATATTGTCATGGCGACCGTCTTCTCGAACTATTATTCTGTTTTATGTCCACCCTCATGGTGCAACGAGCAACTCTGAAGCGCATTTTACTTCAAATGTATGTGTGTGAATTCCGAAGGGACCAGACTGCTGAGTTCATCGGACCCTAGACTTACACACTACTTAAACTAACTTATGCTAAGAACAACATAAACACCCATGCCCGAGGGAGGGTTCGACCCTCCAGCGGGAGGGGCCGCGAAATCCGTGACATGGCGCCTCAAACCGCGTGGCCACTCCGCGCGGCTGCATTTTACTACCCTCAGGAAATTGAAGAAACGACTTGAACGTGTTCGTCGCCACAAAAATGCAGACGAACTTGTCCTTCTGGATGATAACGCAAGGCCTTACACAAATCCGTGCACTGAGTGGAGCTCACAAAACTTCATTGGATTGTTCTTCCTCATCCACGCTACAGCCCAAATATCTCCTCTTCCGACTTTCATCCGTTTGGTCCAACGAAGGATGCACTACGGGGGATGCAGCACGTGGATGACCGGAGGTTATGGATGCAGCAGGATGTGCATTCGGGCGTACGGGTTCTCCCAGGAAGGTGGCATACGGCTGTCGCATTGAATGGAGATTATGTTGGAAACTAGGGTTTTGTAGCCAAAAGAGTGAGGAAAAAAATGGTGGGTTGGAATCCTGAATAAAACTAACATGCTTTCAGAAAAAAACGTGTTTAATTAATTATTGAATGTCCCTCACATTACGACATCAACCATTAACGTCGAAGGTAACTGTGGGGGATACGGAGCATCAAACTGTAGGGGAAGACAGAAATTGGAATATATCCTAAAGATAACTGTGGACGTAAGTTGCAAGTGCTACTCAGATGAAGAAATTTCCACAGGAGAGGAGTTTGTGATGGGCCACATCAAACCAGTAAGAAGACTGATTACTCAAAAACAAAATTAAAAAAGGTACGGTCAGTCGTTCTTAGCATACTCTTTTCGACTAAGGAAGTTTGGCATTTAACATCCCAAGGCTACGGGGTCATTAGAAACATAGCGCACACTCCAACTGGCCAAAGATAGTGAAGGGAATCACCCGTGCTGGCATTTGCCTTTAGTGATGTACGACAACAGCAAAAAACATAAATTTGCATTGACGAACAGACATTTGAACCGTGATTCTCTCGAATGTAAGTCCAGTGCTCTTCCACTGGGTACAGGGCTGGTTTAAGGCCCAACTGGGACAAGCACCCTCTTGGGGCACCAAGCTGAGAGTGGAGCAAGAGGGGCCCAAGTGCAAAATTTGTATACCGTGTGTATCGTAATTAAGATCGAAAACAGACACGTCTTAAAGTGTATGGCAGTAGAAGAATGAACGTTCCAGAAAAAATGGCCTCGAAAAACAGCTTGTCCGCCACATAGCTGCGAATGAATGGTTATAAGCCACCACTGGCTTTAGTATCAAATATTGTCCTAGTTGGAATTTGAGCCATTTTGGAGGTGGTCTGAAAGAATACATTCAATTAAATTAAGATTGTACTGATTAGGGCAATATTTCACACTAAAGTCAATGGTTGCTCATAACCACACAAACGTAAGCACACAAAAAATTTAAAAAAATGTCACACCACGAAAGAGTTATCCTAATAGAGTGGACATTGGTAGATGTGATGTACATACAAACACGATCAAATATTACAGTTTCAGAAAAATTCGTTGATTTATTCAAGAAAAAGAGCTTCACAAATTGGGCATGGCAATAAAGTGTTGGTCCTCTTCAGGCCCTTATGCAAGCAGTTATTCTGTTTGGCATCGATTGACAGAGTTGTCAGATGACCTTCTGAATATCGTGCCACATTCTGTCCAATTGACGTTTTAGATCAACAAGATCCCAAGATGACTGGAGAGCCATGTCCATAATGCTCAAAACATTCTGAATTGGAGAGAGATTCGGCGATCTTGCTGGCTGGGGTAGTGTTTGGCAACCAGTGAGACACGCAGTAGAAACTCTCGCCGTTGTCTTGCTGAAATGGAAGATCAGGATGGTTAGCCATGAAGAGCAACAAAAACGGGTTTTGGATTATCGTCGACATACTGATGTGTCGTAAGGGGGCAGCGAATGACAACCGAAGGGGTCCTGCTATGACAAGAAAAGGCACCACAGACCACCAGGACCATATGGCGGGCGATAGGCAGTTGGTATCCCACTGCTGTCCAGGACATCCCAGACACGTCTTTGGCCTAAAAGCTCATTGGCTGGAGTAGAACTGTCTTCAGTGTAGAGTCTGCTTCGAAGTGAGCCCGATGACCAGCACACACATTTCTGGAGACACCCTTGACAGTAGTGGGATACCAAACTGTCACCCAACATACAGCAAAACAACCAGGAGTGATGGTTGGGGATGCTATTGCTTTTGATATCACAACCGCTTTGCTTCTCATCCACAGCCCTGTTGCAGCACTTTGGTACATCGACGATATTCTACGTCCCTTTTTGTAGCCCTCCATGGAAAGCCATCCTGGACTTGCACTTCAGCAAGAAAATGTCCACGCACACATGGCGAGAGATTTTATTGTAACTCTTCATTCTTGCCAAAATCAACCTCGGTCAGCAAGGTCATCGGACCTCTGCCCAACTGAGGACGTTTTGAACCTTAGGGGCAAGGCTCTCCAAACATCTCGTAATTTTGATGATCTAATGCACCAGTTGGACAGAACATAGCAGGACTTCCATCAGGAGGAGATCCGATAACTCTGTCAGTCAACAACAATCAGAATAACTGCTTGCATAAGGTGGTGGTGGTGGTGGTTAGTGTTTAACGTCCCGTCGACAACGAGGTCATTAGAGACGGAGCGCAAGCTCGGGTTAGGGAAGGATTGGGAAGGAAATCGGCCGTGCCCTTTCAAAGGAACCATCCCGGCATTTGCCTGAAACGATTTAGGGAAAGCACGGAAAACCTAAATCAGGATGGCCGGAGACGGGATTGAACCGTCATCCTCCCGAATGCGAGTCCAGTGTGCTAACCACTGCGCCACCTCGCTCGGTACTTGCATAAGGATCACAGGTACACCCATACCTTATAACTTGCTCAATTTGTGAAGCTCTTACTCAAGAATAAATCACTCAATTTTTATGGAATTGTTATCATTTGTCTGTCTGTACATGAACATCACATCTACCAACTTCAGTCCCATCCGGATAATTGTTTCGTGGTGCGTCATTTTCTTTGTCTTAGTGTGTGTGTTGCAATGTTTAATGGAACGTTTTTGTTCTGTTATCGTGCTCTTCCAGTTATGTTGCGCCACAGCTGCTTTATCTGGCATGGCTAAATTACAGAAAACATATCACCCACAGGCTAATGCAAGAAGCTCCGTGGAAGCAGGTCATGCAGGGGCAGTCAAGCAGACTGTGCTGATGCTGTTAAGTACTGCTGTCGAGGCCTCTGGTTGGTAGCCACATGTAGAGGCCTTGATGAATAAAGCCGGAGCTGTAATATCATTGGCACAGTGGAAGAACAGAAGCCTTCTGTTGTTGATGGCCTGACCACTTCATGACCAAGCTGTGACTCTGTTGTGGCTTAGGCTGCGGTTTTAGTGGAGTGATGCGGCACGATCAGAGCAAATGGGCGAGCCGAGTAGAGCAGCGATGGCGGAACAAACCACAGCTTGCTGACTGCGCGCGATTACTGTAGCGTTGCAATCGGGGAGGGGGGGGCGGAGCAGGGGGGCGGAGGGGGGGGGGGGCCGAATCGCTGTTTCTGAGCCCAGCGACCAGAGCGTTCGGGTGACTCCGGCGGCGACTGGGTGCAGCCGGCAGCATTCGGCTGTCGCTGTGCGTAGCAGCGCCAGTACTGTTGCTGACGCTCGTGTTTCTGTTGTTGTACTGTTGAAAAAATGGTATCAGCAGAAGCTTTCATAGCAGTTGTGTTTACATGGCGTCCTTAATGGAACTACCAAAACCATTATACCACAACTGATTCATTTTGGACAAGTTGTGTGATAAAGTGGTAGCAGAATTACAGACTATAAGTACTGAATGTATTTCATTAACCTCTTATTTCTTTCATTGTCTTAAAACGAGAGGCAATACTGAAGTTGATGTAGCGAGCCTGAGAAATATATGAAAATCGCGATTTATTAAGTGAGAAAAAGTTTTCAAAACTGTCTCATTTGGACAGCTTCATATGAAGGTCTGTTAAACTTTCGGCCTGTCTGATAAATGCCTGGTATAGAACACTCACTTCTGTGTGTTGCTCATCGACACTTAGGGATCACTGCAGGTCAATGACATTGCTGTGGAGGACATGTACATTTCATCTACATCTACATCTACATCCATACTCCGCAAGTGTGGCGGAGGGTACTTTCAATACCTCTATCGGTTCTCCCTTCTATTCCAGTCTCGTATTGTTCGTGGAAAGAAAGATTGTCGGTGTGCCTCTGTGTGGGCTCTAATCTCTCTGATTTTATCCTCATGGTCTCTTCGCGAGATATACGTAGGAGGGAGCAATATACTGCTTGACTCCTCGGTGAAGGTATGTTCTCGAAACTTCAACAAAAGCCCGCACCGAGCTACTGAGCGTCTCTCCTGCAAAGTCTTCCACTGGAGTTTATCTATCATTTCCGTAACGCTTTCGCGATTACCAAATGATCCTGTAACGAAGCGCGCTGCTCTCCGTTGGATTTCCTCTATCTCCTCTATCAACCCTACTTGGTACGGATCCCACACTGGTGAGCAATATTCAAGCAGTGGGCGGACAAGTGTACTGTAACCTACTTCCTTTGTTTTCGGATTGCATTTCCTTAGGACTCTTCCAATGAATCTCAGTCTGGCATCTGCTTTACCGACGATCAACTTTATATGGTCATTCCATTTTAAATCACTCCTAAAGCCTACTCCCAGATAATTTATGGAATTAACTGCTTGCTGACCTGCTATATTGTAGCTAAATGATAAAGGATCTTTCTTTCTATGTATTCGCAGCACATTACACTTGTCTACATTGAGATTCAATTGCCACTCCCTGCACCCTGCGTCAATTCGTTGCAGATCCTCCTGCATTTCAGTACAATTTTCCATTGTTACAACCTCTCGATATACAACAGCATCATCCGCAAAAAGCCTCAGTGAACTTTCGATGTTACCCCCAAGGTCACTTATATATAGTGCGAATAGCAACGGTCCTACGACACTCCCCTGCGGCACACCTGAAATCACTCTTACTTCGGAAGACTTCTTTCTCTCCATTGAGAATGACATGCTGCGTTCTGTTAGCTAGGAACTCTTCAATATAATCACACAATTGGTCTGATAGTCCATATGCTCTTACTTTGTCCATTAGACGAATGTGGGGAACTGTATCGAACGCCTTGCGGAAGTCAAGAAACACGGCATCTACTTGGGAACCTGTGTCTATGGCTCTCTGAGTCTCGCGGACGAATATCGCGAGCTGGGTTTCACACGATCGTCTTTTTCGAAACCCATGCTGATTTCTACAGAATAGATTTCTAGTCTCCAGAAAAGTCATTATACTCGAACATAATACGTGTTCCAAAATTCTACAACTGATCGACGTTAGAGATATAGGTCTATAGTTCTGCACATCTGTTCGACGTCCCTTCTTAAAAACGGGGATGACCTGTGCCCTTTTCCAATCCATTGGAACGCTACGCTCTTCTAGAGACCTACGGTACACCGCTGCAAGGAGCGGGGCAATATTGTCAGCAAATTCTGGTGAAGTTTCTATTGGATTCCAAATAAGGCTGCACTTGGCGACTATTATACCAAAATCACATGCTGTTAATCGTTGTTGTTTGGAAAAGTTTTTGTTGAAATATTCATACCACCGATCTAAAACACATTGACTGTGATATTTGATAAAATGCCTCCACAATGGGAATGTCTAATCTCCAATGAATACAACAAAGGCCGGTTGGAGTGGCCGAGCGGTTAAAGGCGCTACGGTCTGGAACCGCACGGCCGCTACGGTCGCAGGTTCGAATCCTGCCTCGGGCATGGATGTGTGTGATGTCCTTAGGTTAGTTAGGTTTAAGTAGTTCTAAGTTCTAGAGGACCCTTGACCACAGCAGTTGAGTCCCATAGTGCTCAGAGCCAATACAATAAGGAATCCAACTGATGTATTTAGTAGTGCAAAGTCTGGCAGTATAAGAAGCTGCCCTTCTTGCATCAGGCGAAATACACTTGACGAATAAAGCCTACCACCTTCCCTTTCCTTCCTTTCTGGAAGTACTGGAAGCAAACAGGGAATTTTTCAATTGCGATGCTTGTAAACCCATTTGTCACAGCTCGTGGGATGTCTGTGACATGCTGATGAAGCTTTCCTTTCACTGACCTTTTCACTCATGGCAAAAAGTATCGCAAGGCGAAAGGTCGAACGAATACAGCTTATATGGAGTGGCAATTACAGAATATCTGGCCAGGTAGTTGATAACAGGTAAAGCAGTATGAAGTCTTGCACTATTACGCAGTAAGAACCAGTCCTGATAATGCCAAAAATCAGGGCAACTATCTTCGAGGCTGGTGATCCAGGACTGCGCCATTCAGCACTTTGACGCTTCGTGTGAGCTCATACTGGTAGCACCAACTTTCATCCCCAAAAATTCGACAGAATTGTGGCATAACGTCTGGCTCTATGTAGTAGTTCAGCATAAATTCTTCATCTTTCCTCTTTCTGTTCGTCTGTTAGTGTTTGAGGGACGAGTTTTGCATTAAGTTTACATTTCCCTAAATCTTCGTGTAAAATCTTATGACACAAGTCACGATTCAAATTAAGTTCTTCTGATATCATACAGCTCTGGGATCGTCTTGCAATGAACTTCAGCCTCCACAACAACTTTTGTGCCACTTGAAAACACCTCTTGAAAGTGCATCGTGTGCATATTCTTGCTTATTCATTGTTCACGTTTCACTAGCAGTTTTCCCGAGTTTAGCGCACAACTTAATGTGCCGTAAAATTTTGCCAGATCGCCACCCAATTAATCAAAATTGGGAAAATTTAACGTAAGAACTGAATTAATGACTGAATTGGTAAGCATAAATAACTTGTTAATATTTTACAATATCCAAGTGAATATATCTAATGAACATATGGGAACAATTTAAGCACAAACGACAAATCAAATCATTCAGAGCTGGAAGAAGCTTAAGCCTAAAAAAAAGCCTGTTTAATGCTCTGCAGAAAGGCCAGATGGGATGTATTAAAAATAATCTTACGAAACGGGAGGGGTTTGTCTGAGAAACAGTCATCACAGCTTAACATAGTCTATTAAAATAAAACAGCATATTAAAAATCACAAAGCACTGTAATTCCAAACTATGGTTTGTCGTTGCCTGTTGTGTGTGTGTGTGTTTGTGTCTGTGTGTGTTTAGTGCTTACAGACGCTCTACGGCGAGGTTATCAGCGTCCTTAGTTATACTATAGTTGAATTCTTTTATCTTGGCGGCTCGCGCATGCCCGCCCAGACGCGGGAGATTGCTGCGTTGCCAGTTGCACACCACGCACGCGCCAATAGAAGCAGCACCATAGTATAGCATAGTTCGCAAGCTGACGTTTAGGGGGGGAGCGCGAAGTTCATGAAGTAAAGCCACCACGGCCGCATTAACCCTTTCGCTGCTACAAAGACGTGATCCCTGCATTCCGCGCTATGCGCGCTTTTGTCACTGCACTGCTCGCCTGTGCAGACACATCGTGTTCCGACTGCTTTGACACTCTTATCATCGATTCCAACTTAAATTAAATGAGATATTGTTATACAGTAAATTTTATATGAAATTTAGGTATCTTGTCCACATTTCATTCTCAACATTATGGCAACTAAAATCGACCATACGGAAAGTATACGCTATGGACTTCTACCTCTGCAAACTCTTCAAAATTTCATGCAATGGTTTACTATATTTAATGCTGCATAATAACTGCGTTGAACATCGAAACAAAATTAAGTCATTTATGGGGGGAAGGTATCATTCAAGAAGATGTGTAAAAATCTAATTTTTGGGCCAAAAAGTTTTTGTGAAATCGAATGGTAAGCGTGTCAAAGCAGTGGGAACACCACGTGTCTGCACAGGCGAGCAGTGCAGTGATGACAAAATCGCCCACAGCGCGGAATGCGGGGAGCACGTGTCTGCAGCAGCGAAAGGGTTAATGAAGAGACAAAGCACTAGAAATGTCAAAAAATTGCATTCAAACGAATATAATTCGTGAAGTAAGGCACTTCGATATTGTTTTTAAATAATGAAAATATTAAGCACCACTCAAGGTTTGAACTCGTAACGTTTCACACAGAAGCCAAACACCTTAACTGTTACGCTATCGCGGCTCGTCTGCCTACAGGATGCCATGAGGACACTAACACTTCACGCAAAATACTGACAAACACTGTTGGTATAACTATGAATTACTCACGCTTCGTCGAAGTACAATAGGAAATAAACAATTATCGCTGTTCTTCATTGCGAAAAAGCAGTATAAAAGAAAGTCTGCTATCAAGACATTGCTTTTGTTCTATTACTTTATTTATGACTGAACGTTTCTAAAACTGAAGACACTCGTCCGTGCTCTGCACTGCTGTCGAGATCTGGCAACGTCGTTCTCTGCTCATTGGCTGACTGTGTTTTGTGACGTCAGATGCGCAGAACGAACCTAAACTCGGCCGCCAACATAAATGACGCGCACTTTAAAAGCAACGTGTCGCCTGTTATTTAATTAACTCACTTTGTAATCCCTGACACAGTACTCGTTAAAGCCTGTGCTATGGTAAGTGAGCGGGATTCACCTTATGAGAAAGGACTTTCGCACAGATATCGACCGCGTGTACCTGAATGGTGACAAATCAGACTTACATCCACTCTGTAATAACGATGATACGTCAAGTGAGTTCGAAATGCAATCACACGTCAGGATGGATCAAAATCAAACCAGAAGATGCTACCAATGTGACAATAATAGGGTCGCCAGCCTAATTAGGCATTAACTGAGTTTCTTCCCTGTACAAGTTGGTATATGTTCATGCGAAACAACAAGTTGTAACACTGCATAATATAGTAGAATTTTAGAACCAGAAAATCTATTGAACTGATAGAGTCACGTTCTGTACTGATATGGAAAGTCATGAATACATAACACTACACTTAAATGTTTACTACAAAACTTTATACTGTCTATTAATCTGACTAAAATCGGGCTTAGGTTACACAAAATGTAAATTTTGATAAGGATAAAACACTGATACATTTTGACTTTTATATTGGCTTTAACTTTTGCTGGTCAAACCAATTTAGAACACTTCAGAATTAAAATGAATAAGGGGGGGGGGGACCCTGAAACTGTTATGATCGCTATATTTAAAAAAAATTATTACTGAATTTATTATTCATTCAAGATTTTCAGTATGTAAGTTACTACTCTTTTCATCTTATTTACTGCTCATTTAAATGTCTTTCAATCTGTCTCGAAATAATAAACTTCATTACTGTATCAATACTAAAGTTATCTTTCGACTTCGTTAGACCTTCGCTGTTCATTTACTGGTACATTAACAAAACCATTCTAATATAGCTAGTTCTACAAAAATTATTATTAACACAATTTTTAATTTTCATTTCGGCACACTCGGATTGCACAACGTTTGGAAAGGACCCTGTCTAGGTTAGTTGTGAGGATAATTAAATGATGGAAAAGTTCTGGTAAAATTTAGGTTATTATTGCACCAAACAAACACAGTTCACTCTCTGATCCATACGAATACAGTACTAAGAGTTTCAACCTTTTAGTATCGACGCGGCGGTTGGCGGGCGGCAGGATGGCGAGGCACAGAGCACACATACAACCACAGCTATGGCACTTGACGTATCGGCACTTTCATTCTTCTTACCGTCGCAATACTTTTCCATTTAGTGCCTGTGGAATTTTTCCATGCTGTGTGGGCGTTGGAACGGCATACCCGAGGCTCAGTGAGGCTATGTCTTCCAGGAGAGCCTCCTCGCTCCAGAAGGTGTTGCTCAAGCCAGTGCCAATTCCAACTAAAACTGTGCCCGTTGTGCCGTGCAGTGCCCGTGCGCATTTTCCCGCGCTCGCCTGCCATCCACCTTTTACCGCTCACTGACAGACCCGGTATTCACCCTAGGTTTTGCATTCTACATATCATAACACATTGCCTACGTATGGACCAGACGCACAGTTAAAATTTTCAACATCTTACAATAGTTTCAACATTTGTTACATTTCAATCCTATTACAATATTACTTGACATTTGACATAAACATTCATATTCACATAGAAACTTATTTACAGTTTTCTTAACATAATGGCATGAAACAAAAAGAAATGAAATCAGAACATCAATTACACAAGTTTATCGTAGAATCAGATGAAAAGAATTACTTATATGTACAATAGTACAGAGTCGGTGTTGCTACAACTTCTATTACACTGAAGCGCCAAACAAACTGTTACAGCCATGCCTATTCAAATATAGAAATCTGTGAACAGGCAGAATACGACGCTGCGGTCGGCAACGCATTTATAAGAAAACAAGTGTGTGGCGTAGTTGTTAGATCGGTTCCTGCTGCGGCAATTGCAGGTTATCAAGATTTAATGGAGTTTGAGCGTGGTATTATAGTCGGCGCACGAGCGATGGGACACAGAATCTCCGAGGTAGCGATGAAGTAGGGACTTCCCGTACGACCATTTCACGAGGGTACCGTGAATATGGGGAATCCGGTAAAATATCAAAACTCCGACATCGCTGCGGCCGGAAAAAGATCCCGCAAGAATGGGACCAACAAAGACTGATAGAAGTGCAACCCTTCCGCAAATTGCTGCAGATTTCAATGCTGGGCCATCAATAAGTGTCATCATGTGAACCATTCAGAACAATGCGACACCCCACACGTCCAGAATTGTTACAGAGTTGGTCCAGGAACACTCCTGCTGGCCACTAAACTCCCCAGCCATGAACATTATTGACCATATCAGGGGGGCCTTGCAACGTGCTGTTCAGAAGACATCTCCACCTCCTCGTTCTCTTATGGATTTATGGACAGCACCCTAGGATTCATTGTTTCAGTTACTTCCGGCACTACTTCAGAGATAAGTCGAGTCCATGCCACGTCCTGTCGCGGCACTTCTGCGTTCTCATGAGAGCCCTACACTATGTTAGGCAGGTGTACCATTTTTTTTTTTTTTTTTGGTGTTCAGTGTATTATTATACTGAGTGCTGAGATACATTACGGTGATAAATGGAAAGGAAATCTTAGGGGCAGAAGGGGAAAGTTCACACAAACATACACGATTCACACATGCAAGAACAGAGATGAAAATAATTTTGCTCATCACGATAAGTCAAAAGCTCAGAGATTCATCACAGTCGATATGATTGAACTGCTGTGAATACTCATATTGTGGAATACTTTGCGACGAAGAAATTTATCTGCATCACCTAACACATGAAACTAAGGCACCCTGGCGTGAAACACCGGCAAATGCAGTGTATATTCATGAACAAAGAAAAATTACTAAGACTCTTGGAAACTTCAAGAACACAAATGTAAAACGCATAGACACAAATAGCAATAAAGTACCACGCGTAATTAAGAATAAAACTTATTCAAGTCGCTACTGAAATTACACGCGATGTAATCACTATATTGTGGTATGAAAAAAGCTGCACAGTCTTAAAACTGAAACGAAATGAAAAGTAGAAGAGATAAAATGCACACACTCGAGGAAAGTTCACACATACATTCCAGTTAAAAGATAAGTCAGGGAACTGAATTTTAAAACTGTGTAGAGTAAAGAACTTCCTACATGACGTGTTCTGGATGCACAAAGCAAGAACCAGAAGAACTTACTAAATACAGAAAATATACTCGTGACTACACTTTGAAAACTATAAGAATTCGACTACCGATCTTTAAGATTGAGTAGCAAATCAAACGTGTGCATCAGAATAGCTACACACCATCACACATTAACACACTCATCAACGCCAAGTCGCTCTTAAGGGTACCACCTTCACTCATCCAAGGTCCAGTCCCGAGTGCCTAGGGCACTCTCTCCCTGCAACGAACTTCCCCAGGTAGCCGGAAGAGACCAGAGGGGTTCTTTCTGCCGCCAACTTAACTACTGTCGAATGACTACCGAAGGGGTACAAATCTCTTTAAACTGACTGAGAAAGCTACGTTGGCTACACTGTTGCTACTACAGCTGACAGCAAGATGCTGTACTGTTACCATGTTGTTGTTGTTGTTGTTGTTGTTGTCTTCAGTCCAGAGGCTAGTTTGATGCAGCTCTCCGTGCAACTATATCCTGTGCAAGCTTCTTCATCTCCAAGTATCTACTGCAACCTACATCCTCTTGAATCTGCTTGGTGTATTCGTCTCTTGGTCTCCCTCTAAGATTTGTACCCTCCACGCTGCCCTCCAATACTAAACTGGTGATCCCTTGATGCCTCAGAATATGTCCTACCAACCGATCCCTTCTTCTAGTCAAGTTGTGCAACAAATTTCTCTTCTCCCCAATTCTATTCAATACCTCCTCATTAGTTATGTGATCTACGCATCTAATCTTCAGCATTCTTCTGTAGCACCACATTTCGAAAACTTCTATTCTCCTCTTGTATAAACTACTCATTGTCCATGTTTCACTTCCATACATGGATACGCTCCATACAAATACATTCAGAAACGACTGACACTTAAATCTATACTTGATGCTGACAAATTTCTCTTCTTCAGAAACTATTTCCTTGCCATTGCCAGTCTACATTTTATATCCTCTTCACTTCGACATCATCAGTTATTTTGCTCCCCAAATAGCAAAACTCCTTTACTACTTTAAGTGTCTCATTTCCTAATCTAATTCCCTCAGCATCACCCGATTTAATTCGACTACATTCCATTATCCTCTTTTTGCTTTTGTTGATGTTCATCTTATATCCTCCTTTCAAGTCACTGTCCATTCCGTTCAACTGCTCTTCCAGGTCCTTTACTGTATCTGACAGAATTACAATGTCATTGGCGAACCTAAAAGTTTTTATTTCTTCTCCATGGATTTTAATCTCCATGGATTTTGATCTCCGTGGATTTTAATTCCTACTCCGAATTTTTCTTTTGTTTCCTTTACTGCTTGCTCAATATACAGATTGAATAACATCGGGGATAGGCTATAACCCCGTCTCACTCCCATACCAACCACTGCTTCCCTGATAGTTCGGTAATTTTCACATCTTACAACACCTGCTTTCTTTGGGATTGGAATTAGTATACTCTTCTTGAAGGCTGACGGTGTTTCCCCGTGTCTCATACATCTTGCCCAGCAGATTGTAGAGTTTTGTCAGGGCTGGCTCTCCCAAGGCTATCAGCAGTTCTAATGGAATGTTGTCTACTCCCGGGTCCTTGTTTCGACTTAGGTCTTTCATTGCTCTGTCAAACTCTTCACGCAGTATCACACCTCCCATTTCATCTTTATCTACACCCTCTTCCATTTCCATAATGCCGTCCGGAAGTACATCTCCCTTGTATAGACTCCTTCAACCTTTCTGCTCTCTCTTCTTTTCTTAGAACTTGGTTTCCATCTGAGATCTTGATATTCATACAAGTGGTTCTCTTTTCTCCAAAGGTCTCTTTAATTTTCCTGTTGACAGTATCTATCTTACCCCTAGTGATATATGCCTCTACATCCCTACATTTGTCCTCTAGCCATCCCTGCTTAGCCATTTTGCACTTCCTGTCGATCTCATTTTTGAGACGTTTGTATTCTTTTTTGCATGCTTCATTTACTACATTTTTATATTTTCTCCTTTCATCAATTAAATTCAATATATCTTCTGTTACCCAAGAATTTCTACTAGCCGTCGTCTTTTTACCTACTTGATCCTCTGCTGCCTTCACTATTTCATCTCTCAAAGGTACCCATTCTTCTTCTACTGTATTTCTTACCCCCATTTTTGTCAATCGTTCCCTAATGCTCTCCCTGAAACTCTCTACGACCTCTGGTTCTGTCAGTTTATCCAGGCCCCATCTCCTTAAATTCCCACCTTTTGCTACCATATAAAAAATAAATTCAGTATAAACACTCGATCACTCATTCATGCAGATGATAAAGAGAGAAACGGAATTTAGGAGCACAAAACGTAGGTAATGTACGTAGGATTAGGTCCTAACTGGAAAAATTGATACTTTAATGTAACTGTGTAGCACTGAATGGGGACAAACACGAGGTATAAAACTAAATTACAAATTATTGAACGTGACGGAACGAAATACACGTTAAATAGTATGGAACGAATCTAAAGAGACGTTTCACGGTACATTACTACTAATGGGTTTCTTATCAAAACTTTGTCTACTAAATCCGCTCTACAACCCGTAGAAGCCCGTAGCAGAAATTCTTAAACGCTCTGTACAACAGCACAAGGTTTATCGTAATGTTTGTCATCATCATAATCATTTATGGCATTAAAGGGCCTTTAAGGCTCAGAGAAGAAGATCAAAAGAACAAATCTCACTACAAAAGGAAAATAAACGAGATCACTATAAAGGATTATACGATAATACATACACAGGAAGCGCAATAAAAAAGAAGGGCAATCAGTGACAACAGAAGAGATATCTCCCACGTTGTCTGCTCCACTTGTTTAAGGCTTGTTAGTACTCGATCCTTCCATCACGTCCTGGGACTTCCCCCTGTGCGTTTTCCGGCAGGCGGAGAATGGAGGAAAGTTGTCATGTGGATAAAAATCAACACGATATTAGAGGTCAGCCATAACTAAAATATTATAAAACATAAAGTACCTTGTGCAGATGGCCATGTCCACAGGTATACATCGCTCACAGATGCTTCTTCTGCGATACCAGGCACGAATTGAATAAACCGTCCGTACTAAAGAACATATGATTAGCGTTTATTATTCGTTGATACACTTCTTTCTTCACTCCATTTTTATTAGTCAGTAACGATCCTCAGTACTTGAATTCTTGATCCCGTCCATAGATATGCCCATCAACAGCAGTGGAAAGAAGGAGAGCTTGACAGCATGATGCAACGAGATATTTTATTATCGTTCACGACTTGCCTAGCTTTCTTCGCATTGTGGAGAAATCGAAGTATCATTGCGTACTTGCATCAGGGTGTCACCAAGAATCACAACATTGTCAGCAAATGCTACCATTATATCCGCTGCCACAATCTACACTTCTCCGATTTGACTAGTGTCACGGCTTACTTTATACAACGTCAAGTTGAATAATGTTTGTGTGTAAATAAATGTGGCGTGGCTCAGAGTTTGATGCAAATATTTTCATCTGACACAATTCCGGTGACGGCCTAGTCTGTTTAAACTAATGCTGTCAACAGCAGTCGAATCGAAATTCATGGTGTGGTTTATCTTTCGCATCACACACAAATTTGTGTTACTTCACTTGCGTACATCAAAATCTGGAACATGTTTATCAATTTTCAACAACGTTCATGTAAAGTTTACTATAATATAACTAGTTACTGCAGAGTTTTTTTTTCCAAGTTTATCATACAACTTAGTTAAACTGTGGCATATGTTTAATACGTCAGCATAAGATTAGATGATATTTTTTGTGTTTATGTCGAAACTTTTCCGATGGAAAATGGAGTAATTTGTTAACTGTAGGGTTAAATGTTCCACTATAAACTAAAAAGTAATAGAAATTATATATTTTCATTCCTTCCACCCGATTCAATAGATGTATGTTTTTATCGAAGGTAGAAAAACAGTTGTAACTCTTTCAGATTTCACTGAAAGCTTTTACAAATTCACAAATTACATTAAATGAAAACGAATTACTTCTTCTTTTAATATTTACGATTGACATAAGGTTCAGAAATTCATTTCTGTTAGAAACGAATGGTAGAAGTTTTTTTTAAAGAAAAAACATGTTATAATCATTAAATTTACATTTATTTTTATTGATCCCACGAACAGTACAAGAAAAAGTAACTGATGTCTGAGGGGAAAGGGGCGTTGCCAAACGATATCGCGCTCAAGTGGGGAAATGCTTCCTTGACTGTGCCACCTTATCCTGTAATACTACCAGGAGGCAACTTGTTTTCGTAAATGACCGTTGCAATGAGTACTTCACACTTCGAGGAAACAATGGAACTATATCTTTAACTACGAGTGCATCAGATTCCTGCCGATATAAAAATCCTGTAATCTGATATCGTTTTGTCAGAAAAAAGACCACCGTTCTTGTAATCAACTGTGAAGTTAACTGATTGGTCAGTTACTTAAATGGAAACAGATATATTTTTCCATTATTGTTTTTCCGACGAGTATTTAGATGTCATTCTCTCTCATCACTGCCTTATTATCGCACACACACTGTCACGTGCTCGTGGGTCGCACACGCTGCAGCAGAATGCGTAGTTTGTTGCTTGCCTTCTCACTACTTCTGGTAAGCAGTATTTGCTGTTTTCGTCTCGTGTCTATATTTTTAACACTTGGGCTAAAGTCTCTTTCTTCTGAACGCTAAATGTGAATTCTCTGTTTCTATTCACACCAAACTGAGTACTTTTCTGACTAAAATAGTGTAGTGTAAAATCTATGTATTTAAATGTAAGTGAAAACGGTTCGATGAGCTTCACAGTTCTGTGAGTTGCTAATTGATGTATATGTATCCATTTTTCCACTGCGACACACGGCCGTTACTACATTAAAGTTAAAAAAACGAATTTGTTAACAAATTTCACCAAAGTGGTGCGCCATGCACACGTAGATCATTTTGATACATTTTTTTCGCAGTTCTGAGAAGTCTGAATATCTTGAGGAATGTTCTCATTGTAATTGTACACGTAGGTTAATGGTGATTTCTAATCAAAATGACACCCAGGAAGAAAAGGTTTTCTAAGACATATAATTCGAACTGTTAAGAAAAGCTTGTTTTGTGAATAAAATCGCCTTTTCTTGCTGTAACTTAATTTATTTTTCCCCGAAACGAATATTATTGGGTATTATGGGCCATATAACAAAATGTAAGTCTTTAAATAAATACTAGTTTCTGTGATTCAAAAACAAATTAATCTGCTTGTATATCAAAAGTACGAGATAAAAAAAGCGCGATAATAAAAAGCATTTTTCATCCTGTGTTCGACTGTACCTGACACAACGCATTATACCTCTGGATTAAGGTATTCCGTACGACAGTTCCAGATGATACTTCAAAAATTTTGATGGAAAACTTTACATGGCAATTTCCTTTATTTGTCAAGTCTGTGAGGCAGTTTCAAATTTTGCTGCCAATTCAAGCCAACCAGCGGCATTAGCCTAGAATATAAATCTCCGATGTGTGCTACAAGCATTTCTTCGTAAATTTCTTCAAATGTTCATTTGGAAAATCCCATCTGAGGTGTCGCAGATGTCTGCTTCGCTACAACGATTGTAATCTCCTTTGAAGTTTGGTTCTAGGAACATTAAAGCGACCTGCAGCAGTCCTTTCGGTCATTTCGGTTTCCAAAGCACCTGAAACCGCCTGCTTCATTGCACTACCCGACCGCTTCTGTCGACCCCCACCAGTGAGATTCTGCTTCAACCCTGGCACTGTGCACTAAAAGCAAAACAAAAATATTAGTTATATGGTCCATACCACCCGACTTTGGCATGGCCCATACTGTCCGACTGACACAGCGCATTAAAATTTAGCGGAACAGAAATCGGCTTCAGTGATCAGAATTTCATTTTTACGATGCTGTCTACATTAGGCTACTTAAATACAAAATATTAATATGATGATATTAGTGCTTACCTCTGAAACCATAAACCGACACTGAGAATTAACCGTTTAGCAGCTTTGATACTCAAAAACAAGTGCAATTTAGCTGTGACACAAAATCAGCAGCACTCAAGCTGTAGCAAATGGCAGAATGATGTCTGCATTTCATTCAAAGCACCGCATGCTTCCACTGTTGTGCGGCAAACCCGAGGAACACCAAGTGGCCCATACTACACGCCGGCCCACACTAACTACAGTTCTCCTGTTCCCAGTGTTCCGTTAAGATGAGCAGCTGGGCTTCCCTAACGCTATTTACTCTAATTCATAAATCTCAGTTTCCTGTACTGAGGGTTTGGTTCACTCACTAACTGATAATCCTATGTCATATGCTATCCAGTGATTTGATTCGAACTTTTATTTGGTCCTGTTAAATTATATTCTGTATAAAGATTGTACTAAAATGTAATCCCCAAATCCTCGAAAAATAAGTAATAAATATACCTGTTCAAAAAAGCAGATAGAAATTCGCTTGACGCCTTCCTGAGAGACAATCGCCACTCATTCCAAATTAATAATATAAGTGTAGACCAGATGTGACTTAAATTCAAAGAACTAGTATCGGCAGCAATTGAAAGATTTATGCCAAATAAATGAACAAACGACGGAGCTGATCTTCCTTGGTACACAAAACGGGTTAGAACACTGTTGCAGAAACAACGAAACAAACATGCCAAATTTAAACAGACGCAAAATCCCCAAGATTGGCTATCTTTTACAGAAGCTCGAAATTTAGCGTGGACTTCAAGGCGAGTGGCTTATAACAGTTTCCACAACGAAACTTTGTCTCGAAACCTGGCAGAAAATCCAAAGAGATTCTGGTCGTATGTGAAGTATGTTAGCGGCAGCAATGAAGATACTATCGAAGACAGTGCTGCCAAAGCAGAGTTACTAAACACAGCCTTCCGAAATGCCTTCACAAAAGAAGAAGACGTAAATATTCCAGAATTCGAATCGAGAACAGCTACCAACATGAGTGACGTAGAAGTAAATATCCTCGGAGTAGTGAAGCAACTTAAGCCACTTAATAAATGCAAGTCTTCTGGTCCAGACTGTAAACCAATTAGGTTCCTTTCGGAGTATGCTGATGTATTAGCTCCATACTTAACTATCATATACAACCGTTCGCTCGACGAAAGATACGTACCCAAAGACTGAAAAGTTGCACAGGTCACTTCAGTGAGTAATCCACAAAATTACAGGCCCATATCGTTAACGTCGATATGCATCAGGATTTTAGAACATATGTTCTGTTAGAACATTATGAATTACCTCGAAGAAAATGGTCTATTGACACACAGTCAACATGGGTTTAGAAAACATCGTTCCTGTGAAACACTACTATCTCTTTATTCACATGAAGTGTTGAATGCTATTGACAAGGGATTTCAGATCGATTCCGTATTTGTGGATTTCCGGAAGGCTTTTGACACTGTACCACACAAGCGGCTCGTAGTGAAATTGCGTGCTTATGGAACATCGTCTCAGTTATGTGACTGGATTTGTGATTTCCTGTCAGAGAGGGCACAGTTCGTAGTAACTGACAGAAAGTCATCGAGTAAAACAGAAGTGATTTCTGGCGTTCCCCAAGGTAGTGTTATATGCCCTTTGCTGTTCCTTATCTATATAAACGATTTGGGAGACAATCTGAGCAGCTGTCTTCGGTTGTTTGCAGATGACGCTGTCGTTTATCGACTAATAAAGTCATCATAAGATCAAAACAAACTACAAAACGATTTAGAAAAAATATCTGAATGGTGCGAAAAGTGGCAGTTGAAACTAAATAACGAAAAATGTGAGGTCATTCACATGAGTGCTAAAAGGAACTCGTTAAACTTCGGTCACACGAAAAATCAGTCTAATCTAAAAGCCATAAATTCAACTAAATACCTAAGTATTACAATTACGAACAACTTAAATTGGAAGGAACACGTAGAAAATGTTGTGGGAAAGGCTAACCAAAGACTGTGTTTTATTGGCAGGACACTTAGAAAATGTAACAGATCTACTAAGGAGACTGCCTACACGACGCTTGTCCGTCCTCTTTTAGAATACTGCTGCGCGGTGTGGGATCCTTACCAGATAGGACTGACGGAGTACATTGAAAAGTTCAAAGAAGGGCAGCACGTTTTGTACTATCGCGAAATATGGGAGAGAGTGTCACAGAAATGATGCAGGATTTGGGCTGGAAATCATTAAAAGAAAGGCGTTTTTCGTTACGACGCAATCTTCTCACGAAATTCCAATCGTCAGCTTTCTCCTCCGAATGCGAAAATATTTTATTTGACACCGACCTACAACGGGAGGAACCATCACCACGATAAAATAAGGGAAACCAGAGCTCATACGGAAAGATATAGGTGTTCATTCTTTCCGCGCGCTATACGAGATTAGAATAATAGAGAATTGTGAAGGTGGTCCGAAAAAACCCTCTGCCAGGTACTTAAATGTGATTTTCATAGTATCCATGTAGATGCAGATGTAGAAATGTAAGACAAGTCAACGAATATAATAATACATGGGCAAAAAGAGAAGAAACACAAATAATACTGTAAATAATACAAATACAGAACAAATACAGTACTACATTCGATGTTTCGACAAAAACCACAGTATCACTGGCAATATACATACAAGATATACAATATTACATACTTTACCATACAAATTACATCATTTGTAACGTAATACATCTTTTACAAAGCTTATAGCTCCAGAAATTCATTTAAATTGTATGCATTATGATTTATGAGAAATTGTTTCACTTTCCTCTTGAATACATAAGGGTTTTCAATGGCCTTTCTTATATTCAGTGGGAGCTTGTTGTAAATTCTTATTCCAGCCTGGGTAACTCCTTTTTATTCTATATAGAGAGTTACTGAAGGCTTTGGTTCTGACTCGTGGCATGATTGTGAATATCACAGTTTGCAAAAGTTTTTCGCTGAATACTAATATCGTCAGTGAGTAGATGCACTGACTTGTAAGTGCCAATACCCCAAGTGCCTTGAACTGGTGCCTACAGCACGTCCGATTTGAAATATCACAGATCAACCTCAAAGCTCGTTTTTGTATTTTGAAATTTTTTTCCTGTTTTGCAACATTTCTTCAGAATACTGTACCATACGACATTAGAGAGTGGAAATATGCAAAATACGACAACATTATTATTTCCCTGTAAACACAGAGTGAAATAGCTCTAAGGGCAAAGCATGCTGAGCTTCCATTCCTTCTTAATTTATTATCCACTTGTATTCCTAAAATTCTTAAAAGTTTCGTTTAGTTTCTGACCATTGATGTCTATATGAGGAGCTTTTAGGTTGTTATTTGCTGCCTGAAACTGCATTAAATTTATAATTGAGAGGTTTAATGATAGACAATTTGCTGCAAACCATTTCTTGACTTGTTGCGTTATTGTTTCAGTTGTAATCTGTGCTGAGGATTTCAAGCCCTTGGTCGAGATACCTGTATCATCAGCAGACATTAATATCTTTGCATATTTACTTACTGACGCTGGTAGGTCACAATGCACACTAAGGAGATCAGTGGTTCAAGGAATGAGCCTTGAGGAACACCGTTTTTAATAATTCCGCACTAATTTTATTGTTTCACCTATAATTTTCGGAGGCTATCACTGCTCTTGTTGCTCTGGTCTTTAGTCCAGAGACTGGTTTGCTGCAGCTCTCCATGCTACCCTATCCCGTGCAAGCTTCTTCATCTCAACACTGCTCTTAATATTCCTTAAATTCAGACGCAAGTAAGTTCTCATGCTGTCAGCGAAGTACTCATGTTACCGTTTTAAACTGAATAAGTACGAGGTGCATGAATTCAGCTCTCACATCTACTGAATGAGGGAAACTTTCATGATCTGAATTCCTATCCCATGATTTTTCGATGAAGGCTAGTTTGCTTGACACGTTTGGTTACAGGTTAAGTGTTTTTGGTTCGAAACCCTATCTATGGACTATGCCATGGTATCGACCAGTGAGGGGTAAAAACCGCAAAGTCGTATGGCAAATCTTCCATTACCGATCTACAGCAACTGCTGGTCTTCGACGTTAAATTCTTACTACAACTTTTACTACGAGTAAACGAATATTTGATTGACATAATTAGTGTATTCTGTGTCCTGAATAATATATTTGAACAACATCTGTCTGGCGTACCACATAGTGCGATACTTTGGGAGACTGTGAATTCAGCCAGTAACACATCCTGTCCGAGGGTTTGTAAAAGTACGCTACTGGCCATTAAAATTGCTACACCACGAATATGACTTGCTACAGACGCCAAATTTAACCGACAGGAAGAAGATGCTGTGATATGCAAATGATTAGCTTTTCAGAGCATTCACACAAGGTTGGCGCCGGCGGCGACACCTACAACGTGCTGCCATGAGGAAAGTTTCCCATCGATTTCTCAAACACAAACAGCAGTTGACCGGCGTTGCCTGGTGAAACGTTGTTGTGATGCCTCGTGTAAGGAGGAGAAATGCATACCATCACGTTTCCGACTTTGATAAAGGACGGATTGTAGCTTATCGCGATTGCGGTTTATCGTATCGCGACATTGCTGCTCGCGTTGGTCGAGGTCCAATGACTGTTAGCAGAATATGGAGTCAGTGGGTTCAGGAGGGTAATACGGAACGCCGTGCTGGATCCCAATGGCCTCGTATCACTAGCAGTCGAGATGACAGGCATCTTATCCGCATGGCTGTATCGGATCGTGCAGCCACGTCTCGATCTCTGAGTCAAAAGATGGGGACGTTTGCAAGACAACAACCATCTGCACGAACAGTTCGACGACGTTTGCAGCAGCATGGACTATTTGCTCGGAGACCATGGCTGCGGTTATCCTTGACGCTGCATCACAGACAGGAGCGCCTGTGATGGTGTACTCAACGACGAACCTGGGTGCACGAATGGCAAAACGTCATTTTTTCGGATGAATCTAGGTTCTGTTTACAGCATCATGATGGTCGCATCCGTGTTTGGCGACATCGCAGTGAACACACATTGGAAGCGTGTATTCGTCATCGCCATACTGGAGTATCACCCGGCGTGACGGTATGCGGTGCCATTAGTTACACGTCTCCGTTACCTCTTGTTCGCATTGACGGCACTTTGAACAGTGGACGTTACATTTCAGATGTGTTACGACCCGTGGCACTACCCTTCATTCGATCCCTGCGAATCCCTACATTTCAGCAGGATAATGCACGACCGCATGTTGCAGGTCCTGTACGGGCCTTTCTGGATACAGAAAATGTTCGACTGCTGCCCTGGCCAGCACATTCTCCAAATCTCTCACCAACTGAAAACGTCTGGTGAATGGTGGCCGAGCAACTGGCTCGTCACAATACGCCAGTCCCTACTCCTGATGAACTGTGGTATCGTGTTGAAGCTGCATGGGCAGCTGTAGCCCGCATCTCGTGGTCGTGCGGTAGCGTTCTCGGTTCCCACGCCCGGGTTCCCGGGTTCGATTCCCGGCGGGATCAGGGATTTTCTCTTCCTCGTGATGGCTGGGTGTTGTGTGCTGTCCTTAGGTTATTAAGTTTAAGTAGTTCTAAGTTCTAGGGGACTGATGACCATAGATGTTAAGTCCCATAGTGCTCAGAGCCATTTGAACCATTTTTGGGCAGCTGTACCTGTACACGCCAGCTTTGTTTGACTCAATGCCCAGGCGTATCAAGGCCGTTATTACGGCCAGAGGTGGTTGTTCTGGGTACTGATTTCTCAGGATCTATGCACCGAAATTGTGTGAAAATGTAATCACATGTCAGTTCTAGTATAATATATTTGTCCAATTAATACCCGTTTATCATCTGCATTTCTTCTTGGTGTAGCAATTTTAATGGCCAGTAGTGTATTTCTGATCTACTCTGTATAAATGGAGAACCAGACCTGCACAGATAAAATTCCGTAGGTTGCTGTGGGAGAATTTTGATACAAGCGCCTTGTTACAGAGAAATAATCATGGTTTATTCGATTTATTACCACAGTTACCTTTGTTTCCATAAAAATATCTTCGCAACACCGCAAAAGCTTGTAACACGCAATCTCCAAAACGTGCCACACAAAACACAGTGTAGTGTGCAGGCGAAAAAGTTGCGTGACGTAGTCGTCTCTTGTGACACTCTTCCACTGCATTCGATGAATCAACAGGTAAAGTGCATACCGGCCAGCACTTTAGCAGTAATCCTATCCATAACACTGTATTATCACTGTAAACATACGACTCAACACTGCAGGGAAAGCAAACCCGTGACGGAAAAGAGCACTACTGAACGCAATCCTGAGGGTACGCGGTGAAGTGGGCGTTACTGTTGTCGACAGCAAGTGGCGGGAGTGAAAGGAGCAAGAGTGTATCAGACGAGACGCAGACCGCGTGCCGTCGACATTTCTACTGCTGGGCAAACATTTTCAATGCCACACACATACAAAGGTAAATGAAGGTAAGAAATCAAACGGAATGCAAGTACTCTGTAACGAGCCACAGGTAAAAACGTGTCCCCTGTATCAAAACGCTCAGAAAATGAAAAATGAATAAAATTTTGTCCGTGGAACTGGGTGCTCTCCCTGTATGGTTAATACATGAAACAAGAAATTTAGCCGCGCGGGATTAGCCGAGCGACCTAGGGCGCTGCAGTCATGGACTGTGCGGCTGGTCCCGGCGGAGGTTCGAGTCCTCCCTCGGGCATGGGTGTGTGTGATTGTCCTTAGGATAATTTAGGTTAAGTAGTGTGTAAGCTTAGGGACTGATGACCTTAGCAGTTAAGTCCCATAAGATTTCACACACATTTGAACACTTTTTTGAACAAGAAATTTACGCGAGACTAATTACTATGGTAGTCAAATCGATATCTATATCATGTGACAATTCAAACAATCAAAATGTCCCCTTCTTGCTACTACACATGCATGTTACCTCACAACATTACTGTCTCCATTTTATTGGTTACCTAAAAGACGACTGACATAACAAGACGGAAAATACGAATTTGTTTCACCTAAAACTATTTACAGAAGTCACGAAAAAAGGTCGGTTTTCGAGCGGGCGTTCAAACTGTTATCCACTCGAACACAAGTACCGTGCTTTAACTGCTGCACTAACTCGCTGGGTCCTGATTGCAGATACAACAGGATCCAAACAGGAATAGCCAAAAGCTGCTCCTGTGAGTAAATACACATTACAACACATTTTGTCCAATGTGCCGTTGTTGGAATAGACTGGACCTGTGTTCCACTATTTACAGAAAATGAAAGGGGATTGGTTTGTAAGGCGTCAGCTACGTTTCAGACTATGTTCATTCTTTTCCACGTAGTCCAGTTTCTTAGTCATGGAATTCTATATCGCTATATGTCATGTTCGGGCCCTCGACGAGGATTATAACTCTTGTCAGATCTGATACACCGCTACTGCAGTTTGTTGTCTCTGAAGATTACAAAGACTTAAACTCTGTAAAAAAAGAGTACAGTCTTGTGGCAGTGTTGTTTGCGAGATCCTGACCGACTTCGCAAAGGGCGGCAGTTGCCTTTTTTGAAATATATCTGATAGGTGTAGATGTGTGTACTCTGGTGTCCTGACTGTGTTGGAAGGGGGAAGAGTGAAACCCGGTCCCGGCAAATCGTCTACTCTTCTCGAATAGCCGCCGAGCTTAACGGCCCCATTTGACAAGCGAATCACCATCAACAGCTTCAAAAAAAAAAAAAATTGTTCAAATGGCTCTGAGCACTATGGGACTTACCATCTATGGTCATCAGTCCCCTAGAATTTAGAACTACTTAAACCTAACTAACCTAAGGACATCACACAAGACCCAGTCATCACGAGGCAGAGAAAATCCCTGACCCCGCCGGAAATCGAACCCGGGCGCGGGAAGCGAGAACGCTACCGCACGACCACGAGCTGCGGACTCAACAGCTTCATATGCCCTCAATTCATGAGACACTGCGGAGAGGTATGGTATTTAAACCAGGGTTTTGGTGCAAAGATTAGTGATCAAGTCTTTATACGTCACCGCGTTGTTTTTCATTTGGTCATAAGGGTTAAGGCCCCCCCCCCCCCTCCTAACGTGAACTCTGTGAGAGTTTTGAAGTTTACAACCTAGTATCGCATCGTCTTAGTTAATGTAAACAGATATTGCTAGTACAGTAAGTACATAACATGATAAGTTTCTACGAATGTATCCCGACTGGACTCAAAAGACCCATCTGTGTTGTACATCAATTTAATAAACAGGGTGGTCCACTGATCGTGACCGGGCCAAATATCTCACGAAATTAGCGTCAAACGAAAAAACTACAAAGAACGAAACTTGTCTAGCTTGAAGGGGGAAACCAGATTGCGCTATGGTTGGCCCGCTAGATGGCGCTGCCATGGGCCAAACGGATATCAACTGTGTTTTTTCTGAATAGGAACCCCCATTTTTATTACATAGTCGTGTATTATGTAAAGAAATATGAATGTTTTAGTTGGACTACTTTTTTCGCTTTGTGATAGATGGCGCTCTAATAATCACAAACATATGGCTCACGATTTTCGACGAACAGTTGGTAACAGGTAGGTTTTTTAAATTAAAATGCAGAGCGTAGGTACGTTTGAACATTTTATTTCGGTTATTCCAATGTGATACATGTACCTTTGTGAACTTACCATCTCTGAGAACGCATGCTGTTACAGCGTGATTACCTGTAAATACCACATTAATGCAATAAACGCTCAAAATGATGTCCGTCAACCTCAATGCATTTGGCAATACGTGTAACGACATTCCTCTCGACAGCGACTAGTTCGCTTTCCGTAATTTTTGCACATGCGTTGACAATGCGCTGACGCATGTTGTCAGGCGTTGTCGGTGGATCACGATAGGAAATATCCTTCAACTTTTCCCACAGAAAGAAGTCCGGGGACGTCAGATCCGGTGAACGTGCGGGCCATGGTATGGTGCTTCGACGACCAATCCACCTGTCGTGAAATATGCTATTCCATACCGCTTCAACCACACGCGAGCTATGTGCCGGGAATCCATCATGTTGGAAGTACATCGCCATTCTGTCATGCAGTGAAACATCTTGTAGAAACATCGGTAGAACATTACGAAGGAAATCAGCACACATTGCACCATTTAGATTGCCATCGAGAAAATGGGGGCCAATTATCCTTCGTCTCATAATGCCGCCAAGGTCGCTGATGTTCCACTTATCGCAGCCATCGTAGTTTTTCCGTTGCCCAATAGTGCATATTACGCCGGTTTCCGTTACCGCTGTTGGTGAATGACGGTTCGACGCTAAATAGAACGCGTGCAAAAAATCTGCCATCGTCCCATAATTTCTCTTGTGTCCAGTGGCAGAACTGTACACGACGTTCAAAGTCGTCGCCATGCAATTCCTGGTGCATAGAAATATGGTACGGGTGCAATCGATGTTGATGTAGCATTCTCAACATCGACGTTTTTCAGATTCCCGATTCTCGCGCAGTTTGTCTGCTACTGATGTGCGGATTAGCAGCGACAGCAGCTAAAACACCTACTTGGGCATCATCATTTGTTGCAGGTCGTGGTTGACGTTTCACATGTGGCTGAACACTTCCTGTTTCCTTAAATAACATAACTATCCGGCGAACGGTCCGGTCACTTGGATGATGTCGTTCGGGAAAGCGAGCAGCATACATAGCACAAGCCCGTTGGGCATTTCGATCACTATAGCCATACATCAACACGATATCCACCTTTTCCGCAATTGGTAAACGGTCCATTTTAACACGGGTAATGTATCACGAAGCAAATACCGTCCGCACTGGGGGAATATTACGTGATACCACGTACTTATACGTTTGTGACTACTACAAAGCGAAAAAAGTGGTCCAACTAAAAAATTCATATTTCTTTACGTACTACAGGAATATGTAATAAAAATGGGGGTTCCTATTTTAAAAAAAAGAAACGCAGTTGATATCCTTTTGACCTATGGCAGCGCCATCTAGCGGGCCAATCATAGCGCCATGTGGTTTCCCCCTTCAAGCTAGACGAGTTTCATTCTTTGTAGATTTTTTGTTTGATGCTCATTTCGTGAGATATTTGGCCCGGTCACGATTAATGGACCACCCTATCGTGGAACCTCATCTCCGACGGCGGGACTTTGGCTTGCGACGCTGTATATCTTCTTGCTGCAAGATGGAGCTACACAGACTTTACGTCGTTGATATTCTGTTCGAACGCTCTTTATGCCAGAGAAGAAGTATGTAGCACCACAAAAAGCCAAAGTCGATATTATAATTCAGAAGCTATAAATGTCGAAAATTACTTCCGTATGTCAGAAAATTCACCATATCGTGCGTTACTGCCTATCGAAAACAGCAGCTCGATATATTTACTTGTTCTTGTTATACACTGCCATAAAAATAAAATGCAACACCCTTGAGGACTGTGTTTAGTGGCACCTGCGTCTAATAAGTGTGTACCGAGGCGCTGCAGTGTCAGTGAATCATCTGTCGCGATCATCGGCGATCGCATGACGCTCAGGAGGCCCGTCCGTACACTCTCTGTTTTGACTCTCCAGGCAGTAACTGTGCTGCGTTTAGACGAGAACAGTGTTTGTTAACACTCATTCTAGGGGTTAACCACGCCCACCAACGATTACGTACTGCTGCTGAACAGCGTCGGCCATTTGAATGGCGTCGCATTATGGACCTGCCGAAGCTCGATAGGTGTATCGACAGACTGGTGCACTTATTGGGCACAGTGTATCGGTGGCGAGCCGCTGTTTTAAGCAGTGGTCTGTGGAACACTCCCACACCCATGCACCAGGTTGTGGACGTTCGCATTCTACACGCGCACGTCACGATCGACGCTTTATGCGAGCAGCGATGCCTGACCGAACATCATTCTGGGACAAAATCTGGGCACACACAGCGCCTTCTATGTCGCCAGGGACCACTGAGAACCATCTGCTTGCAGCATGTCTTAACATCATGTATGCCTCTGACCAGGCTACCACCTACACCACGACATCACCAAGCATGGGTAGTCTGGTAAGAATCGACTGGAGAATGGAAGGGGCTTTGTTGTCTTCAGTGATGAGAGTAGGTTCTACCTTTATGTGAGCAGTGGACGAAGTACGCTCCACAAATGAGGACTATGGAGACCGAGATTATGCGCGACATACGCACTCTGAATGCAGGTGCGGCTCGATCACCCACTCTCGTGGAAGAAGAGACGGCAGCACCTCTGATGTGATGAATACCTTTCTGGGGTGTGCTCCCCCTGTTTCACAACAACCAGTGCAGAGAACAGACGTCGGCAGCACACCTGATGTAGGAAGTGTATTTCCAGGAAGTGCTCTCTCTCTTTCTACACCATCCTTGAGCTCGGTGGTTGTTGTGGGGTAATGGCGGCACCACCCCAATTTTGATATCAAACTAATTAAAATGATCTATTAATTACACTCACCCACAGCCCTCACCTGCCCTGTTGGTAGGAATTTAGAATTTTGTCAGGAATTTCAAATATGGCGGGAGTTTCGTTGCCCCAAGGCTGTGCTGACGTTTCACCCCGCCCCCCCCCCCCCCCGGGATTGACGGGAAATTCAAAATAACAGTGCCCTTTCTGGGACTCAAACCCACGTACTTCTGGGCAGAAAGCCCAAGTGCTCCTCCTTACACAGGGAAACTGTCTAGATGCGGGAGAGGAAGCTTAGGTTCGTGTACTTTAGGTTGTGTGGGAAAATGAAGTAAATATTGGTCCTAATTAGGTATTTAATCATAAAGATTGGGCCTACTTACACATCTAGATTCATAGCGCTACACAAAGAGCACCTAAAGTCGCAATACAGATCAGAAATTGACGATGTCATACAATTGGTGTTATCCTGCTGGAGGAAAAAATTCACAATACCACTCAAAACGAGTGTCAGACGAACTCAAATTCTATTTCGGAAGACCCCTTCATCTACAAGTTAGTGGGAAAAGGCTGGAATGGAAGCTACTATCTTTATTTCTGGTGGGAAATGTGTTCAACTGATGACATGTTGGTGTTGGCCAGAGAGAAGTTTAATAAGTGTATTACCCATTGACATCAGCATTCGCTACAGACGACTCCCGCTGCACTAATCGACAATACTAATTGTCAATCGCCCAGCAGATCTGGTGCTCGAAATTCAGAAACGCTAATACATGCTACTACAACTAATGAAAATGCTTCACTATTCTAATTACGCATCACAGTTTTCGTGAAGAAACTAGCACGCGGAACAACGGGTCATAATGCAACACATGTACTGGGGATTGAGAAAATCATTGTAATAATACGACTACTGCAAAAATCGATCCCAAAAGATTGCAACGGGAGAGAGGGGTGGCAGTTGCACGTGTGTTCTTCCCGATGTGCGGTCACAAACTAAACACCTTAGTGCCAGTCTTACATCCCCCTCTTACCACCTCTCATTCCCCGTCTCTTCACTGTATGTACGGATACAAGCCTGTTCTATCCTGTCGTTGATGGTCCATAAAGAGATCCATCGGGTGGCATTGATACACTGTCTCCAGATTGTAGCAATCAGTCACAGATGGACAAAAAGGACAGGACGGTTCCTGCAATCCGTTAAATGTCTTTCTTGGAATGACGGGCCTCCCTGTAACAACAACCAAATTCTGGAGAACTCTCCAAATCGCTTTTTCAAACATCCGGTGGTTAGGAAATGGGCAGCTGCTACCAGTTCTGCGTGCCACCGTGCAACCCGCCCTGCAAGTAGGCAGTGCAATGGACCAGCCTCCACAGCGGAACACTTGGCTGCGGACGGTCAATGTTATCCATAAATTCACACATACGCAATAGGCCGCGACGTCACCAGGCCACAGAACAAAGCGAGATAAATGACGCTACCCCATTTGCGAGTTTTTTGGCTATAAGTGTAACTGTGACTGTCTATAAGACACACCCCCACACCCCCAGCGCCCGCACCCGCATTCTAAGAGGGAAAACACTTTCGTGTAACAATTGTATTTAACGTCAATGCATCTCTTATAAGGGAGCTTCTGTTAAAATAGAACACACAGTCGCAACGATAATAAATGTCCTGTTTTCACGAAAAGAGGCGCAGTCCATTTTCTTTTAGTTTTATGAGCAAAATCGGTACAGTTTGAGAGCATTACTCTTTTTCAAATTATAAACTGTCATGCATGAGGGTATTGAATTCTTTTTGATGATTGAATTATCGATACAGAATGGCATCTATACGGTCATTCTTTTACGTTTGACTGCAGGATACAGTTCGCATCTCTCTCTCTTTCCTCTCGCATCCCATTATTCTGTGACATCCAACGACGTGAAAAAAGAAAAAGAAAGAAAATCTACAGCACTGCTGCCGATTACAGATGGGAAAACTGCAGAGGTCGGAGCTCTACAGTGATACATCTGACAGATGTATTAACTTACCTCACAGCTTTTATACATGTCCACTAATTTGCTGCAAAAACTACCGATGGCTGCAGAATGTCCTGTTATTTCGAAACATTCATCAGAGTAAACAAAAAGCGAGAATTTAAGCTCCGAAGAAAAAAATGGTTCAAATGGCTCTGAGCACTATGGGACTTAACATCTGAGGTCATCAGACCCCTAGAACTTAGAACTACTTAAACCTAACTAACCTAAGGACATCACACACATCCATGCCCAAGGCAGAATTCGAACCTGCGACCGTAGCGGTCGCGCGGTTCCAGACTGAAGCGCCTAGAACCGTTCGGCCACATCGACCGGCAAGCTCCGCAGAAAGAAAACATCTATGTTAAGTGAGTTTGATGGACAAAAATACACAGATTGAGAGTATCACTGGCATTCAAATCAGTATCCATAAATAAACTTTCATGCATATGTGTATTACAAACGTTTCAGACACATGAAATGACATTACAGAATACAGCCTTTCACGCCATTTGGTCTCATGTCGGGAAAAACACAATCATTTTACATTCAACAACAACAAGCTATGATTCAAGAGGATGTTGTTGTTTTGTACACTATTACAGGTCTCGTTTTACCAGTGAGATGCTGTATTGCACTGGCGCTTATGAAATGTGAAAAGCAAATCGTGAGAGCATGCCTTGTAATAGAAAGGGGTTTCAAAATTGTATGGGTAGATATGGAAGTCTTCAATAACAATTTGTGACAGTGTCTTCCGGTTGATTCTCACCTGTTGCGTAGCTCGTCTGATCGATTTCCTGTAACTGGTTTGAAACACGGGGTGTGTCTTCTCGATGCTTTCAGGCGTTTCCACCGTTTTTTGGCGACCGACATTGTCAACACTGTCATCGCGAACACTACCCATTCTCTCAAACTTGCGAACCACATTCTTGATTGTTAGCACACTTGGACCGGTTGTCTTCAGATTGGAGTCGGTCGCAAACGTTCTTGGAGCCTCAGTTGGGCTGTTATTGCTCGCACAGTAGGCCTTCACGGGCGCTATACGCTTAGGAATGCTGTACAGTGACGTTTCCACGTGCAACTGACTGACAAAAACAAGGCGCATGCACATGCGCATACTAATTCCCGTCATGCTCAGCAGCCAACTGTGCAGTTTTGAACACCCTAACGCAAACCGTTCAGAAGCTATGACGATTTTATTTCATATAATTCAATAATTGTCACCCTGTTCTTAGTAACCAATGAAAAAAATTGCGCTGAATAATTCAAACATTATTGTAAGGATAGGATACGTTAGTAACAGAGGAGAAATCACAAAGGAAGTCCCACCGAATTCAGCGTTGGGTCCAACTCTTATTTCTTACACAGGGCGTATTTACCAAGAGCCGTCAGGCACATTTTCCCTGGTATTTCGACAGATATTTGCAATTTCGTCTTTGCTATGTGTAGCTGGAGTCATCCCAAACAAATACTGCTCATCACTCCTTTCAGCTGACTCCCAGTGTTTCCCATTCCAAACAAAATGATCTACAAGCGGAAATTTACGTTCCCATTCGATAGAACGGTCCAGAATTAGCCTAGTATGATAGCAGTGTTGGCGGTAAGTATTAACAGTGACAGTAAAACACGAAGAATCACCAAGACTCTAGCAGCAACTGAGCAGCGCTGCTACTGCATGGTGATAGCTGTCGGCGAGGGCCAGGGCAGTGCCGTAGCCGCTGGAGTACTTGTTATTCTTCGTGTTTTACTGTCACTGCCAAAGAATATCGACAACACGACTATCGTAGTGGGCTACTTTGGGGCCGCTCTATCTAATGGACAAGAGAAATTTCGCTTTAAAATGATTTTGTTTGTAATGGGAAACATTGGAAGTCGCCTTAAAGAGTGATGAGCAATATTTGTTTGGGATTACTCCAGCTATACATAGTAAAAACGAAATTACAAATATCTGTCGAAACACCAGAGAAAAAGGGGCTGAATGAACTTCCTCTGAACGTTCAACAAGCAGAATTGGTACTTTCGGTTCGTGATACTAGTGTTATAAATCCCATTAGAGAGAAAGCAGGAAAAGCGGTGTTTTTCAAAGAATTATTAAGAGATCCTCTGACAACGGGCTCTTCTTTAATTTTGAGAAAGCATAGCACAATCAGTTCTGTCCAAAAAAATGGTGTAATAACAACAATTGATGTAGCACTTGAACAGGACACAGTAAGTAGGGTAGAATGCTCCAAATTTTTGGATATACGTATTGATGAAAACTTGAACTGGAACAAGCATATTAGTAAGTTTCTCCAACATTTAAGTTCAGCTACTTTTGCTCTTCGTATAATTACCTCCTGACATATTTTGCATATTTCCACTCAATAATGTTGTACAGAATAATTTTCTGGGGTAACTCATCGCTTAGAAATAAAATATTGATAACACAACAGCCAAGTATACTATGTGGTATTCACCGACGGACATCTATGTGGGTACCACTTCAAGGAGCTAGGTATTTTAACTGCGCCGACGCAATAAACAAATTCGTTAATGAAATTTGTCAATGATAATTCATCAAAATTTGAGAAAAACAGTGATATACGTAATTACAATACTAGAGGGAAAAATTACTTTTATTACTCATTGTTAAAGCTGTCAGTGGCTCAAGGAGGAGTTCAATATGCAGCAACAAAAAGTTTTGATCATTTTCCCAACAACATAAAATGTCTGACAGGTATCGAAGTAAGTTTTAAATCTAATTTAAAACGTTTCTCCTGGACAACTCCTTGTGTTCCATTGATATTTTTCTACTTAAAAACTGGTAGCCAGTAAAAAAATGTATAGTTGCGTGGGGAGGACTAAAAATAATAATGTGTTCATTAAGATTATCATAAATCAGGTATTTATATGATGTAAACTGACTCGTGCCACGTTATATCGATAAAAGCATCATTCAAATGATCTATGGAACATGTAACTAACTAACTAACCCCGAGTGCTGGTATACCCTTAGGAGGGAGATGGCTTAAGCTGATGTGCATAGGGATACTGAAACAGAACACGGCAATTTTCGGGGAAAAATTCTATTTTATCAAAGCCTGCGGTAACTTCTCTTCTAGGTTATAAACCGTTAGAATACATTCCTCCTCAAGAAATAGTGCCCAGATAAGAATGAACCCTGCTTGAATGTAGGAACAACAGTATGAACTTAAATGCATCAAGAAATAATGAATTCTTCAAGAAAAATAAAACTCTGCTTACTATTACGGCTATCTACAGTTATTCAAACAGAATTAGCTCGATGTTTTAAATCAACCACAAATGTGAGGACTGGGCACTTGTTTATTTAGTGAGTATCGTGACGAATACAGGGATTAGCGGCCACAAGGCAGTTGTTGCTAGGCTGATTACCGAACTCCTACAACCATCAAAAAGAAACGCAAAGCTGATAAAAATGCTCCTAACCCCGTTTTAAGAGACAGTCTGCACTCATTCCGATCTGATCATGTAAGCGTAGAAAAGTTGTGGAATGATTTCAGAGAGACAGTATCGACAGCAAGTGAGAGATATATACCACATAAATTAATAAGTTATTTTACTGACTCCCCATGGTACACAAAACGGATCAGATCGCTGTTGCAGAAGCAGCGAAAAAAGCATGCCAAATTTAAAAGAACGTAAAATCCCCAAGACTGGCTAAGTTTGCAGAAGTTCGAAATATAGCTCATTCTTCAATGCGAGACGCTTTCAGTAATTTCCACAACGAAACTCTGTCTCGAAATCTGGCAGGAAACCCAAAGAGATTCTGGTCATACATAAAGCACACCAGTGGCAAGACGCAGTCAGTACCCTCACTGCGCGATAACAACGGTGAAGTCACTGATGACAGTGCCACTAAAGCAGAGTTATTAAACACGATTTTCTGAAACTCCTTCAGCAAAAAAGACGAAGTAAATATTCCTGAATGCCAATCAAGAACAACTGCCAAGATGAGAAACAGAGAAATAGATATCCTCGGCGTCGCAAAGCAGCTCAGATCACTTAATAAAAGCAAGGCTTCCGGCCCAGATTGTATATCAGTCAGGTTCTTCTCAGAGTATGCTGATACAATAACTCCATATTTAGCAATTATATGCAACCGCTCGCTCACAGAAGGATCCGTACCTAAAGACTGGAAAATTGCTCAAGTCACACCAATACCCAAAAGGGGAAGTAGGAGTAATCCGCTGAATTACAGCCCCATGTCACTAACGTCGATTTGCAGTAGGGTTTTGGAACATATACTGTATTTGAACATTATGAAGTACCTCGAAGAAAACGATTTATTGACACGTAATCAGCACGGATTCAGAAAATATCGTTCTTGCGAAACACAGATAGCCCTCTATACTCATAAAGTAACGAGTGCTATTGACAGAGGATGTCAAATTGATTCCATATTTTTAGATTTCCAAAAGGCTTTCGACACCGTTCCTCACAAGCGTCTTCTAACCAAACTGCGTGCCTATGGAATATCGCTTCAGTTGTGCGACTGGATTCGTTGATTTCCTGTCAGAAAGGTCACAGTTCGTAGTAATAGACGGAAAGCCATCGAGTAAAACAGAAGTAATATCCGGCGTTCCCCAAGGAAGTGTTATAGGCCCTCCATTGTTCCTGATCTATATGAACGACATAGGAGACAATCTCAGTAGCCGTCGTAGTTTGTTTGCAGATGATGCTGTCATTTACCGTCTTCTAAAGTCATCAGATGACCAAACCGAATTGCAAACTGATTTAGATAAGATGCCTGTATGGCGTGAAAAGTGGCAGTTGACCGTGAATAAACAAAAGTGTGAAGTTATTCACATGAGTACAAAGGAAATCCCCTAAATTTAGATTACGCGATAAGTCACCTAAATCTGAAGACTGCAGATTCAACTAAATACTTAGGGATTACAACTACAAATACCCTAAATTGGAACGATCACATAGATAATGTTGTGGGTAGAGCAAACCAAAGACTGCTATTCACTGGCGGAACACTTAGAAGCTGCAACAGGTGTACTAAAGAGACTGCTTACACGACGCTTGTCCGCCCTATTCTGGAGTATTGCTGTGCAGTGTGGGATACGCGTGAGATGGGACTGACGGATGACATCGAAAAAGTACAAAGAAGGTAAGCTCGTTTTGTATTATCGCGAAGTAGGGGAGATAGTGACACAGACATGATATATGAACTGGAGTGGCTATCATTAAAACAAAGGCGTTTTTCGTTGCGACGGGATCTTCTCATGAAATTTCAATCACCAATTTTCTCCTCCGATTCCGAAAACATTCTGTTGGCATCCACCTACGTAGGGAGAAATGATCATCACGATAAAATAAGAGAAATCAGGACTCGCACAGCAAAATTTAAGTGCTCGCGCCGTTCCCAGTGGAACGGTAGAGACAGCTTGAAGGTGGTTCATTGAACCCTCTGCCAGGCACTTTATTGTTAATAGCAGAGTAATCACGTAGATGTATTTGAACAGGTGGAATCAATTTCTGCAGGATTTTACTTTGGTCTTATCAAACTGACCCATTCCCGTCTGCCCATCTCCAGTTTTTCCCCCTTTCTGATCATGGCAACACACTGTCTCATTGCCATCACTTCCGATAATTTTTCAAGAGTGTTGGCGGGTATGGTACTTCACCAAAACAAAGTGATATATACGGTATTCAAGACGGTCAGGAGGCCCCTGAGATTGTCAGGGATTCGGTCTAGGCCTTGTTCGAAGTTTCTTATTGGCATCTTTTTGACGTTCTCTAGAATTCGTTGGTACTCATTATTGACACCCCTCACTGTCGTCTAAGCAGGAGGCTGAGGGTGAAAGCTCTTCGCCACGGAGAGGTTCTTCAGCCTCTGGACTGTCATTAAGGAGGGGCTAAACTGTCATCACGTCTGGCATATCTACTGTGTGACACGCCCTCATCAGAATCCGTACAAGAAAGTTCAGATCGACATATTTTTTTCTTCTTCGACTTGCCAGCCTTAGCCATGTCGCCCTCCTTGATTGTACGTGCCCTTTTCCTCTCGTTGGCCCTTTCACCACGATTCAATCTTCGATGCAACTGTGTGTTAGAACAGCAGTAAACCTTATTTTTCGGCCGTGATTGGACTGATGGCGTGGCCGGCCTGTGGGAAAGGGCGAGTTTCTTCCGGGGTGATGTACACTTATTTTTTTTAAAGTTGTTTTTTAATGAACTTTAATGAAGGCGTTACTTGGTATAGGTGTGAAGCAAGCTGTCATAGGTATGCCAGCTTATTCCATACTTAATTCTGCGCACTAGCCACACGGCGGTATCAAAACCGAATTGGATACCACATAATCCCTAATCTCAGAAAAAAAATTATCATACATGAATGCAACGACAGTTTAGCGCTCTTTCGAAAACCGGCAGCAGTAGCGCCTTAGTTCGATCTACGGGTTCACCAGGACAAAAACAAATAACGACTAAAAATTTACTGACCAGTCAGAAGAACGATTAAACAGGGCTGCTTTCTTTTTGACACTTCCCAACAAACGGAAGTTACGGCGGACGCTATACCTTTACATACAGTCTGCACTAGCGCGATGACAGCGCTCTAACTCCGCAGTGGCAGGAAATAGAAGCTATGTGCTAACAAGGGAACCTCCCCATCGCACCCCCCTCAGATTTAGTTATAAGTTGGCACAGTGGGTAGGCCTTGAAAAACTGAACACAGATCAATCGAGAAAACAGGAAGAAGTTGTGTAGAACTGTGAAAAAATAAGCAAAATATACAAACTGAGTAGTCGATGCGAACATAAGCAACATCGAGGGGACTGTGGGCTCAGGAGCGCCGTGGTCATGTGGTTAGCGTGAGCAACTGCAGCGCGAGACGTCCTTGGTTCAAATCTTCACTCGAGTGGGAAGTTTAATTTTTTATATAATCAACTTTGCTCTCCAAAATTCCAGGACATGTTCAGATTTGCTTGGACATATGCAGGATTTGACTGTCTACGCACGGAAGAATTTGAAAACGTTAAAAACATATGTTTTAACAGAGTACAGGGAAAACTGTGCGACTGTGAAACTGTTGCATTCATTTGTTGCAGTTTATGTGACAAACTCTTATGTTTTCATAACTTTTTTGGGAGTGATTATCACATCCACAAGAAAACCTAAATCGGGCAAGGTAGAAGAATCTTTTTACCCATTTGCCAAGTGTACAAGTTAGGTAGGTCGACACCATATTCCTGTCATGTGACGCACATGCCGTCACCAGTGTCGTATAGAATATATCAGACGTGTTTTCCTGTGGAGGAATCGGTTGACCTATGACCTTGCGATCAAATGTTTTCGGTTCCCATTGGAGAGGCACGTCCTTTCGTCTACTAATCGCACGGTTTTGCGGTGCGGTCGCAAAACACAGACACTTAACTTATTACGGTGAACAGGGACGTCAATGAACGAACGGACAGATCATAACTTTGCGAAAATAAAATTTTCACTCATTGGAAAACTTGAACCAGGGACCTCTCGTTCCGCAGCTGCTCACGCTAACAACGGGTCCAAGGCGCTCCTGAGCTCACCCTCTCCTTGGTGTTGCCTATCTTGCGCATGGACTACTCAGTTTGTATATTTTCTTTTTTTTTTCATAGTTCCACACAACTTCTTCCTGTTTACTGATTGATCCGTGTTCAGTTTTTCAAGGCCTATCCACTGTCCCAACTTATAACTAAATCTGAAGGGGGTGCGATGGGGAGGTTCCCTTGTAAGTAATGCCAACTAACCCCTGTCTACACTACTAAAGAGTAACTTGCAAGTATTCCACTGCGAAATCGCTTCTATATCCAAAACCTCAAATGCAAACAACTTTGTTTTTATGCAATACAACAAATAATTACCACTTGGATTCGAAGCAATGCCTATCATGAGCAGTGACAAATAATTACCACTTGGATTCGAAGCAATGCCTATCATGAGCAGTGCGAGTCATTCTGTGTCACATCACATAAAGTATAAGCGATGGGAAAAACGGATATGTACCATGAAAAAAAAAAACCCTTTGTGTGTGACGTATACATTCTCAAGGGTTTATGATGGGGTAATAAATCACTCTGTACGCGTAATTCCCACTTCCTTGTCGGTTCCAAGAAAATACAGCCTCCAACTCTGATGCATTTGTTGCATAACTATCAAGAATTTTTATTCTGTCCTGAGGATTTTGTTTTGAACTCCCCCGTTATCTCTCAAGAGCAAAACGTAGATTGCACTAATCTTGATGAAACCTCTCGATTTGCTTTCCCTGGAGTGCTCTCTTGAGCAAATGCGATAACTGATATTTCCTAATCACTGAATACGTGTATGATCGAGAACGTATTTATCATAAACAAAAGCTTGCTTGCGGAACGCGAGATTGTAATAAACGAAGGCAAAATATCTGAAGCCTTTAGAATGCGTAACTGACAAATTGTCAGGTGAAAAACAATTGCTTCAAGGACGTCGAGAGTCACGATACCGTTGGGATGATGCCGTGGATTATTGGACGGGCAGTCGTGCTCAAACCCGCGACCTAGGTCGAGAACTCTACTGGTAAAAAGTAATGAAGGGCCTAATCAAGAGACCAAATAACAATAACTGCCGATACTTCCAGCAATTTTTGAATCTAGGTAATTTCAGACACAAATCACCATAGGCAAAAGCTGTGAGGCACTTGGTTAAGTGCCAAAATAGTAGCAAATACCAAAATCTGCAAAAAATGGCAACCACTGGTAATTGAACCCAGGACATCCTAAGCGCAATTTCTCAATGTAAGTGACATATCCTAATCGCAGAATATGTGTTCGACTGGAAATGTTATGTTGCTATTATAAATTAAAAAGAGGCTTCAAATACATGGGAGTGTACTTACTAACCCTGTCTACCCTACAACTCAAAAGCAATGCGCCAGATGCAAAAATGTTTAGCAGGCATCGAATATCGCGAATGTCACCTAACACATCGGATGGGGTCTTGGATTACTAGGTTGACAAGGTCAGCATGCTTTACTCCAGTTTATTGCCTGCAAATTTTTCACGCCATCAGACAGTTGTCAGCCTCCGTTAAGAACAGTGAAGTAGCAATATCGATGCGCCTGTCGCAAAACATCACCAAGTCATATTGTTTTGTTCAAAAATGTTCAAATGTGTGTGAAATCTTATGGGACTTAACTGCTAAGATCATCAGTCCCTAAGCTTACACAATAATTAACCTAAATTATCCTAAGGACAAACACACACACACACACACACACACACACACCCATGCCAGAGGGAGGACTCGAACCTCCGCCGGGACCAGCCGCACAGTACATGACTGCAGCGCCCTGGACCGCTCGGCTAATTCCGCGCGGCTCATATTGTTTTGAAAGAGAGGCTCCTTGAACAGCAACGATTTCCACATGGCTGATAGGCTGCCGCAAGAGGAAACTGTGGGCTGTTTTGCTGACGATGGAAGCGGATAAGCAGTCTCTGGTGGTATGCTCTGTTGAAGTGTCTCATGTATACGTCTGACAGATGAAGAAAATTACAATAAAAAACATCCGGGAAGAGATTTTTCTTTCACTCATGCATAGGAGTGAACACTCGTGGGACAAGAAAACTTCACACTCTGGATAATAACACTAGTCAACAGCCATTTTGTATCTGGGATGTGATACATCAGCTAGTATGTATTTTGGTGTGTAGAATCCACACGTACCTTTCAAAATGTTCTAGCACGTATCATTTTTGAGTTTTTAAAGGTTTTTTTATCTTTCGTATTCAGTATTTTGCTTTTTGCTGTTCTGATTTGATGTTTAATTGTTTCTTTTTGATTTGCAGAGGAGAGATAGAAGATATACAAATCGTCAATAAATGGTTGGTGTGGTAATCCAATGGTGTGAAAGAGATCCTCAGTGAGTGTTTCCTGCGAAAGATAGTGCAAACTTTTTGTGTTTAAAACTTCCACTAAGAGAAATGGCAACTAGCAAATCTCGCTGCTGTCTAAACCACCCCAACAACTTTTGTTATGTGTGTAGCAAATTCACTCCAAAGGTAATCCAATGGTGTGAAAGAGATCATCAGTGAGTGTTTCCTGCGAAAGATAGTGCAAACTTTTTGTGTTTAAAACTTGCACTAAGAGAAATGGAAACTGGTAAATCTCGCTGATGTCTAAACCACCCCAACAAGTTTTGTTATGTGTTTAGCAAATTCACTCTAATCACTGATTTGGTTAAGAAGGCATATAAATTGTATTTTGATTGTCCTGTTGGTGATCAAGATAAAAATTTTGCACCTCATATTGTCTGCATAACCTGTACTACAACCTTAGCCGAGTGGTTGAAAGGAAAACGCCGAGCCATGCTAAAAAAATGGTTCAAATGGCTCTGAGCACTATGCGACTTAGCTTCTGAGGTCATCAATCGCTTAGAACTTAGAACTAATTAAACCTAACTAACCTAAGGACATCACACACATCCATGCCCGAGGCAGGATTCGAACCTGCGACCGTAGCGGTCGCTCGGCTCCAGACTGTAGCGCCTAGAACCGCACGGTCACTCCGGCCGCCCGAGCCATGCCATTCCCTGTTCCGATGGTGTGGTGTGAGCCTAATGACCATTATTTACATTGTTTCTTCTGTCTTACAAATATTTCGGGACATTCAAGCAAAACTAGACATAAAGTATCCAAATGTATCTTCAGTGCATTTGCCTGTGCCCTATGATGAGGGTAGCCTGTTTCTGTCTTGTAACTTGAAAGTCACGGAACCAGACACCATGTCAAGTGACTCAGAAGGTATTGGACATACGAGTACTGCCCTCAATATCATGACACTTCGCCTCAGCTCTTTAATCAAAAGGAATTAACGATGTGGTTCGCGATCGAAAACTTTCGAAACAGCAAGCTGAACTCTTGGGGTCGAGACTGCAACAACGGAACCTCCTAGCTCCAGGGACGGAAAATTTCCTGTGTCAGATCAAGAGGTGCTTCCTTCGCTCAATATTTCGATACGCAGAATTCAATGTGTGTATGTAGAGCTGTCAATGGTCTGATGATGCAGCTACGTGTACAACATAATCCATAGGAGTGGCGACTATTTACTGACTCCACTAAAACCAGCTTGAAAGCAGTACTACTGCATATAATGACAATGCATTTTCAGCGGTACCTTTGGCTTACGCAGTAGACATGAAAGAAACTTATGAAACCATGGTTTTGCTGCTGGAGGCAATCAAATATTAGGATCATGAATGGCAGCTTAGCTTTGATTTAAAAGTTGTTGCACTCCTTTCAGGTTTACGGGCTGGATTCACGAAATACTGCTGCTTTTTGTGCCTTTGGGATAGCCGTGACACCAAGAACCACAGTCAAGGAATGGGCTATAAGGAAGTCACATTTCCCTGGAAACGTAAATGTGAACAATACCCCATTGATTGAGCCCGATAAAATCATTTTGCCTCCCCTTCATATCAAGTTGGTCCTTATCAAGTACTTTGTAAAACTCTGGATAAAGAAGGTGAGGGCTTCAATCACTTAAAAGAAAAGTTTCCCAAATTAAGTGAGGCAAAGCTGAAAGAGGGTATATTTGTTGGACCACAAATAAGAAAATTGCTGAAAGATTCAACTTTTGATACTAAACTCACAGATAAATTAGCTGTTTGGTCTTCTTTTAAAGCTTTTGTGAAGGGTCTTTTGGGTAACAGAAAACACAAAAACTATGTTACCACTGTGAATAATCTGTTGGACAACTATAAGAACATGGGGTGTAGAATGTCGCTTAAAATTCACTTTTTACATTCTCATCTTGATTTCTTTCCGAAAAATTTGGGAGCCGTAGGCGATGAGCATGGTGAAAGATTTCACCAAGACATTCTTACCATGTAACACCGCTACCACGGCCATTGGAACCTTTCGATGATGGGTGACAACTGCTAGAGTCTTTTTAGGGAGAGTGATGAAACGTCAAACAAAAGAAGAGTTCCGTCGTCGCATTTTTAAAAAACCAAAGACGATTAAACGTGAAAATATATTCTGAACTAATGTGAACCTTTTACTGGCATCACGCCCATATGCGCATACAAAATAGTATTGATTTCAAACGTTCTGAATGTGTATTTTTGTTTGACTTAATTGTGTCAATTTTCGCTATTACCATTTTTATTCTGCTGTTTATCTACGAAATGTGACGTCATAGAGAAAAACTGGTTTTACCAGTGTATTCAGCACTCCAAAATTAGGCAAATCCACCCATTTGCAAACCAGATGCAGAAAAAGAGTTTAAATTTGTTAACTAGTGTGCTGGCTGCCTGTGTACGTTCATAAAAAAAAATTGCATGAAATCAGCAGACTGAATCACTCGTGAGTCCCATGTGCATAGGGAGTTAAAAAGAACAGGGTATAATGGCCGAACAGCTCCACATAAGGCACGCTTTCTTGTAGTCACTGGTGAGCGGCGCTTGAGGTGGTGTAAAGAGCCATGGCAATGGTCAGAGGATGAACTCCAGTGATGAATCACGCTGTACCCTGTAGTAACCGATGTAAGGGTTTGGCGAATATGTGGAGAACGTTACGTGCCAACAGCAATAAAGTACTGTACTGTGCTGCTCATGCTAGCCCTGTACTTACAATTTACCGTATTTGTAATTTTACTTGTAGGAATGATCAGTTTCCTGAAAGATTTAAGTACTTAGCAGAAAAACTGCTTTATAAAAAGCAAGAAATGGATAATGTAGACAATTTTAGACCTATTTCTATGCCATCAGCGTTTTCCAAAGTTTTTGAAAAGGCTATGTATATAAGGGTAATCATTTCAATTCAAACAATTTGCTGTAAAATGTATAGTTCGATTTTAGAAGTGGTTTAACAACCGAAAATTTGGTGTTCTCTTTTCTCTGTGAGATGCCGGATGGATTAAACAAAAAGTTTCGAAGGCTAGGCATCTTTTTTTATTTAAAAAAGGTGTTTTATTGTGTTTCAAAAAATATGTATCCAGAAATTGGACCTATAGGGAATACGGGCAGTTGCTCACAATTGGTTCACCTCTCACTTCAAGAATAGATAGGTAAAATCGGTGAAGTGGAAAAAACATATCCCACGAGCCAAACTAGATCCATGTTTTCATTTAAACTTAGCATTTTCAGAGTTAGATTTTTAATTTTAGAATGAGTTGATTAGGACTGAAATTATGGAAACAAGTATAACAAATCAGTACCAGAACACATTTATTCATCTGAGAATGAAAAACATGAAATATCGAACACAAGTTTTCAATATAACATTTGAAGATGGCTTTGACATACCACACACCAATGTTTTCTACATCATATGAAGTTTTCTGAGGCACACACGTGCCACAACATACAAACTGTGTACAAACCAGCAGAATTACTTAAGGTGTGCACTGTTGTTGTTGTGGTCTTCAGTCCTGAGACTGGTTTGATGCAGCTCTCCATGCTACTCTATCCTGTGCAAGCTTCGTCATCTCCCAGTACCTACTGCAGCCTACATTCTTCTGACTCTGTTTAGTTATTCATCTCTTGGTCTCCCTTTACGATTTTTACCCTCCACGCTGCCTCCAATACTAAATTGGTGATCCCTTGATGCCTCAGAACATGTCCTACCAACCGATTCCTTCTTCTCGTCAAGTTGTGCCACAAACTCCTCTTCTCCCTAATCCTATTCAGTACCTCCTGATTAGTTATGTGTTCTACCCATCTAATCTTCAACATTCGTCTGTAGCACCACATTTCGAAAGATTCTATTCTCTTCCTGTCCAAACTATTTATCGTCCATGTTTCACTTCCATACAAGGACACACTCCATACAAAAACTTTCAGAAACGACTTCCTGACACTTAAATCTACGCTCGATGTTAACAAATATCTCTTCTTCAGAAAAGTCTACATTTTATATCCTCTTCACTTCGACCATCATCAGTTATTTTGCTCCCCAAATAGCAAAACTCCTTTACTACTTTAAGTGTCTCATTTCGTAATCTAATTCCCTCAGCATCACCTGATTTAATTAGACTACATTCCATTATCCTCGTTTTGCTTTTGTTGATGTGCATCTTATATCTTCCTTTCAAGACACTGTCCATTCCGTTCAACTGCTCTTCCAAGTCCTTTGCTGTCTCCGACAGAATTACAATGTCATCGGCGAACCTTAAAGTTTTTATTTTTTCTCCATGGATTTTAATACCTACTCCAAATTTTTCTTTTGTTTCCTTTACTGCTTGCTTAATATACAGATTGAACAACATCGGGGAGAGGCTACAACCCTATCTCACTCCCTTCCCAATCACTGCTTCCCTTTCATGTCCCTTGACCCTTATAACTCTTTCAAAAGAATGCCTATGATGTATAATAAAACACAATTAGTTACTTCAGACATTCTTGGAATGGAGAAGATGGTGATTCAATCTGATTTTCGTGAAACAATCGTACTGTGCCGCATATAAACACATGCCGCTCGATTTGATCGCTCACAGCCTTCTGTATATTGATCCCATGGTCCCAAGTTCCCTTCTGATTGCACACACTTTTTCCAGTGCTTCTGCCATTTATGGTAACATTTCTGGAACTCATCTTCTGTAATATCCTCCATTTTCCAGTGCTTCTGCCATTGATGGTAACATTTCTGGAACTCATCTTCTGTAATATCCTCCAAGACCCCCGTCACAGCTTTTTGGACATCTTCCGTTGTTTGAAAATGGTGTCCCTTGACCGCCGTTTCGACTCTCGGAAATAGGAAAAAGCGATATATGATGAATAAGGTGGCTGTGGTAGTACTGAAATTTGTTTTGAGGTTAAAAATTGTACCGACCGAGCAGTATGGGATGGCGCATTACCGTGATGCAGAATCCAATTATCGGCAACGTTGGCAGGGACACGATGAACTCTTTTATGAAGTCTTTCTAAAATTTCTTTGTAGTAATATTGGTTAACTGTTTGTCCAGGAGGCACCCACTCTTTATGAACAATTCCCTTGGAATCAAAGAAGCACACAAGCATGCATTTCACTTTTGACTTTGACATGCGAGCTTTTTTTGGTCTGGGTGATCCCTTTGAGCACCATTGCGACCTTTTAACGTTTTGTCTCTGGATCGTACTGAAAAAACCAACTTTCATCACCCGTGATAACACGGCTCAACAATTATGGATCGATTTTGGTTTGCTCTAACAGATTGACTGCCACATTTTTCCGTGTTTCTCGCTGTTGTGGTACGAGATTTTTTGGGACCATTTTTGCACAAATCTTTCTCATACTAAGATCTTCAATTATTATTAGACGAACCGTTTCTCGATTCATGTTCAGTTCTTCTGCAATCATTTTCACGGATAATCTTCGATCAGATCATATGAGTTTACCCACCCTGGCCAAGCTGACAGCCATCCGTGAGGTTGATGGTCGTCCAATGCGGTCTTTATCTTCAACATTCGTTCTACCTTCACTAAACATTTTATGCCAACGAAAAACTTGAGCTCTTGGCATAACCTCCTCTCCAAAAGCCTTCTGAAACTCACCGTAAGTTGTCGTCGCGTTTTCACTCAATTTAATGCAAAAAGAAGTGGCACATTGTTGGGCAATTTTATGCGGTTCCATTTCCGTGACGAGAGACACAAACACGTGTTAACTTATTACAGTACAAGTTACGACTGAGCAGTTGCATCGATGTGCAGCTTGGACTAGAAGCAGCGCATAGACCAAGGTCAAAGATATTGTGCCTACGCAAGCCTGCAGGGTTGCCACATCTTGCAAAGAAAATCAGTCTCACTACTTTTTTTGTCGTGCTGGTGAGACAAACAGTCCATCACCATCTGCATCGAAGTTCGGTCAGGACAGTATGGAAAGCACGAAATTTTGCATTAGACTGTTGAAAGATTAAATCACAGAGACCTCTAAGAAAGGCCGGATACACCAGCCTTAACACATCAGAAATGTACGTCAGCTGATAAATTACTCGCTATGTGAACCAGAAGTGATGCTGTTGCGTAACCAACGACAGCGTACACCATCACGCCAGATGACGAACAAGTATGAAGATCAAGAATGCAATCTGGCAACATGCGTACAAGTCAGTAGATGAAGTTTGACATGTAGTAAAGCACATTCTTTTGCAGTATACCACTTGATAATGCCCTTAAGGCTGAAACTGCAATAGGGAAAATAAGTAATTTCTACAATCCAAGATGACTATGATGTCTTTTAAAAAATATAGCAAGATTGTGAACCCCAATTACAAGAAGTTAAAAAAATATAAATTACGAACAATTTTAAACTGAATTTTGACTATGCAGACGAATAAATTACGGATGGAACTTGTAACGCGCCGACTGGCGGTACTCAAGATCGAACTCAGAACGACAACGGATCGCACTGTACCAATGTCGCTATGCCGCTGATGTTTGGCTTCCTGCCGCGCAAAATTGCTTTAGCGAACCAATCGACCACAACAGCATGAATTTGGTACAGTTTTAATTTTACAGTCGATGTTATGACTGTGCATCGCTATTAGTTTTTAGAAGATTCCAGTCGTAGCGGAACGCCTGGTAAATACTCAAAGTCTAGCTCGTGCCGTACTGTTAAAAGACAAATTGAAGACAGATCAACCCTCGGATAATTAATATTGCAGCAATTATAACCATTTAAGAGACGGCAGACTCAAATGTCGAATAATAATAAACAGCGCCTTTACTATACACAACTTCGTAATCGTACAGTGACACTATTCACCACGAATAGACACGCTAAAACATGCCAATGACACTGACAAACAATATCGAGCAGCAATTACGAGACAGGCAGATTTCGATAACAACTCCCGTTATCGTACTATCGGACAAACACAACACCAAACGACTTCAAATACAATATCTGTTTGTATTATGTAAAGCTAAATGTTACCTCTAGCTTGCAATTGTTCTCACACACAACGAAATTCTCACAACGCAGCACACTATCTCTGGAAAAGTCTCGTAATCTTTTAATTACTTACAATTTTTGTATCCAATATATCGTCGTGTTACGACGAATTCACTTTAAGTTCCTTTCACCAATATCTATAAGGATTAAGATAATTTATGCTACCATTAAATCTCTTTCTGTTTAGTCCAGCGTTGCTATGTAAATAATACGACGCAACGTATTCCACAGATTTACCAATCTTTGATATTAGTATTATCGCTGACTTCTCCGTGATTACTTTCGACAACTTCAATTCTGACTGAAGTTAGTTAGAACACTCTTTCCATAACTGAAATCGTTTTAATTGTGTAGAATATCTACGCTCTGTATATTTAGCGTGGATCAACTCAATTAATGAACTTTTTGATCAGGCAAAACTTACAAATAACATCGTAGAATCGTGTCATGCAAAACGTTATTATCTCTGAAACTAAACCTTTGCTTTTCTCACAAAATATAGCTACACACAACAGCTACTAATTGACCACACGTAAAGGTTTCTTTTAACCCAAGAAAAATGGTGTTTATTGGGTCTAGGTATCTCAATACAATTTAATTCACGTAAGTGAGCGTGTGCCAGCAAAGATTAACACACCCCACAAAAACGGAAATTCAATAATAATAATAAAAACAAAAATAAACAAAAATCCTAGGCGCCACCGCCTCTTTAACCCTAACCTTAAGTAACAATTTAACACAATTCTGAGCCTCTTCAGGCGTTAGCAAAACGCGACCCTCTAAGTTCCCTAAATTGAAATAGGTCACTCGTCACTTCGTCTAACAAAGTTTTCGTTTAGTTGCGTGTTGCTTGTAAATGGTTCCTCTTATTATCGTCGCTTATCAACTCAACTATCGATGCAATCTATCAAATTGCAGTGAAACAGCTCTAATCTACACGAGCCAATTCTAGGTCCACTGTATGATCGTGGTACTTAAACAACAACAAAATGTGTTCCGAGGCTTTCCCTTCTCGACACACACCAATCCCCTCCAAACCACTCCAACAAAGCAGCTAACAACCCAATTACCTTTGGGCGAGCCGCCACCACTAATCGTACACCACGGACAGGATATCGGTTCCAACGACTCCCAAAAACTCAGCCACTGCAAATCTCCTTCTCTCTAATACGGCTCACGCTGTATTTATCACAGCAAACTATTCCTCACTACCTAACTGTCCACAGGACGACAATAAATCGATTGCCCTAGCACATAAATTCGCCAAAACCAGTGTCTCATTCGCGACTATTTATAAGATCACACAGAGCCTACGTACAGTCATGCTCAAAAGTATCCGAACGACCTGAATTGCATTTCGACTGATTCGCATGCAACCCACATAACGCAGCTGTCTAGCAGGTCCACTAATCGCTCCTGGGTACAGTCGTATGACTATTGAAAATGGTTCCAACAAGTCACCACTAGAAAACACTGCTCTGTATCGCAATAACTCAAGATGTAAAGTAATACCACGATACTAAAAATATCAGGGAACACCTTATCACAGATAAGACTGTCCTTTAAGGCTTGTAAGCTCAAATTTATTGCAATAAATGATATACCTGAAATGTTACCACTCTCATTTTATGTCAGATAGGTAATGCACGTAGTAAGTTCGCCGTATTCATGGTTTCCTCTTCAAAATAACATACCGTACTTATTATTTAACACAAAATGAGATTAAAAATTTAAGTTATTCACGAGCAGCTAGTTGAGGATATGTATGAACTTCAAATGACATGACGAACCGTCTCGTTCTGCATATGGATTCAAACCCAGGACATGCAGACTAAGCAAAGATTTCGTGACTGACGGAAACTAACAGTCATTCCTGATTAGGAATACAGAGAGTGATATACCTCGATTTTAGACAGTATCAGTTAGCAAATACCAACTTTAAATTACATAACGCAAGCATTTTTAACGGACACGAATTCCTACCCAGCACCTATTATCCCTGTTAACGAACTACGAGAGATGTTAAATATTGCTTCTTAACAAGTAACTTACTTGAATTGACGTGAGGTAAAGCTTTGTGTTGGATATGGATTCGAACCCAGAACCTAATCGGATAGATATCGATGCACAACCAACTGTGACATTTCGGATTTTTTCGGCAGTAGCTAGATGTTTTAACTGAAATGACGAGACGAAACATTAATTTTTTCCTTCCCAGGACTCCAACCCGGCACCTACCGCTGTTATATTCTAGAGAAAACGTTAAATATGGGTTTGTTGCACTAGCAGCGACATGTGAGCATGTTTGAACTAGAAATAATATGACGAAGAGTTCAGTGCTGACTAGGAATAGAGCTCCACACATATCGTTGTTGACTACACACAAAGAGACGTCAGCTACCGAATTTTTCTCCAGCTCCGACTAACATCTTGAACTTACAGTGATCTCGTAAATAGTTCTGTGTCTCACTGGGAGTCAAAAACGTCACATATCGTTAGTGTTGACAACGAATGAAAACACATTAAAAATCAAAATTATTATCCACCAGCAGATAGGTGTTCTCATGCTAGAGCTTGATAATACATAATGAAATCTTTAGTGCCAGGCCAGAATTCGAACCCATTCACGCGCAATATGTGGAAATGTTGAGGAATCTGCAGTTTTGAACAAACAACAAATTGTAGCCGAGCTTTATTGTCACGAAGGGATCAAATTTCGCGTTAAGGACGGTCTGATTTCCATTCCCAGTTCAGAACCAATTTTATCGACATTCAGACGCTCAGATAAAAGACGGAATAAGTGTCCTGTGAGCCTACATAGCGTTTGTTTCGTCACTAGAAATAAATAACTAGTATTAGAAAGGTTACTGGTGAGAGAGTTTCTATATATCGCCACTCCAGACTTCATTGTGGTTCAACCTAACGTCCACTTGGTAGAGAAGGAATATCATTTTTAATGTTAATTTCAGACCACAATGCCATTATATCTTCTTCACTTGGTGTAGCCAGAAGAGAATGAAATCGGTCTCTCCCTATATAAAATCATTGACAGAAGTTGTAATCGAACCCAGACCATAGATATACAAACATATCATCAGTCCAACAGACCACCAAACCCAATTCTCTGTGGCTCATTTTTCTATCGTAACGCCGTTGCGCCACACTGGTTGAGAATTCTGACACAAAGGCTCCCTATAGTAATTTGCAGCATATTCAGTAAATTCATTTACTTGGTTGACCGAATCTCCATGAACTAGCTGCCTCGGCTACCCAGTGCATAAATTCGACTTTATTTTGTAATCACCGTGAGAGGCACCCACATGCCTTGCTCATACTGTGGCATCAAGCAGTCAGGCCTGCAAGATGAGTGGTCTGCCAAGCGAGTGGATTCGTTCTTATTTGTCGAGTAACATGAACTCTAGTACTCACAATTAAGTTACAAATTATTCTCCTGTATGAATATTATGCAACGGAAACGCACATTTGACTATTAGTAATTTACGCTACTCTGTTCACTACGCACTGGCAATACCACATTTTCTTTTTTTTATTTAACGGCTTTTATCAACACGTGGCCATCGCACTGAATATGAATGGCGCACACATTATAAATTCTGGATATCATGATAACATACAGTTCGAAGGAAAAGGCCACCAATCTTTTTCTTTTCACTATCTTATTTATTCCGATAAATTCTATAACCTAAACACACAAATCCTATAACCTACAACAACAACACATGAGAAATTCCGCCCAGTGGGCATGGCTTTACATTGGTGATTCTCTATCTTATGGTCTCGTAATTATTTAACGCTACAGTGCACTTTCTGGATAGGATGGTGGATCTTTTGCTATATCTCACATTTCGACTCTCACACCCATCATCACGAAACTTTCCTCCAGACCGAGTGGTACAAAAACGAACACGCATAACCCACTGCCTCTGAAACTATCTTGTTTCTCTCCCATGCCAACCACACATACTTAAATTGCATGAAATACATCACACTGGCAACATACAATACAAAACAAGGAATAGTCATAACGTTATAATCACATAACTTTCAGCTTTCCCACTTCAATTAAAATTCATCCCAGTTTCACACGACACTGCCCCATTTCGTAGCTTTTCTTTCCTACTACGAACTCTGGAGGATATATGCACGTCTTCCTGTGCAATGCAAGCCAAGTGGCGTTGCTGGATAGACGGCTGATTCACCTTGCTTCACTCTCAGAGTATTATAGTTTGAATCAAGCGTCACACGGAAACATAACACGCAAAGTAATATTAAGAACATATTCATCACACACGCGAGTCCTCAACTGATACCATGGACGAGAACTTCTCTTCTTCCTTTGTCTCATACACAGATTGAGACTCACACAGTACTCGTCTCTAATTTCAACTCCTGCACACGCCATCTCTTAAATATTTCCAACATATAGTACACACACTAGTAGTTCAGCTTAACTTAAGCACTCGGAAGTATTTCAACTTATTGCTACACGTGGTTTCATTGTGACCGTTGGTCACTTCCGAAGATTACTACGATCCCCTTAATATTACCTGCCTGACGTTTAATTTTCCCCACAAAAGTTCCTGAAATAGAGAAATTATTATTCCAAACTACTCTTAAGTATTTCACATGCATACCATGTCTCCACTCTTTTGTCTTTACGGAGCACACCTAAGACAGGTCTTACCAGCACTAGATCCAGCGGCAGAGTGCTGAAACATGGCCGTTCTTCAGGTCCTCTTGCACCTCTGCCGAAGTGGGGGAGCACCTTGCTACCGTATTGGTCAGCCACATTTCAGGCACTCAAAGCTCAGGTAAATTTCATCTCTTTGGTCCCACCAAAGGTGGCCAAAGGATCGTCTCAAAGATGATCATATATTCACATTCACTATCTGCAGTTAGCAGACGACCATACATTCATTCATTTCACAGATCTCACCAAACTGGATGTAGGGATTTATTTTGTGGGAGTGCACATGTGATCAATTAAATAAATAAATTGTCATTCTTTCCTACACTGGTATCCAGCTTCGCTGTATTAATTGAAATTGAGTTATTTTTACAAAAAATACGTTGTACTGACAAGAATAACGAAGAATGTTGTACCTATTTTCAATGTCGGGCGGTACTGTACCCTTTCAACCGAAATAAAATCAAGTAACTGCCACCTACACAGAACTGCCAACAGTGTAAGATGCAGAAATTGAAATAGGAAGTGTTTCTTTCCACTTGAGCTACTCTATTGCGCTCTCTCTTTGTTGAAAACGTCATGCAGTGCAAATGTGGTATTTCATAAATAAAGTTTTGTATTTCTAGAAACCCAAAATTTGCTTGTCAGCGGCGGGAAGAGGAGTTACCTGTTGTGCAGCATTGTAAGTTTTTCATCATTGCACTATGAGCCGAAAGTATTTTCTTGCGATTTCCTTATCGATGTTTGATCTGATTACTCGTAGCTCTTTCACAGAAGGGATAAAAAAGGTACAGTCAGTGAGACTGGAACTGCGAACCATAACAGACGCTTTTTCACAGGCCAGCAGGTTACCAAACAGCCGGCAAAGAAGTACGTACCTTAGCTTCCTCTTACGAGATCAATTGTGCCTAGAACTCGTAAACCGCTATTTAAAGGACGAGATTAGTTGCGATTCCACGTGCAGCGACTTTCCTGGGCTGAAAACCGTAAATTTACAATCTTTTTTAACACCTCAAGAGATAACTCAGATTATTCAATGGAAATGACAGGTAAAATCAAGTGAACTTTGAGGCTTAATTCCGCGCACACCAGGAAGTAACTCGTCGATCACAGAGTTGCCAAACTATGTTGCCTTGTTGCCAAATCTCAGTTACAGTACCAGCAGGAAAAGACGAACCGATGTGATCATACTGCGGGCTGGGAAGTGACCACAGCTGGTGTCTCCAAGTCGCAGCTGCTACGGCCTGCAATACGTAATGCGTCTGATTCGCATTTCTGTAACTCGGTTTAGGGACTGGAGCGTAGTTACTAATAATACTCAGAACTGACTGCAAACTAAGCATCACAAATTAGTAACTCTCGTAGTTGTTTTCATATTTCTTTCGTAAGTGTACTCAAAACTAAGAAACTCATTCACAGACGTTTTCGTGCCTCGCCGATAGTCGAGCACAACAAACAAATAAAAATAAAAAAAGAATATGTGTGTGTGGGTGTGATAGAGAGATAAAAATGAAAAAGAATGAGAGAGAGAGAGAGAGAGAGAGAGAGAGAGAGTAAAAATTGTTGTAAAGAAATTGAATCATGATATGTAAAGAAATCTTTCATTAACATGACACGTTCCACATCATTACGAAATATCGTATTCATGATCTATGAAACAAGAATTGATATAATCTAATCTAATCTAATCATATTGATGACAAGCCATGAAGAGTCATGAATTACCGAAACTTTTGCCAATACCAGTAACCAAATCTAAACTTGAAAATAAAAAACGACAGTTTTTGTAATAAACCGGGACTCCTATCAAGACCCTTTCGTCCCTGTTAACTAACCACGAAAGATGTCTGATAAACCTCCATTCTGCAGTAACAAAGTGTGCATGCATTTAAAGATGAAGTGCATGATGTGAAGTTCTGTGACGGAGATACGAACTCAACACGTTATCGGATTGTTAACCAAGTAAAATCAAATGTTGCGTATCGGTTTTTCTTACCAGCTGCTAGGTGTTTGAATCTAAAATAAGGGTAAAAACTTTCGTGCCTAAGCGACAATCGAACTGCACACCTACCGTTCATCCACGAATATAGCTTAAATATCAGTTGCTTACTAACCAACGGTAAGATGTGTTCGTGTTTGACCAGAAATAACGACACCTATTGCGATTGTTGGCAACACCTGAAGAGACATTAAAAATGCACGTTAATTTTCACTAGTAGGACGGTGTGCACGTGATAGGACTTGAAATGAAATTATGAATATTTTTGTATTGGAGCAGGATTCGGACCCACATACTTACCTTTGGAGGAGACCTAGAGAAGATTGCAGTCTTGGGAAAAGGAACGAAATGATTGAACTATACTGTTCCGAGAGATTCATATCCTCGAAAGAGGAGATACGAATTCGAATCACAGTCCACCACCAAATTTTTCAACGTCTCTAGTTCAATCAAGTACAAGTAAAATAAGAGCCCTGTTCCTTTAAATGGCTATCGCTTCATCAAATAAAATAAAATTTTCTAACCTAAGTAAGTTTACTGGCGACTGTATTTCTGTTTACCATTACTTCTGCTACGTCATTTTCCAACGTAAACCGGCTCTGTCCGGCTGGTAATGAAGGAACGTGATGTTTAATGCGGATTCTGGATTATAACGTCTTTGTCTTGAGGTTACCAGAGGTAAAGTAAATCTGTTTGTGCCTCTTGAAAGTAAATGACTGAACCCACGCATTGCACCTGTGATCGTTCCACCAGACCATTGTGGCCACATTCCCAGACCCAGGAGTGTGCTGTAACGGATGATGTGCTTAGCTTACAAAATTAGTCATGGTGGAAAAAACGCGAGTCTATTAAATGGTTAAGTAGAAGCAAGCTTCTGACACGGAGATTATACTATTCTCATGCCAGCAGGATGTAAAGACTCTTCTAGGCATCATAGGCTCGATGTGGAGCCATTTTGAAAGTTTTAAAAATTCAGCAAATTTCTTAATTCGAGAAAATCCACTGGGAAGTGTGAAGTTACCGGATAATTCGATTATTACCTTCATTATTACTATCATTTTCTTCATACCGCTGCTGGAACACTGTACTTGAAGATCAGTTGATGCCATTTGGTCACTATAGAAGTAGTTTCCCAAGAACAGGTTCTTTCCCTGTCTACGGAATTGTTTTCATGTTAATATCAAACATCAGCAATTACTCATACATTACATTAAAACTAAAATAATTGATGGAGACGTTACTTGATAACAAAAACGCGCTGCCTTTCTTCAGTTACTTGCGCCTAGAAATGGCTATCGAGTACTGCCGACCAAAAGGCAAGAGATCTTACTGCCTGCCGATATACGTCGGTGTCAGTTCTTCCATATGATTTGGACGACGTGACCTGTTTAACGTTGTGTATGAAAGAGAATGTTTTAGAAAATCAATTGTTTTCCTTTGCAATAAACAGAAAGATTTTCATTCTAAGCTATCCAAGTACAAAATTTTCGCAATATTAGTTCAAATTTAATATTCGCTTCTATAATGTAGGAAAGTATACACCACGCATTGGGTCGGTACCCTATCCGACCTAGGCGTACCCCGATATATCAACTTAGTCGGTAAGACGTCTACTCGGGAGCTAACTACCTTCTTACGTCTTGCAACAGGAACCATTTACACGAACAAACACGCAGCGCCACGCCAACTTTTGACGAAGTCGTGCGCGTTTCACCACCTGCTTTTTTCGTCGACACTCTCGGTTCATCTATAACATGTTTTGTCGCCCTTAATACATCGCACACGTACATTTATAGTAACCACCAGATGTTATTAGCCATTTGTCGGGTCTGATGCTCACCAATTGTAATGGCGAACGAAACCCGTGCGTTTTGACACAGCACACACAGATTATTACAGTACATAAACTCAGCACTCTACAACCGACAACACGATTATAACAACTTACAAGATATCAAAATAGGAAGAAGATTCATTCACACACTTTAAGACAAATTTTTACTTCATTAATAACAGTACCGTAATATAAGCCTTTTGTTAACGTCTCTGACGTACAACGTTTGTTTATTTCATTTTATCTTTATATTCTTTGTGATTTGGTAAATAGCACCATACAGCCACTCATATTATGTATGTAATACATCGCAGATATTAATAACAATGTAATACGTTTTTTAATATTCCTTTCCGGAATTTCTAAGTATGACAGATATAATCTAAACTATAATTTGAGCTGATGAAGTTACTTGAAAAACCGTAAGGTAGCAGGACGTCAGCTTTCTTTAAGTCTTCAGGAACACCTGTCTACGCATACTATGTTTTGCACAAGCACTTGCGTAGGAGGTACTGTCACAGTCGCAGTAAGGAGAATTCAAAGCGACCATTCGGTGGAGATGGGCTGGAAAATATCCATGATTGAAACACGCCTGAATTACACTATTTATTAATTTCCTGGAAAAGTTTATGTCTTGGAACCAAGGTTTACGTGGGATACATTCTTGCATCGATGCATACCATCTCCCCTGATTACCGACGAATAACTTTCAATATTGTTTCCTATAAATATTAATTTATTCCTTCATTCAGGGATTGAGGTCTGATTTAGGAATTCTTGAGTTATATAAAATTCATGCTGTAACTGCTGACGTCGCAAGCCTATCTGTCTGTTCATTGCATATCATGCCTGAGTGAGTGTGAATCCAAATGAAAGAAGAGACGATTCCTTTGACGTTCCTTTGCATCACCACGTGAATAATTTCAACTGTGTATATATTTGCATCATAGTTCTATTTCTATTTCCATAGATTGTGTAACGTTTTCCGAATTTGAAATAACTTCAGTGTTGCGATGTCCTGTTGTCTACTAATAAAATAGTGCCTTGTTTGTGGCTATTGTTCAGCTGTGTAGATGGAAGAGTGTGATGAGAGGATAACTTGTTTGCACTGTCCTAGCTGTGGGCGTAAAAAATAGTATCCCACCGAACCACTGTATCCCATTTTTGGTCCATCTGTAACTATTAACAGGGGCTTAGAAGAAACGTCAAAACTCCGCTTAATAACATCGTTGTTTCAAGTATAGGAAGAGTGCCTTGTCTGGTTACAATAATGAGTCGCAGCATTGCTTAGCTGGCAACTAATTGGAAATTTAAATGGAATACCCATATCATGTGGTCAAAGAGGTAGACTCCCAAAGATGGTTAACACCACAATCAGAGAAGCAAATTAAACAACCGGCCGACAAGCTTTTGGAAGACAAAACAAGCGAGCATGGTACACTATAGTGCTTGAAGAAATTACGAAACCTAAATAACAAATTATTCCCGTAAAGTTAAACTTTTGGAGGTTCTTCCTGTGCTGGTTTATAGCACAACTGTACAAAACCTTTAACACGTAAGATTTATAAACAATATTCACTTGAAATGAGATATATTCGTAGTTTTATTACTTGTGTGCATGCAGTTATACCCTGCGGAAACGTTAGGCATGATTTAGAATAGAAATTTGGCAACAGCTAATCTTACAAGTTCGCACACATTCTACATCGCTATCAAAACATGCAGAGAATGGCTTCCGAAAATGTGGCGCATAATACCACAGCGAGGCACCGCAAGTAGTGCTAAATGTGTATAGTGTATCTCTCTGAACGTGCCTTACAATTCATCATTCCATAAAACAAAATTCAGAAATTTAAATGTTCACAGATTTAATAAATTAATTAAAGCAGTGTAATGGAATTAAACCACCTACACGCTGATAGAAGGTAGTTCTTCAAACAGTAAGTGACTTGAACAGTTAGCTGTTATCGATCGAAATTAGGGACTGTATTACACAATTCCAATACAGTATCCAGTTCCAAAAATGATTAATTTTTAACAATAGTGTCTCAAATGAAAGTCATTCGAAATAAGGAGGCAGCTACAGCAAACTTTTTGTAAAGGAAATATTTAGACTGCAGTGCAGACATTGCAGATAGACTTCACGACATCTTCGTTCTGCTCTGGTCACAGCTCGGCCCTATTGAGATTCGTCCATCATTCCAGTTCTCCTTTCCTGTTATTGCAACCTCAATTAACTCTAGCAATACCAAGGAATTTTCCATAACGTGTACTACCAGGGGAGGGGGGTGGTAATTTATGCCCACAAAATAAATAAATAAATAAAAACAAATTTCGTTAATGATTCTTAACTTCTACTGACTACATTCTTTTTAAACAGGTACTTATGTATAAGTAGCGTCTACAATATGAAAATATCTTACAGAATTGTCTTAGCAGCATCTTCCGTAATGTACACACAGAGAGGACTGATGTTTTACGACCACCACAAATATTTTAAAAAATATAGATTTAGTTAATTAACGTTACGTTTTATTCGCAACATACTTTTTAAAGACATGCTGGTGTAAAAGGAAGGTTCTGAACTAGAAAATATGAATATGACATCTGTTGCAAGAATTCACGCTTACAACTAAACTTAAATTTTTCTGTTACGTTTAACTGAAAAATTCAGACTAGTTACGAAATCTGGCACAAGAAATTATTAAAAACAATACAGATTATTTCAGAATATTAAAATGTAAAATACATGACCAGATAACAATATTTTCCAAACATGATAGTGCATTGAGATTCGAGAGAACACAAGCACTGCAATATCGTATTTATGTGCCGACATCGGGCAAGCGACTTTCAAGTAAAATGTCTCCCCTGTGCGGTGTATACATAATAGATGTTCGAGTACGGGTTGTAGACATATGAAGGTTGGCGGTGGCTCTGCTGTGCTCGAACAGCCAAGTTGTAAGGAGGCCGATCGTGATAAGCAGGAACTCCGGATTCGAGCCCCAGTCCCGCACAAATTTTCATTCTCGTTATTCCACTATACAGCTAACGGTTGTCCATATTCGCGACTAGGAATGCGTTTCATGTATTTCATACATTTTCAAAAGGTGAGTATAAACTACCCCCCGCCCTCTTGGTATTGTTGTTGTTGTTGTTGTGGTCTTCAGTCCTGAGACTGGTTTGATGCAGCTCTCCATGCTACCCTATCCTGTGCAAGTTTCTTCATCTCCCAGTACCTACTGCAACCAACATCCTTCTGAATCTGCTTAGTGTATTCATCTCTTGGTCTCCCTCTACGATTTTTACCCTCCACGATGACCTCCAACGCTAAATTTGTGATCCCTTGATGCCTCAGAACATGTCCTACCAACCGGTCCCTTCTTCTCGTCAAGTTGTGCCACAAACTCCTCTTCTCCCCAATTCTATTCTCATTAGTTATGTGATCTACCCATCTAATCTTCAGCATTCTTCTGTAGCACCACATTTCGAAAGCTTCTATTCTCTTCCTATCCAAACTATTTATAGTCCATGTTTCACTTCCATACACGGCTACACTCCATACTAATACTTTCAGAAACGACTTCCTGACAAATCTATACTCGATGTTAACAAATTTCTCTTCTTCAGAAACGCTTTCCTTGCCAATTCCAGTCTACATTTTATATCTTCTCTACTTCGACCATCATCAGTTATTTGCTCCCCAAATAGCAAAACTCCTTTACTACTTTAAGTGTCTCATTTCCTAATCTAATTCCCTCAGCATCACCCGACTTAATTCGACTACATTCCTCGTCTCTGACAGAATTACAATGTCATCGGCGAACCTCAAAGTTTTTATTTCCTCTCCATGGATTTTAATACCTACTCCGGATTTTTCTTTTGTTTCCTTTACTGCTTGCTCAACATACAGATTGAATAACACTGGGGAGAGGCTACAACCCTGTCTCACTCCTTTCCCAACCACTGCTTGCCTTTCATGCCCCTTGACTCTTATAACTGCCATCTGGTTTCTGTACAAATTGTAAATAGCCATTCGCTCCCTGTATTTTACCCCTGCCACCTTTAGAATTTGAAAGAAAGTATTCCAGTCAACATTGTCAAAAGCTTTTTCTAAGTCTACAAATGCTAGAAACGTAGGTTTGCCTTTCCTTAATCTTTCTTCTAAGATAAGTCGTAAGGTCAGTATTGCCTCTCATGTTCCAATATTTCTACGGAATCCAAACTGATCTTCCCCGATGTTGGCTTCTACCAGTTTTTCCATTCGTCTGTAAAGAATTCGTGGTAGTATTTTACAGCTGTGACTTATTAAACTGATAGTTCGGTAATTTTCACATCTGTCACCACCTGCTTTCTTTGGAATTATTATATTCTTCTTGAAGTCCGAGGGTATTTCGCCTGTCTCATACATCTTCCTCACCAAATGGTAGAGTTTTGTCAGGACTGGCTCTCCCAAGGCCGTCAGTAGTTCTAATGGAATGTTGCCTACTCCCGGGGCCTTGTTTCGGCTCAGGTCTTTCAGTGCTCTGTCAAACTCTTCACGCAGTATCGTATCTCCCATTTCATCTTCATCTACATTCTCTTCCATTTCTATAATATTGTCCTCAAGTATATCGCCCTTGTATAGACCCTCTATATACTCCTTCCATCTTTCTGCTTTCCCTTATTTGCTTAGAACTGGGTTTCCATCTGAGCTCTTGACATTCATACAAGTGGTTCTCTTTTCTCCAAAGGTCTCTTTAATTTTCCTGTAGGCAGTATCTATCTTACCCCTAGTGAGATAAGCCTCTACATCCTTACATTTATCCTCTAGCCATCCCTCCTTAGCCATTTTGCACTTCCTGTCGATCTCATTTTTGAGACGTTTGTATTCCTTTTTGCCTGCTTCATTTACTGCGTATTTATATTTTCTCCTTTCATCAATTAAATTCAATATTTCTTCTGTTACCCAAGGAGTTCTACTAGCCCTCGTCTTTTTACCTACTTGATCCTCTGCTGCCTTCACTACTCCATCCCTCAGAGCTACCCATTCTTCTTCTACTGTACTTCTTTCCCCCATCCCTGTCAATTGTTCTCTTATGCTCTCCCTGAAACTCTGTACAACCTCTGGTTCTATCAGTTTATCCAGGTCCCACCTCCTTAAATTCCCACCTTTTTGCAGTTTCTTCAGTTTTAATCTACAGTTCATAACCAGTAGATTGTGGTCAGAGTCCACATCTGCCCCTGGAAATGTCTTACAATTTAAAACCTGGTTCCTAAATCTCTGTCTTACCATTATATAATCTATCTGATACCTTTTAGTATCTCCAGGGTTCTTCCACGCATACAACCTTCTATCATGATTCTTAAACCAAGTGTTAGCTATGATTAAGTTGTGCTCTGTGCAAAATTCTACCAGGTGGCTTCCTCTTTCATTTCTTAGCCCCAATCCATATTCACCTACTACGTTTCCTTCTCTCCCTTTTCCTACACTCGAATTCCAGTCACCCATGACTATTAAATTTTCGTCTCCCTTCACTATCTGAATAATTTCTTTTATTTCATCATACATTTCTTCAATTTCTTCGTCATCTGCAGAGCTAGTTGGCATATAAACTTGTACTACTGTAGTAGGCATGGGCTTCGTGTCTATCTTGGCCACAATAATGCGTTCACTATGCTGTTTGTAGTAGCTTACACGCATTCCTATTTTCCTATTCATTATTAAACCTACTCCTGCATTACCCCTATTTGACTTTGTGTTTATAACCCTGTAGTCACCTGACCAGAAGTCTTGTACCTCCTGCCACCGAACCTCACTAATTCCCACTATATCTAACTTTAACCTATCCATTTCCCTTTTTAAATTTTCTAACCCACCTGCCCGTTTAAGGGATCTGACATTCCACGCTCCGATCCGTAGAACGCCAGTTTTCTTTCTCCTGATAACAACGTCCTCTTGAGTAGTCCCCGCCCGGAGATCTGAATGGGGGACTATTTTACCTCCGGAATATTTTACCCAATTGGCACTCCATTATCATTTAACCATACAGTAAAGCTGCATGCCCTCGGGAAAAATTACGCCTGTAGTTTCCCCTTGCTTTCAGTCGTTCGCAGTACCAGCACAGCAAGGCCGTTTTGGTTATTGTTACAGGGCCAGCTCAGTCAATCATCCAGACTGTTGCCCCTGCAACTACTGAAAAGGCTGCTGCCCCTCTTCAGGAACCATACATTTGTCTGGCCTCTCAACAGATACCCCTCCGTTGTGGTTGCAGCTACGGTACGGCCATCTGTATCGCTGAGGCACGCAAGCCTCCCCACCATCGGCAAGGTCCATGGTTCATGGGGGGGGGGGGGGCTCTTGGTATTGTGAGGGTTAATACGTGACATTTTCTGGAAGCGACATCCCGGCTCTTGACCTTCCGTACGTCTGGATCTCGTGGAGCTTTCCGTACAACTCCACAGCTACTACTCCCTCGCTTGAGTGTTATCTGCGCCAATTTGTTCATATATTACATACAATTGTGCCCCTCGTGCAAATTACACAAGCTTGTATAAAGCAGCCCTTTGGCGTCATACAAATACAGGGCAGATCCAAGTGAATATAACGATTAAAAACGGCTATAACTATTTTATGGATAGGTATACAGCGATACGAATTACAGAGAACGTAAACAGTTCAAATTTCGATGGTTGTTCAAGCGCAGTGAGCGGGAAGCCGACGCACGTGCTGTGGCCTGTAAGCGAAAATAGCGTAACGCATACACTGTCGCAGAGGTTTCTTTCCCCTCGATGCTTGCCTTGGCACTTTTTCCCTCTGTCCTGAAGCAACCGCTTTTAGTCCACTTCCTATCACTTCGAAAAGCCCGTATTAGTGGGTAATCCTACCCAGACGCATGGACAACCTCACAGACCAGCATCCTGTGAACACCTTGTTTAGCACTAACAAACGCAGAGATATCACAAGAACTTTCGTGATGGTCACCATGCCAGTGCACGGTGCGATTTTTTTTAAAGACATATTCATGTTACAATTTAACAGTTGTCGTTGTGTCATCACAGTGCAAATAAGAATTCGCCAGCTACGCAGTCAAGGGCCTACAAATACCAAAAAATTTCGCAGACGGCATTGGAAGTTTGAAGAAACATTACCTTTGTGTAAAGGAAAAAGAAACGGGCGGCCAGGCGGAATGGCACAAAATTTTGAAATAATTCATCTTTCATTTGTACGTAGTTCGTGGAAATCGATGTATGAAACCACGAGAGAGCTACAAATGCCTCAATCAACGGTTTGGCGTGTTCTCAAAATGAGACCACACAGTTAAAATTTTAGAGGAACTGAAACAGGAAGACTACTTCAAACGCACGAATTATACGACGACATTTATTTATTCAACCATAGATCATTTCACAATGATACAGAATTTAAATCGCAACACAATGAAAATAAAAAGCTCCAACAAACATCCACACACAATATGCAATTATGTTTCATGAGAATGTTGAATGCCCTGAAGGAAGATGACCCTTCCTTCTGCAAAAGTAGCAGTATTGAGCGGCAGGGTTGTGGGAAAGCCTTCGTGTGCAACTGAACATCAGAGTGAGTAGTGTGATATCAACACAAAAATTGTACGATCCATTTTTCTTCATTGAGATAAATGTTTCAACATACATTTTCCTGAACATGCTTGAGCAATAGCTGATGCCACAGCTTAACATGGATCCCGCGGATTACATCTTTCGGCAGGATGGACCACCTCCAAATTGCGGTATGGAGATTTGCACATTTTGAAATCAACATCTTGCAAACCGTTTCATCGGTCATAATGGACATGATGACCCTACGTTCTGCCCTAAACGTCGGTCAGATCTCCGGAGTGAACACTCACGGATTTATTTTTATAGAGTTATGTGAAAGTCCTTTGGTTGTACCTCCTTTGTTAAAAACAATTCTAGAACTCAAAATGCGCCTTTCTAATTTTGGAATTTATTTTAGAGTCTTTGTAATGACTATATTATCTATGTGTCACTATGAACTAAATAGCAATAGCTTAAATTTATCCATTTTATTGGTTTTTTTGGTCTGTAATTGTGGATTATGTTACTTTTCACATACAAAGCAACCAGCCACTTCTTACTATATGTAGTTATTATTATTAGGTGCGACTGGGCTCCATCGGATCACCCAAAGCTATTGCGTTTCAGTCTTGGAGTTTCCAAACAGATCTCACTTTTTCTCCGTTGAATCCCTTTTCTTCTCCAGTCCACTTTGTCCCTGGTCTTGTAGTAACTTCATTCTCTGCCAATACTTCCCATTTGCTAATTTTTTTATTCCATGCGTTTCTGTCGAAAACGTTTTGTCTCCAATTCTCTAAGTCTTTTTGACCCGCTGGAGCATGGTACGGTTCTGAATCGTTCTATGTACGTCGCTATTTTGTGAGTGAATCTTGACGGTGAGAGTCTATGGATTCGCCCATAAAATTTCAGACTTATTCTTCTTATGTATGCCGCAAGATTCTATAGTTTATCGAGATTGTAGTCTGTATCCATCTTTTGCTCTTTTTGGGCCGAGAATTTTGCGTTCTTCTTTTTCCGATCATCTTTTCTTGGAGTGTAAGGGTGTGCATGCATACAGGGCTTCAGGCTTGATAACTGTGTCATAGTGCCTGATTTCGTGTTAACGTACATGCATTTTTTGTTGTAGAAGACTGAGCGAGTTGACACTGTGGTTTAAATCCACATCCGGCTATCCGGATTTAGGTTTCCCGTGATTTCTCTAAACCGCAAGATTAAATGGCGAGACGGTTGCCACTGAAGGAGCGCGGTCGATTTCCTTCCCCATCCTTCACAAATTCAAACTTGTGTTCCGTCTCTAATGACGTTAAACATTAATGTTCTTCCCTTCCTTCTTTTTTTGTGTGTAGTGGATGTTGTAGATTTTACCTTAAGCTCAGCTAAGTTTTTGCGTGCATATTTTCTGTGTTGTTTTCTCTCCTCCTTTACGTTCAATGATTTCGTCTAAATACTTAAGTATGGAACGTTCTACATTTATCACTATTTCGTGACCGGTTTCTGAACAGGATATATTGAGCATGTAATATCTCAAGTGCTAACGCATAAGTGAAGGAAGAGATTCCAGCACTCCCCCTCCATCTTGTAATTTGCGTCGGACGTAAAGTCCAAATGATTGCTCAGTGCCATCTGTAGTCCATCTAGACCATGGGTAGTCAATATTTTTAATTTACAGCCCACTTTTGTGTCTCTGTTAGTAGTAACATTTTCAAACTGGCCACCGTTACCACAGTGCTGGTGATGTACAAAGTGGGGAAGTAACTTTACTTTATAAAACTTGTAAAGCACCGCTACAGCAAGCTAAACCATACAATACCAGTTGCTTACCAAATACTTTACGTAGAAATTTTATGAAAACCTAATAAAAATGCCATTAAAACATCTAACGTTTACGGCCCAACATGAAAGCTGGAGCTAGGTCAACTACGTAAGTAAGCAACGATAATCTCTGCTATGTTGAAGCACCGATATTCGCCGCCACGAGATTAACTTACGGGTTAGAACACTTTCTGCTAAAGCAATTGTTTTATATTCTGCGAAAACAAATCATAAACATTGTTGTACAAATACTAGCCTTGTAACAACATTTTGTAAATATTTTTCTTATTGGAAGAGAGAAGATAGAGAATTTTTCGATTTACATAAATTGTCAGGGAAAGGAGTGTGATGCACAAAATGACTTGTCGGCATCACCAACGAATAATATGATCTTTGGGGGATTGGGAAAAGAACAATATAAAAGAAAGTGCCAAAAAAATACGGCGTACAGGTAATAAGTATTAATATTGCTGTGGTATTTTTGGCGAAGAGAAACGTTAGCAGAAATCAGTTATTGTGGTCTTAAAATTAAAAATTTTGATTGGAAAAGAAGAATATGCCCACATAATGTAACAAAAACGAGTGGCTTTATATAACACTGCTGTAAAGACGCTTAAAGATAATTACAACATGGGCGGTATGTGTAGTGCAAATTTTTCGTATTTGAAGCAGTCACCAGCTAAACATCACGACCTAAACTGACCGACCCATAAGATCGTATCAACAGTATAAAAAGTGTTGTGATCTCTCCTTCGTTTATAACAAAGTAAGAATAAAATTTTACGTTCCTGCCTAAGTTCGTAGCGTTTTTGTTTTGTATGTCGGTATACGACAAGTGTTAGGCGCAATTGTTGCATCGGTCATTGCTGCTACAAAGGCAGATTATCAAGATTTAAGAGAGTTTGAAAGTTTGAACGTGATGTTTTAATCTGCGACGAGTGATGGGACACAGCATCTCCGAGATAGCAATGAAGTGGGGATTTTACCGTACGACCACTTCACGAGTGAACCGTGAATATCAGGAATCCGGTAAAACATCAAATCTCTGATATCACTGCGACCGGAAAAAGATCCTGCAAGAATGGGGCCAACGACGATTGAAGGGAATTGTTCAGCGTGAGAGAAGTGCAATATTTCCGCAGATCGCTGCTGATTTCAATGCTGGGCCATCAACAAGTGTCAGCGTGCGAACAATTCAACGAAACATCATCCATAGGGGCTTTCGGAGCCGAACGCCCACTAGCGTACCCTTGATGACTGCACGACACAAAGCATTACGCCTCGCCTGGGCCCGTCAACACCGACATTGGACTGTTGATGACTGGAAACATGTGGCCTGATCGGACGAGTCTCGTTTTAAATTTTGTCGAGCGGATGGACGTGTACGGGTATGGAGACAACCTCATAAATCCATGGGGACTGTTCAATCTGCTGGAAGTTCTGTAATGGTGTGGGGGTGCGTTGTTGGAGTGATATGGGACCTCTGATACGTCTAGTTACGATTCTCAACATTATTGAGCAAATCTGGAATGCCTTGCGATGTGCTGTTCAGAAGAGATCTCCACCCCATCGTACTCTTACGGATTTATGGACGGGCTTGCAGGATTTATGGTGTCAATTCCCTCCAGCACTACTTCAGACATTAGTCGTTGTGTTGCGGCACTTTTGCGTTCTCACGGGGGTCCTACACGAAATTAGGCAGGTGCACCAGTTTCGTTGGCTCTTCCGTTTATATGACGTGTTCTGACAGAAAGAAATACCCTGCTCATAAGCCTCGCTGTCATGTTGAAGGGAAGTTCCTCAGGCTACATGCGGTCAGTTACTATTGTTAATACAAACAGTTCTAAAGTGGTTATTGCTGTCTGAGTAATATTCATGTGACGAATTAGTGGCAGTGGTTCGTCCACTTCTTTGATCTCAACCACAATTATTAGTGCACACTTAGTAAAAAAAGAAAGGGGAGGTGATATTATGGACAGATGTATTGGTGTTTTGGAAGGATATTTAGAAGATCAGTTACTAGTTAGTGGCAGTGGTTCATCCATTTCTTTGACCTCAGCCACAATTATTAATGCACACTTGAGTAAAAAAAAGGAGAGTTGATATTACAAGCAGATGTAATTGGTGTTCTGGAAGGGTATTTGGAAGCCAAATCTTTCAGTCCATTCGTAGAGAGTTTCTGTCTGTCTGGTTGCTGTCTTCTCGTCGTCTGCTAGAACTTCCAGATCGTCTGCGAGAGGTAGACAAGAAATTTGGATGTTATTTTTAGGTCTTCCAAATTGCATGGCTCCCAATTGTTTTTATTTTTAAGTTCTGTTTCCCAACTCTCGGATGACTTTGCCCAAAATCAGATTAAAGTTGATATAAGCCAGTTCGTCTACCTGCCGAACACCGGTTTTTATTAGAAATGATTCCGACACCTCATCGTTGAATTTTTACACTGGGAATCGTGTTGGTGAGCATTTGTATGATCAGATTTTAAATTTTTAAATAAAGTTCTTGTTTTACGAGAATGATAAAAAGGGCCTGCCGATAGATTGAATCATATGCCTTGTTGAAGTCCACCAAGTAGGATATGATCGAGCTGTTCATGGGCGCTTTGTATTTTCGCATTTTTTAAAATGAATATTTGTTCTATACAATTTAATATCGACTAGTGTGAAAGCCGGCCTGGTATTCGTAAATTTTGTGATCCAGTTTCTTCTGAGCTTTTTGGACAGAACTTTCCATGTCGGCTTTCCTGTGCAATGGGAGAAAGAGGGTGCAATTTCACTACACTGGGAGATCCTTTGGCTTTCGAATCTATTTAATGATTTGCCTAAAATCTTTGAGGGAATTTGGTTCGATGATGCACTTTTTTCTCCCGAAGCTCTGTTATTGTTCAGTTTGAGGAAGTGCCTATGAATCAGTTCTCGTGAAGGTGGTGGGGATTTAGTGTGGGTGTGTATGGAGCTTTACTTAGGGAGTCCTGAGTTGGGTTCATGGCAGCTGAGATCAGTAAAATATCGTCCCAGTCTCCGACAGATTTGCTATAACTATCACTGCAAAAAATATAGCAGCTGGCCTGTTGTTAAACATTTTTATTTATCCCAGTACGTGTTTCGGGCACTCAGTTGTCTGCAGTTGGCGTAAGATTTATATTTAGCACATCATTAACACTTCGACTGCATTATTGATCATGCAGCGGCAAGGTGGCAATATGGCGACTCTGCGCTGGTTTTATTCGTCAGACATACGAGGTGTGTGAGAAAAGTGATGATACTGATAACACTGTGAGTGATCTGGCAACGCTGTGTTGTTCTAAGTCAGAGTTTTAGCTCCTTACAGCCTTCATGTAATTCTTGAGATCGCCATCGGTGAAGTTGTGTGTTACGAAAATGTCACAGCGGAATTTAAAGCAAGGTTATGCCATCAAGGTTTGGGTTAAACATGGGGAGTCCGCGTGTCTGACCTTTGAAAAGTTGAAATAGGTCTATAGGGAACATTCCTTATCAAGAGTACAAGTTTTTCGCTGCACAAATCATTTTTGGAAGGCCGAGAGCATGTTGAAGATGAACCTAGCTCAGGGAGACCTTTAAAAACAGACGAAAACATGCTCCTGTGAGATTGTTTCTCCAGGACAAACTGTCAACCAAGCGTTTTACAAAGATGCCTTGAAGGTTCAGGAGAAGGGTGAATCGAGTGACACCAGTCATTGCAGACAAGTGGCTGCTGCATCGTGACATTGCTCCATGTCACACAGCCACGGAATTTCTCACCTTAAAATGCATTCATATTGTTCCATAGGCCCCCTATCCATCTGTTCTGAATCACTGTGACTTTTTTCTCTCGAAATTGAAAAAGTCTTAGAAGGACGTGATTTTGGTGCTGGAGAACACTCAGAACAATATGACTGATGTGCTTGAAACTCTACCCGTTGAAACCTTTCAACGCTGCTACCAAGAATCGGAACAACGACTCCATCGGTGTATATCTGCTGAAGGGAATTGATTTGAAGGGGAGAATACTGTTGTTTGAAAAAAATAAAAACTTTGATGGATAAAAAAGTCAGTTCCATTACTTTTCTCATACACCTCGTAGAAAAAAGTTTATGTGCCAAGTGCATAAAATAGGTGCAAAACAAGCACAACAGAAATACAAATAAAAGTATATAAAAAGTGGTTGGTGCTTTTTGAAGTTATAACTGATTGTAATCAAATGGTTCAAATGGCTCTGAGCACTACGGGACTTAACATCTGAGTCCATCAGTCCCCTAGACTTAGAACTACTTAAACCTAACTAACCTAAGGACACCACAGACATCGATGCCCGAGGCAGGATTCGAACCTGCGACAGTAGCAGCAGCGCGGTTCCGGACTGAAGCGCCTAGAACCGGTCGGCAACAGCGGCCGGCTGATTGTCATCGCCACACTCTATGGATTGGGCAACCTGCAAACCTCGGGCCGCATCTGGCCAGGGATTGGTTTCAATCTGGCCCACGGAAGAAATTGCAGGTGAATCTAAAAATGAACCTCGGGCCGCATCTGGCCAGCGATTGGTCTGTCTGGCCCACGGAAGAAACTGCAGGTGAATCTAAAATTAACTTTTCTCAAAAACACGAGTGTTGAGGCATAATTTGTTGGAGTCGCGTATCAATACAGTACAAGGCTGCCGTTCGTATCAGTGCGTTCCCGCAAAATCATTAAAGTCATAGATGCGATAGTTTTGATTTGATGCGGTAGGGATGTTGTTGTCACTTCATGACGACGTGGTTCACGGTAAGTATGTGAATCAGACCAGTATAAAAAGGAGACGTGGGCTGTTGTGTTGTTAGCAGTTACTGCAGAATGGGTCGGTCAAGAGAGCTCAATGACATCGAATGTGGACTAGTGATTGGACGCCGCCCGAGTAACACATCCATCAGGGGACGTTTTAACCATCCTAAAGCTGCCCAAGTCCACTGTTGTGGATGTGACTGTGAAGTGGAAATACGAAGGAACGACAACAGCCAAAACAAGACGAGGCATACTGCACGTGCTGACGGACAGGGGTCATCGAGCACTGCGAAGGGTGGTTGTAAGAAATCGGATGAAATCAGTGGACGGAATGATTCGTGAGTCCCAATGTGCTACCAGGAGTCCGGGAAGCACAATGGCTCCGCAGGGAGGTAAAAAGAATGGAGTATAACGGGCGAGCAGCTCCTCATAAGCCGCAAGTTGCTAAGCAAAACTTGAGGTAGTGTAAAGAGGAACACCGCTGAGCAGTGGATGACTGGAAGCGAATGATCTGGGGCGATGAAGCACGCTACACCCTTTGACAGTCTGATGAAAGGGTGTGGGTTTGGTGAATATGTGTAGAACGTAGCCTACCGTCATTCGTAGTGCCAACAGTGAAGTATGGAGGAGGTGGTGTTACGGTATGGGGGTGCTTTTCGTGGTGGTTAAGGTGACGCAGCCTTATTACCTTTAAAAAACGCTAAGTGAGGAAGGATATGAACCTATTTTACAGCATTGTAGTAGAGTGTACGGTAGAGGAATAGTTCGGAGGCGATTATGGTTTTTATTAGTTTCACAAGCAGCTTGTCTGAGGCAATGGTTTGTGGACAATAACATTCCTGAAATGGACTGGCCTACCCAAAGTCCTGACATGAACCTACTGGAACACGTTTGGGAATGAGTTAGAACCTCAGCTTCACTCGAGACTGCAGTGTCAAACATCACTATCCTCTCTGGTTTCGGCTGTTGAGGATGAATGAGCTGCCATTCCTACACAGACATTCAGATGCGTCATTGAATGGGTCCCCAGCAGAGTTCAAATTGCCATAAAGGGGAAGGATTGCCCTGTATTGTCACAGTAATCACTACGCAACCTTCAGACTGACAACACCAGCAACAACAATAGTTAAAGAGTGATTTACATATCGAAACAGTAAATGTAAAAAAAAACATATTTGAGAAACAATATAGTTTCAGTTGAGCCTAACAGGTATCCAAAGTGATGGCGTCTCTTACAAAGTGTCCTTTAACCCACTATAGGACAGAATTTTTTTCTGAAAATTTGAAAGGTAATACTTTTATTGCATCAAATTTGAATTATATAGGCATGTAATATACTTAGAATTATTTTACGTCCATTTGCCTTGGAATTGAAAGGAAGAAATAGGTGGTTGATGTACAGACCACTATCCATTTTGGGTGGAGTTTAGACTACTGTGGGTGGTGGTCATTTAAAAGACCACCTTCTTATATCTGGTATAGATAAATAAAAACATGGCATTCTGAATGCAAGTAAGATACAGTTTATTAACTAATGTACTGAAGTACAAAAACTGAACACACTTCACTATTCAAACAATAAAACATTAGCAAACACTATGAAATACTACAAATTCCAATGGTAAACATGTTATTTAGAATGAAACGGGTGAGAACAAGGAAGGCAAAGGGCAACTTTGCATTCCTTGCATACAATACTACATTTTTTGGGTTGCTTTTTTGTGCTACAATGAGCATACCTTCTGCTCGTACCCTTCTGTGGCAAATGTGCCGCCTACATTCATTACTATCTGTGGATCCACGTTTGAAACATTTTTGCCCCTAAATTTTGTTTTTGTGATAAAAACTTTTGGGGAAGTTTGTGGCCCACATGTCTTCCTGCTAGAAAAAGTTCCAATTAACTCATTGGCCAAGATACTGCGGAAATTTAGATGCGGCAGTGGCCTTCCAGTATAAGACTGTGCCATTTTTGCAGTCTCATAATAAAGAATGAAGGAATTGACAACTGCAGCATTCAGAAAGTAATACAATAATTTTATCCACCACTTTCTTGATTTTCATGAAACACTGTAGGCAGACATAAGTTGATCAAATTTATCAACCCCTCTCATGTAGCTATTATAGTCAGCAATACCCTTGGGACACTCAATACTTTCCTTTTCACCCTTCTTGTTTCTCCTAGTCTCTTGACACATCTCACTAGGGTTATGCATGTTGCTCCCAATTAATACTGATTTTGTACCTCTGTCTTTCCATTTTGTTATAGAAATATCATCTTCCATAACAGAGTCATGCTGTCCTAATTTCATCTGCTTGTCATCTTTCAATAACGTTTTAGGAAAATATTTTCTATTTTGAAGCATTGTTCCACAACCAAATGTTCCTCTAGTCAATAATTTAGAAAGCAATGGTAAATTAGTAAAAAATCTGCCAAAAAAGAGGCAGTACCCTAAAAACTGGAGTGGTTTTGAAAGTGACAAAACAACCTTCTCACCTAGAGAACCTTCTTCTTTGAATTCAGATTTTCCTTCATACACTTGAAAAGATAACATGTACCCTGTAACACTGCAGGCTGCAACCCAAATTTTAAATCCTCGTTTTGTAGGCTTCATTGGTATATACTGCTTTAGGGAAGTCCTACCTTTGAAAGCCACCACGCTTTCATCAATACTGATAAATCGGCTCGGTCTAAAAGTTTTCAAAAAAATTTGGTTTGGATGGTTAAGATGTGGACGAAGCTTATACAATTTGTCATACCCACATTCTCCCTTTTTGGCATTTTTTGTGAATCGTTTACATGCAAGAACCTTCATATCTTAAAAAAATCTTCTGACAGACATAACTGAAGCTACTCTGTTTACAAATAAATTGGGGTCAGATGACCAGTAATGCCTTATGCTGGGAAGTCTGTGGAAACCCATTATAAGAAGTACACCGAGGAATGCTTTCAATTCAGCTGTGGTCACATTTAGACCAGTACCTTTCTGATTAGCATAAAGATTAGATTCTCTGACACTATGTTCTAAGATAAAGATAAGAGAAAATGCGAGAATATAGCTATAGGAGATTCTAAATTCACTTCAATGTTTGTTCCAAAACCCTGTGAATAATTTACTGAATTGTATACGGCAAGATCAGTAACGTTTTTTGAAAAATTGTACTGAATGGTAGGCCTAACATGAGCATCGACACGTTCATCCTCTTCTTCACTTTCGTCTTCATCCTTATCACTTTCAGGGATTACACATGTTTGTTGAGGTGATAGAGGAATCAAATCACTACAAGAGTCATGGGATGAATTATCTCCCCTGCTTGTATTAGTGGGATGAGTATTAGGCAATATGTCGTCGGCATCCGAATCACCTCCACACTCGGAATCAACAGCCTGATCATCGCCTATCAAACTCTGGAAGTCTTGTGATGACATCTATTCCAATTCTCGACATATAAAGGTATTCTTAGTTCTGTGCATCTGTAATAATGAAATGCGAGGTTATGTCAGTTTACGTTTTGTCATTGTTCATTTGCTAATAATTTGTTAGCCATACACTAAAACTGGCTTATATATATATATATATATATATATATATATATATATATATATATATATATTGTAAATTACTTGCATATTATCGGGGTATATCGAAAATATTGCATAGTCCCTTGTACGCATTTGATGAAAGAGCACTTTTACGAAAATGCAATAAACGACACTCAAGTTTTGCTACCACGCTCTCAGTTATCTCTGTATTATTACGTGTAGTCTCTATTTAGGTCCATAAAACGTATATACAATGTAAAACACGTAACTATTAATTCAATAAATGTCACACATACATTGTATTTTAACAAATTCTCACATTAATTGCGCCTTCAGTGGGACGATTTTCTCTCGTACACACAAAACGCCACCAATGATACTCCTCACGTGGACAGTGGTCGCCTAGCCAACCACCATTTCAATAAGAATGTTCTACCAACCTCAGCAAACAAAAAGTGGTCGCTCGAGAGTACACCATCCATTTAGCAACAAATGATGCATCTTTAAGGGTCATTTTTCTATAGAAAACGTACACGGTTTCACACTTATGGTAGGTGGGCAATATATCGACCACTATCCTATAAAGAGTTAAAGCCACTTGTTCGTTTGCATTTGCAGGCGCAGCCAAAGATGGAGGTAGGTTTTCAATACGTCCGGCAGACGAGGCACTGCGGTGTGGTGAACAGCGTCGCTGTTGTTTAACTCGCCTGGCTGTGGTCTGTGTTGCAGGCGACGGCGTCCCAGAGCTCCGCCTCGCCACCCCAGAGGGCGGCGCTCAGCTTCCTGGCGCAGCTCAACTACCGGACGCAGCTGGCAGCCTCCACGTGCAGTCAAGCCGGGCAGACCATCTGCAATGCGGCCTGCACACAGGTAAGACGCCACTGAGCTCGACTCGTCCCGCTGCTTGCAGAACGAGTCTCTCAGTCCGCCTCCGTAAAGTCCGCACAAAATACCGTGGTCGGTAGATGCGCAGTCAGCAGGGCATGCGTAGGGGGAGTGGTAGAGGTAGGGGGACACGCAGGCGCTGTAGGGTAAATGTAGAGCGCTAGAGGTGAAGTGCCCTTCTAAACGGAAGCTCAGATTTTTTTGTAAATACTAAGTGTAGTCCCTTCACACCCACAAATGCATGGTGACCATTCAAAAAAATCTCTCACTTCTGTAGTTGTAAGCACTGAAACGTAATGCGATTTCTACAGTTGTAATTGCTCTCTGCAGTATACAGCAAAAACTGGAATCAGTAACTAGAAATGACCTACATAGGTCAATTCTAGTTACCCCATTCCAATTTTTGCTATACACTGCAGTAGTTTTTGAGAGCAATTACAACTGTAGAAATGGTATTACGTTTCAGTGCCTAAAACTACAAAAATAATTTATATAGCGATTCCAATATTAATAACTTTTTGAAGTAGTTCAAGGAGCAATTACAAACGCAGAAATCACATTAGCCTACATTTCAGTGCACACACGTGCTGAAAAAACGACCTAATTAATGAGTGATCGAATGGCTGGAATCAGTAACCAGAATTGACCTACATAGGAAGTCAATTATAGCTACCCATTCCAACTTTTCGATTGTTCATAATTTTGGACATTTTTGCAGTAAATCTGTGGACTACGTTTTTGTACGATTTCTTATTGATCTCATAACTACTACGAAAACTAATAAGTGTTGTAGGTACAGCTTCCAAATTTTTCTCTTTTTCATAGTAATGAAGATAGTAATAGCATATGCAGAAATCCTGTAGCACTTCAGTGTACACACTTGTTGTTAAAACGATGCCAATAACGAATCATGGAATGGTTGGTATAGGTAACTAGAATTAACCTATATAGGTCAGTTCCAGTTACCGATTCCACTATTTGTTAGATCCTACTTTTTGTAAATTTTCGTTACTTGTTTACTCGTCCCGTTAGATTCAACAGTTAGTAATAAAAGTTAACGGTGATTCATAATGTTATGACTTCACCATTCGCTATACTGTACTGGATTTAAAGGTTCTCTGCGCTTTTCTTGCTTGCGTAAATTACGATGATACTTTATTTATGACATTTATACTTCTCTTTTTATGTTCTTATTTATTTTCATTACCTTTAATTGTTGTCGGTATAATTTGTCGTTAACGAATATGATCAACTGCTTTAAAAAATTGCCTTTATGTAGCGTCTCTGCCATAGGCATGACGTCTTTGTTCAAAGCCGACGGTGGAATCGGACTCTAGAATTGACCCGAATTGTGCATCACTGCACCACCTACATACCTGCGGATGTGTATACTCACACTTTCACATGGGGCAGGGAATGAAGGAACAGGTCTTAAAAAATACTTTACTGCTAAATACAAACAAACAAGCAACGGAAATAAGGACAGTTTGTTTGAATAGTACATGTTGTTGTTGTTGTGGTCTTCAGTCCTGAGATTGGTTTGATGCAGCTCTCCATGCTACTGTATCCTGTGCAAGCTTCTTAATCTCCCAGTACCTACTGCAACCTACATCCTTCTGAATCTGCTTAGTGTATACATCTCTTGGTCTCCCCTACGATTTTTACCCTCCACGCTGCCCTCCAATACTAAATTGGTGATCCCTTGATGTCTCAGAACATGTCCTACCAACCGATCCCTTCTTCTGGTCAAGTTGTGCCACAAACTTCTCTTCTCCCCTATCCTATTCAATACTTCCTCACTAGTTATATGATCTACCCATCTAATCATCAGCATTCTTCTGTAGCACCACATTTCGAAAGCTTCTATTCTCTTCTTGTCCAAACTATTTACCGTCCATGTTTCACTTCCATACATGGCTACACTCTATACAAATACTTTCAGAAATGACTTCCTGACACTTAAATCTATACTCGATGTTAACAAATTTCTCTTCTTCAGAAACGCTTTCCTTGCCATTGCCAGTCTACATTTGATATCCTCTCTACTTCGACCATCATCAGTTATTTTGCTCCCCAAATAGCAAAACTCCTTTACTACTTTAAGTGTCTCATTTCCTAATCTAATACCCTCAACATCACCCGACTTAATTCGACTACATTCCATTATCCTCGTTTTGCTTTTGTTGATGTTCATCTTATATCCTCCCTTCAGGACACCATCCATTCCGTTCAACTGGTCTTCCAAGTCATTTGCTGTCTCTGACAGAATTACAATGTCATCGGCGAACCTCAACATTTTTATTTCTTCTCCATGAATTTTAATACCTACTCCTAATTTTTCTTTTGTTTCCTTTACTGCTTGCTCAATATACAGATTGAATAACATCGGGGAGAGGCTACAACCCTGTCTTACTCCCTTCCCAACCACTGCTTCCCTTTCTTGTCCCTCGACTCTTATAACTGCCATCTGGTTTCTGTACAAATTGTAAATAGCCATTCGCTCCCTGTATTTTACCCCTGCCACCTTTAGAATTTGAAAGAGAGTATTCCAGTCAACATTGTCAAAAGCTTTCTCTAAGTCTACAAATGCTAGAAACGTAGGTTTGCCTTTTCTTAATCTTTCTTCTACGATAAGTCGTAAGGTCAGTATTGCCTCACGTGTTCCAGTATTTCTACTGATCTTCCCCAAGGTCGGCTTCTACTAGTTTTTCCATTCGTCTGTAAAGAATTCGAGTTAGTATTTTGCAGCTGTGACTTATTAAACTGATTGTTCGGTAATTTTCACATCTGTCAACACCTGCTTTCTTTGGGATTGGAATTATTATATTCTTCTTGAAGTCTGAGGGTATTTCGCCTGTTTCATACATCTTGCTCACCAGATGGTAGAGTTTTGTCAGGACTGGCTCTCCCAAGGCCGTCAGTAGTTCCAATGGAATGTTGTCTACTCCGGGGGCCTTGTTTCGACTCAGGTCTTTCAGTGCTCTGTCAAACTCTTCACGCAGTATCGTATCTCCCATTTCATCTTCATCTACATCCTCTTCCATTTCCATAATATTGTCCTCAAGTGCATCGCCCTTGTATAGACCCTCTATATACTCCTTCCACCTTTCTGCTTTCCCTTCTTTGCTTAGAACTGGGTTTCCATCTGAGCTCTTGATGTTCATACAAGTGGTTCTCTTATCTCCAAAGGTCTCTTTAATTTTCCTGTAGGCAGTATCTATCTTGCCCCTAATGAGATAAGCCTCTACATCCTTACATTTGTCCTCTAGCCATCCCTGCTTAGCCATTTTGCACTTCCTGTCGATCTCATTTTTGAGACGTTTGTATTCCTTTTTGCCTGCTTCATTTACTGCATTTTTATATTTTCTCCTTTCATCAATTAAATTCAATATTTCTTCTGTTACCCAAGGATTTCTACTAGCCCTCGTCCTTTTACCTACTTGATCCTCTGCTGCCTTCACTACTTCATCTCTCAAAGCTACCCATTCTTCTTCTACTGTATTTCTTTCCCCCATTCCTGTCAATTGTTCCCTTATGCTCTCCCTGAAACTCTGTACAACCTCTGGTTCTTTCAGTTTATCCAGGTCCCATCTCCTTAAATTCCCACCTTTTTGCAGTTTCTTCAGTTTTAATCTACAGGTCATAACCAATAGATTGTGGTCAGAGTCCACATCTGCCCCTGGAAATGTCTTACAGTTTAAAACCTGGTTCCTAAATCTCTGTCTTACCATTATATAATCTATCTGATACCTTTTAGTATCTTCTATCATGATTCTTAAACCAAGTGTTAGCTATGATTAAGTTGTGCTCTGTGCAAAATTCTACCAGGTGGCTTCCTCTTTCATTTCTTAGCCCCAATCCATATTCACCTACTACGTTTCCTTCTCTCCCTTTTCCTACACTCGAATTCCAGTCACCCATGACTATTAAATTTTCGTCTCCCTTCACAATCTGAATAATTTCTTTTATTTCATCATACATTTCTTCAATTTCTTCGTCATCTGCAGAGCTAGTTGGCATTTAAACTTGAACTACTGTAGTAGGCATGGGCTTCGTGTCTATCTTGGCCACAATAATGCGTTCACTATGCTGTTTGTAGTAGCTTACACGCATTCCTATTTTCCTATTCATTATTAAACCTACTCCTGCATTACCCCTATTTGACTTTGTGTTTATAACCCTGTAGTCACCTGACCGGAAGTCTTGTTCCTCCTGCCACCGAACTTCACTAATTCCCACTATATCTAACTTTAACCTATCCATTTCCCTTTTTAAATTTTCAACCTACCTGCCCGATTAAGGGATCTGACATTCCACGCTCCGATCCGTAGAACGCCAGTTTTCTTTCTCCTGATAACGACATCCTCTTGAGTAGTCCCCGCTCGGAGATCCGAATGGGGGACTATTTTACCTCCGGAATATTTTACCCAAGAGGACGCCATCATCATTTAATCATACAGTAAAAGCTGCATGCCCTCGGGAAAAATTACGGCCGTAGTTTCCCCTTGCTTTCAGTCGTTCGCAGTACCAGCACAGCAAGGCCGTTTTGGTTATTGTTACAAGGCCAGCTCAGTCAATCATCCAGACTGTTGCCCTTGCAACTACTGAAAAGGCTGCTGCCCCTCTTCAGGAACCACACGTTTGTCTGGCCTCTCAACAGATACCCCTCCGTTGTGGTTGTACCTACGGTACAGCTATCTGTATCGCTGAGGCACGCAAGCCTCCCCACCAACGGCAAGGTCCAAAGTACATACATCTGTGAATACGAAGTCTGCTGCTCTGTAACATTCGATACAGCGTTGATCCATTTGTATCCTCCCTACTAAATTTTGTTTCTGTTACGAAATTTAGCCCAACTTTACCTCCCACTCTATAATATAAAGTCTGCGTATTACCAAAACCTATGTACCCATAAATTGTTATCCAATTTACACTCGTATGCTAGCCTTTGACTAAACAGAGGCTAATTTGAAGTGAATTGTAACTGATCTAAGTGTAGCTTATCTTTGTATTAAATGCACAACGGAAGTAAAATAATTATCTCGCCCTAATCAATTTCCACAAAATAAATAAATAAGTAAATGTCGTGTGACTAGGCCTCCCGTCGGGTAGACCGTTAGCCGGGTGCAAGTCATTCGATTTGACGCCACTTCGGCGACTTGCGCGTCGATGGGGATGAAATGATGATGATTATGACAACACAACACCTAGCCTCTGAGCGGAGAAAACCGCCGATCCAGCCGAGAATCGAACCGGGGACCTTAGGATTGACATTATGTCGCTCTGACCACTCAGCTACCGGGGGCGCCCAAAATTTCCACTGACCTTGCGTCTTGGCTACATTGTTGCAGATTTCTCGAAAGCACAAGGGCAAGAAGCAAACAGGCAGCTTGTGTACAACCAAAAATACTTCTCAAGCGTACAACACAGCAAACCAAAAATATTTCTCAGGCGAACAACACATTGTTGATAATCTGTGTAACGTCTCAGAACTGGTTTAAAAATACTGTCAATGTTCATTTTATTAGAAATTATTTATTCTTATTCGTTTTCTAGATGAAATTTCGAAGTGCGGAACAGTTTGTAAACTAAGCGTACGTATGGTGGCAACAAATCGCTCGATTCCTGTCAAAAGTTGCCTGGCGCACGACGGGAGTCCGTCTGGCATGCAGTGCAATAGCATTGTTTATCGCTGTTACTGTGCGCTCTAGTGCAAGAAATATTTTAGAAACAGGTGAATATAGTTGTCTCACCTGGGTACCATTTTAGTAAATAGCGTGCTGCCTTTTACCAGACTGGTGTTACTAACCATTTCAGATCTCTGTTGCGCTACTAACCACATTACTGTTCATCACCTTCCCTTTACTACATACAAGGTAATGAAATATATCCATGCAAAGAAAAAACTTAAAAAAACAGGCTTCCTAACATATGCCCTAACCATTACCTATTCATTCCTTATAACATATCATAATTCCTAATCATACCGTCTTTCTACTGTATTATCGTCGTTATCCTCATGATCATCGTCAATAATCACTAAGACTTTCAACAGATTTATCTCTACTGTATCATCACCGTAATAACCTTGCATCTCACAATATCCTTATATCGTACATAATAGTAAATGGAGTGGCCGTGCGGTTCTGGGCGCTACAGTCTGGAGCCGAGCGACCGCTACGGTCGCAGGTTCGAATCCTGCCTCGGACATGGATGTGTGTGATGTCCTTAGGTTAGTTAGGTTTAATTAGTTCTAAGTTCTAGGCGACTGATGACCTCAGCAGTTGAGTCGCATAGTGCTCAGAGCCATTTGAGTCGTAATAGTAAATACTCCCTGCTCTGTTTCATTAATTAATCCTCACACGTGAAACAGTCCACAGTCACACTTCATAAATAACACTACAGAGCAAACAAGCCTTCATTACTGCACACCCGATAATGAAAAGAAAATCTCCACAAAAACGGATACTACTCGGACGCTGTTTTCCATCAGACAACACAATCTTACCTTTAACAACTTGTAATTATTCCTTGAACTGGTAGGAAATCCTTCGTATACTTGCATTTCATCAGTACCATTATTATTTGCAAAACAGACTTTCCATTTGGACAACACAACTACTATCTCATTCATCTGTATATTTCATAAGAACTTTTACTAAATCTTTAATTTTATAACTTATGTCTACTACTTCTGTCTGTAAAAGTGATGATGTTCAAGGCTGTGTATTTGTTTCGTCAATCTGTATTTCACTTCCAAAAACTACGTCTTAGAAAATATTTACCGAGATCACAATTCCTGGGACGATCAATAAGATGTCCCAGATATTTCTACAAGTAATCAAAGTTTAGTGCTGTAGCAGCGGTAAATTTTGTCTGAAGTGACTTATTATTTACTGCCGGAATTGCAAGTTGCTGCTCTGTAGTACATTTCTGTCGCTTATTGTTATGTATGTGTCACGGTAGAACATCAAATGGAAATGCCGTTTGTTTTAACTCTACAGCTTTTGCTAACAGGATCAAATATTTATTAAATGCGAATGATTTTTCAATTTAACATTTTTTAACTGGGTCAAATTTTTGTTACTGTCACGAAATCCTTGCAATCAAAGTTTTCAGTTTGTCAGTATCGGAATGTACTTAGTCGCTAATATGACACATTCTTAATCATAGCTCTCAAGTCACCAAAATTACTTTCAACATATTTACATTAGGATAGTAGCAGAAAGTTCCTTGCACGTAGCGACTATAAGGATAATAAGAAAAGATTAGTGTACCAAGAAACTGAAAAATAGTTAACACGCAGCTCGGGGAGGCATCGTTCGCCAATCGATGTATCCAGAAAAATGTAATAGATCCCACACCTATATTTGAACGTAATAATATGCTTGGAATTGATTGTTACTTCTTTCCGTGGTTATTTTGCTCCAGTGCTCTGTATAATTGCGTGCAGACTGTTCACTGTCTTGTGTGTAACTGCATTTTTGTATACGAAAATAATCGCCTAAGTTGTCTGTGTGAAAATTTTTGTAAACGTAACTGTAAGCTTTCTATATCCATAAAACTTACTGGTACGTTCTATATCCATAAAACTTACTGGTACGTCGCCCAGTTCCTCTCGACTGCGAGAGGAACTGTGTTCTCGAGAAAAGTCACCTGAATACCATGAATACATACAGATAACGAAACTGCCAAAATATGATTAAGAGTGACCAAGATCATCACACTTGCATTTTCTTTCATAATGTGTAAGCTGTTGGTCCCTAAGTTTTACATGAACGTCTGTACGCTATTTCAAAGCTTCACTTTGCTTTATACGTGAAGAACAAACTAGAGAAATGTTATCTGAGTTTCGGCATATGTTGTTCGAAATGATAATAGCTGTTTGTTCGTGTTCTTCACACGTTGGTATAGCAAGGTGTTCGATTTTTTGTTCTCTATGAGTTGTAATCATACAGGGTATTACATTGCTTACTTTGGCTAGTTTTTCTATTTTGTCATTGCGCAGATTGGTTTCACTGTTAAACCTTGTGTTGGCTAATGTGTTGTTTGTTAACGTACAAAGTTATTCTTTTTGTTCTTCAAAATTTATTGTCAAAGTTTCCACTTGTTCGCTAATTTCTTTTACCGTTGTGTTAAGACGTTCGTTCTGTTATTTTATCTGTGTAACTATCCCACTCGGAACTACAGTGTTGATTTTAGCTAACAATTCGTTCTTGTCATGGCGCTGATTTAAGTTTTCATGTTCTGTTTCAAGGTCACGTAACCTATTGCAAAAGTGCGAATTATTGATTGAAGGTCATTTTTAGTTTCTTCCCTAAACGATTTTCTATTCTCTTCCTGTGATTTTCATATTTCTTCCATAACTAATTTACTATCTTTTTCTTGTGATTTTGTTAGCATCTCATCTTGTGTTTCTTTAAGCATGTGGCGTATTTATTCTAGAAAATTTTTCGGATTCGCGCAGTGTGGTTCCGTATGATTGTTCACTGAAGGTGATTTTTGCGTTCGTTCAAAAAACATTGACCCAAAACGTGATTCTGATGTGTCTGTTACCAGTTGTAAACTTTCGCACGATTGTGTAAGCTTTCGCTAGACTGGCGATTTATCGCCGACCGACTCAACTTCAGAATTCACGTTTTCATTGTCCATTGTTTGTTCTGTTTCATAATTGTTCGTTAAATTGGTTAATAGTTGTCGATCCGCGCAATTTTCTGCAGTCTCGTGTAAACTATTGGCATCTGCTAATTTCTCAAGGTGGTTTATCTCATCCTGTACCGACTCGTTATTTAGTCTTGTGCTATGAAAAACTTTCTTATTGTTTTCTGTTGTACCAAGCATGATGAAACACTATTTCTTGGAAAAACAAAATTGCTACAATGAGCAAACAAACAAAAACAAAACTTTAGCATTGAGCACAAAGATACTCAACAATGAAAGAAATCCACACATAACTTTTACTATTATGTCAACTGCTTACGCAACGAAGTAATCGATAATCGTCAGACAACACAAAATTTAATGAACTGAACACAGAATTTTAAACGAATTTTCTGAGAAAAGATGTATGACATTAGTAAAATTAGCGCAGCGGTATTTTTGCTTTCGAGAAATTCAACACTATTTATTACCAAAAGAAGTGTCCGCCCCAGTAGCTGAGTGGTCAGCGTGACGGATTGCCGTCCTCTGGGCCCGGGTTCGATTCCCGGCTGGGTCGGAGATTTTCTCCGCTCAGGGACTGGGTGTTGTGTTGTGTTCATCATCATTTCATCCCCATCCGGCGTGCAGGTCGCCCAATGTGGCGCCGAATGTAATAAGACCTGCGCCAAGGCGGCCGGACCTGCCCCGCAAGGGGCCTCCCGGCCAATGACGCCAAACGCTCATCATCATCACCAAAAGAAGCAACGAAATATCGTGGCAGAAGGACGACATATGTAACCTCCCCACTATATTTTTTTCTGTATGAAATTTAGTCGAACTTTACCCCCCACTCTATAAAAGTTTACATATTACCTAAAAACTAACTACCCATAAACTGTTATCCAATTTACACTCATATGCTAACCTTTGACGAAACAGAACATAATTTGAACTGAAGTTTAACTGATCTGAATGCAGCTTGTCTTTGTATAAAATGTGCAAGGAAGTAAAACAATAATCCTGGCCCTAATCAAAATTTCGACTGACCTTGCGTCTTGAGAACATTGTTGCGGATTTCTCGAAAGCACAGCGGCAAACAGTAAGGAGGCAGCGACTAAGCTAGACTTCTGTTTTCAAATACACATTCAAACCGCTGCATGCGGTAATGCGTAATGATAAACGGTGGGGTGGGTATAGTAATTATTCTTATGAAATGATATTCAAAGACAAGGATTTTAGAATGAAATACATATTCGAAAAGACAGAATAAAAGTTCGCATGATCTTCACACAGAACATTGGTCTGAACAATACTGTGATTAATAAAGTGAACAATGATTCAAAAATGGTACAGTGTTAACAGAGAATTTCTATTAAAAACCAAACAGCTTAATCAGTTAATATGTTACTGCATGACCCAGGGAAGTGCGGTGGTCTTTCTCTCAGATTTCAGTAAGTTAACTAGTTGACAATAATCATTCCGACAAATAGGTGGGCAGTGCTGCAGTCTTACCTCAAACTTCTTCTCTTCAAAAACAATCACGTTATTCAAAATTTATATTCCTTTCACCTTTCATTGCATATATCATATTCATTCTTGTTGTCGTTTCTAATAAATCTTTATTTAACAGATACAGTCAGAAGTCGATATGGCACTAATGAATACGTCCACCACCTATCACCTTCAACTAAGAATGTATCAGACTGCGCAGAGACAAAGACTGCCACGACAAGACCAAAGATTGCTTACCAGTAACGTAACTTGCTCTCTCTCTCTCTGATGTGCACATCGATAACACGGAAGAACCAAAATGACATTACCGCCTTACACAGTCCATGCATTATAACAATCTTAGCTCCTCCTTGGCTCGGTGACTGTCATTCCACTCCTCAACGGTGGCTCTCTAAAGGCCATCCAGTACGGTGGGTGGTTTACATCGGCAATCCACTACAAGTCTCAACTGGTCCCAGGCATGCTTCAGGCAGGTTAATGTCAACAGATACCATAGGCCATTCCAGTCGACTGAGTTCTGCCTCCCAGAAGAAGGTGTTCACGGGGTGGGTAGAGTGTCGCGGTGTGCCCTTGCAATGTCGTCCTAAAAGACGATACCATTGCTAAAAAGTTGACTGTGTGGCTGGAAAATATGTAATAGGATCAATGAGAGGCGTCTGACATTTGTATAGGATGCTGTTTCGCCTGCTTGTTGAACATGTAGCACTGCATATCTGAGAAGTACACTGCCCCCACAATTTCCTACAACAACCATCAGGTATCATACAAACCCTACACGCCTCAGTGAAGAGAGCCCAACACTAATGATCAAGGATTCATTTCACCTTGTTGGCGCACCGCGATGCTGGGTGGTGTTAGCACTGTCTCTCGTAACTGTAGTGATGTCGGCAATGCGGATACGTCTATAAGCCAAGACGGCTTCTGCCGTAGACTGGCACGTGCAGGAACATTGGGTTGCATCCTGCCAATACAACAGCGAGAACGGAGTCGAGAACAACCTCTGTTCTGCAAGACTTCCGTACAGACGTTGATGACGGCGTCTCGGTGGCGTGTGTGGTCATCCAGGCAGCGGTCGCTACTGCAGCCCAATTTCTGGTAGCGTGCTTACGACACAGTGACGGTCAACAGCAGTTTAGACGTTCATATCTCGTACGCCGAACCGAGGACCCTTAGAGTCGCCTGGATTGTCGGAGGAAGACACCCTAATGGACGTCTTCCCATGGTGACGCCAGCTTGAGACCCAGAATCATCACATCTTGTTGTGGCTTGTAGACCATACTTTGTCTTTCGCCATACCGGTCAGTTTAGTATTAATGTGACTGACTGGAAGCCTGTTCAGTATTTGTGATAAATCTTTCTGTTGTGGTATGGCTTCCGTAGAACAAGAGCGAAATAATTAAAGCAAATGTTATTCTGCATACGACCTTTGAAAACTTAACTTAAAATCACTTCTACCATTGACGGGGCCAAACGTAATTTACATTATTTAAATTCCCATCTGTAAGAACTGAGAAAACCTGAAAAATATCTTGATGTTCTGATAGACACCCTTCAGTGAAACAATTTTAGATAGTTTCCTGCTGTTACTGTAAACGGTAAAAAACAATATTTGTGTAAATTTGTATTTGCCGCGTAATGGGTCCGTATTGTCCACCAGCGATGCTCTGTTAGCTGGCGACGCAGCAGTTAGAAAATGCTAGAGATTCTGAAATAATTAAAATCACAACATAGGGGATGCAAGGTTTCTATAAACAATAACTGAATCAATATCTAATACATACAGAGTGTATCATAATTAATGGCGTAAATGCATATAGTTTAAAGTACACGATACTAGAAGCAAAAAAGTCTCAGTAAACATAGGGGCGAAAATGCATGCCTTAAGAGCTACGAGCAATTTTTCATCTTCGATGCCGTAAAGCAAATCTGTTCTACTGCAAGCCCTTGCTTTCTATATTCTGGGAAGTACTGGTATGGAACAAAACAAGGAACAATGTCCAGTAAACATTTGCTCTAAAATGCATACCTTAAAAGTTACTAACAATTGTTCATTAGAAGAGTTGTGTTTCTAAGTAGCGAAGATGAGCACGTGCAATAGTTCTTAAGGTATGCATTTTAGAGCATAGTTTAGTGGACATTTTTTCCTTGTTTCGCAAAATACAGAAAGCAAAGAGCTTGTAGGAGAAGAGATTTGCTTCACAGTATCGAAGATACAAAATTGCTCGTAGCTCTTAAGGTATGCATTTTCGACCCTATGTTTACTGAGATTTTTTTGCTTCTAGTATCGTGTACTTTCAACTTATGCGTTTACGCCATTAATTATGATACACCATGTATATTAAACTTCAATTATACAGTTGCACACCTTAATTTCACTTCCGTTAGATACAGCGACTGCATTCGACAGGAAACAAAACGTAAGACAGTTTGTGGCTGCTGATCCCGCTTCTTTATAGCAAAAAGGTCCGCCTCCGTAGCGTAATGGTAGCGCTACCGGCTACAATGCAAGTGGGCCCAAGTTCGATTCCCGGCAGGGGACTGGCATTTGTGTGTTCGTCATCATCATTTTCATCATCACTGAACGCAAGTCGCCGAAATGGTGACAACCAAAAAGACTTGCAATACGGCGGCCGAGCCCCGAAGGGGATATCCCGGCCAATAAATGCCATACGATCATTTCAGTTCATAGCAAAAAGAGAAAGATGACATTACATAATACCCTCTCCGGGGTAATACTTCATACACGTGGTTATAATGTTCAGTGCACAGATCTTTTACTCGCATCTCACTGTTATTCGGTTTTTATTCAGATTTCACTTCGTCGTGAAACGTTTCTCCCAAGGGGGAAAAAAATGTGAAAAATTGTAAATAAATGATCCTGCACTTTCGTTTCGGGAGGCTATAATCAGTGGCTAGATGATGATGCTGCTAGGTGAAACTGAAGCTGCTAGAGCCGTGTGGGACCATCGGCTTGCGTGGACAGTATTACGACGTCAGCCATAGTAGGAACTTCGAGTACCAGTGCTGATCAGGGCTGAGTGACGAGTATTTATTGTCGCTCCGCACAGCTTTGTTGTAACAGGGGCATGCCTCCACTCATGTAGGTGTATTAAGTGGAGTGTTGTGCCACGGCATGTGGAAATGAGACCCATCCCCACGGCAGACTTGCCGTATGACAGGGTGCTATCACAGCAAGGATTTTCTAGGCAGCACATCTGCGCCTCTCAATAGATTGCGACATCTGATTTGTGGGTTTCGCTGCAACATAATGGACACACAGACGTCGACCTGATCGTGTGAATATGGCTGTGTGCTGTCTGGTTTGACCAGCCTTCCATTTCCCCCCAAAACAGCAGCATGCAGTCCAGTGGAATTATCCACTAGGTACGTACCTACTAGCCTTAATTTGTAGACAGCAGACATCACCTGATGCAGTTCGCCTCAGGACACCAAGACGACCTGAACTTTGTGTTTTCTGCCACATGATCGAATGATGTTGCAGTAGCATATGGCTACTTGAGACGAAACTTCCAGCATTGACAACCCTACTTTGGCTCTGAGCACTATGGGACTTAATTTCTGAGGTCATCGGTCCCCTAGAACCTAGAACTACTTAAACCTAACTAACCTAAGAACATCACACACATCCGTGCCAGAAGCAGGATTCGAACCTGCGACCGTAGCGGTCGCGCGGTTCCCGATTGTAGCGCATAAACCGCTCGGCCACGTCGGCCGGCCCAACCCTACTTTCTCCAATGTGTCAGCTAACGCATTGTATAGGCTTGAAATGACCCCTCGAGCCATGATGACAAACTGATCCGTGTACACAAGCCACCCGTTCACGGTAGGAAGAAACAGTACTCTTTACTGAAATGCAGATTTACTTTCACATTTATTACATATCTGCATCTTCACCGATACTCTGCAAATGACTCTGACTCACATATGGACAGTATGATAAATGACTGCAATTGTATGTAGGCTGACTACAGTTCCCCAGCATCCTGCCAATCAACTTAAGTCTACCAACTACTTTACCTATGCCGAACCTATATGGTCATTCCATTTCATATTGTTGTTGTTGTGGCCTTCAGCCCGAAGATTGGCATGGTGCAGCTTTCCATGCTGCTCTGTCCTGTGCAAGCCTATTCATATCTGAATAACTACTGCAACCAACATCGTTTTCAATTTGCTTACTGTATTCGTCTCTTCGGGATCCTCTACGTGTTGTACCCTCAAATTTCCCTCCAATACTAACTTGGCGATCTCCTGATGTCTCAGAATGTGTCCTATCAACCGATCTCTTCTTCCAGTCAGGTTGTGCCCCAGATTTCTTTGATCTCAAATTCTATTCACTACCTCCCCATTAGTTGTGCGATCGACCCACCTAATCTTCAGCATTCTGGTGCAGCACCATATTTCAAAAGCCTGTATTCTCTTCTTGTCTGAAATGTTTATCATCCATGTTTCACTTCCATACGTGATTACACTCCATACAAATTCCTTCAAAAAACTTCCTAACAGATGCTAACAAATTTCTCTACTTCAGAAGCGGTTTTCTTGCCATTTGCAGTCTACAGTTTATATCCTCTCTACTTCAGCCATCATCAGCTACTTTGCTGCACAAATAGCAAAACTCATCTACTACTTTAAAGTGTCTCGTTTTTTAATCTAATTTCTTCAGCATCGCTTCATTTCGTTCAACAACAGTCCGTTATTATTGTTTTCCTTTTGTTATGTTCAACTTATATCCCCCTTTCAAAACACCGTCCATTCCATTCAACTGCTCTTCGAAGTCCTCTGCTGTCTCTGACAGAATTACAGCCATCGATAAACCTCATAGCTTTCATTTGCTCTCCCGGAACTTCAATTCCTTCTCTAAATTTTTTTTTGGTTTGCTCAATGTACAGATTGAATAGTGTGAAGGATAAGCTACAATTCCGTCTCACTCCCTTCTCAGCCCTTCGACTCCCATAACTCCCGTCTGGATTCTGTACAAGTTGTAAATAGCCTTTCGCTTCCTGTGTTTTACCCATACTACCTTCAGAATTTCAAAGAGTATTTGCAGTCAGTTTTGTCAAAAGCTTTCTCTAAGTGTGCAAATGCTAAACATGTATGCTTGCCTTTACTAAAATCTTCTGAGGTAAGTCACAGGGTCAATATTGCCTTGTGTTTCCTACATTTCTCCTGAATCAAACTGACCTTCTCGGAGGTCGGCTTGTATCAATTTTTCCGCTGTTTTGTAAAGGATTCGTGTTACTATTTGCAACCACGACTTATTAAACTGATACCTCGGTAATATTCACAACTGTCACCATCTGCTTTTTTGGAATTGGAATTATTATGTTCTTCGCCACGCGGGATTAGCCGAGCGGTCTTAGGCGCTTCAGTCATGGACTGTGCGGCTGGTCCCGGCGGAGGTTCGAGTCCTCCCTCGGGCATGGGTGTGTGTGTTTGTCCTTAGGATAATTTAGGTTAAGTAGTGTGTAAGCTTAGGAACTGATGACCTTAGCAGTTAAGTCCCATAAGATTTCACACACATTTGAACATATTATGTTCTTCTTGAAGTCTGAGTGTATTTCGCCAGTCTCATACATCTGGCATATCAGATGGAATAATTCTGTCATGGCTAGCTCTCACCAGGATATCACTAATTCTGACGGAATGTCATCTACTCCTGGGGCCTTGTTTCGATTTAAGTTTTTCAGTGCTCTGTCATCTCCATCTACATCCTCTTCTCAACTCTTCAAGTTCATTTCCCTTGAATAACCTCTCTATATACTCCAGTGCTTAATTTCCAAAAATTTAGGTGCCGAAACGCACCTGTTTAGCCGTACATGCCATTCCCACATCCCTCCGTCCCACCAAGCAATAAAAATCACAAATTTCCATTTTTCAGAACTTGTGATAAAACGTACAACGATAATTCATTTTTTACAAAATACTGTTTTGAAATTCAGGTTTTTAAAACATAATTTCTTGTAATCAAAACAATAAAAACACAAGATATACTATCAGTAAAACTATTTCTATCGGTTCTGTCCCTGTAGCATTCTTACTTTGCTTCTTAGTTCTGCTCGACACATATCGGCCGAAGTCGATAGCCTTCGTGACTATGATGTAATGTTGTCAACTGCTGCCAGCCGCAACGTTCAAAAAGTTGCACAGTAGTGGCTCAGTGAACCTGTGTCCAGTATTAATGAATAAAGCACCTAACAATGAATAACAATGAAGATATTTCTGGCCCGTCGGGGTGACGTACAGTTCCGACTTCCCCAAGAGTTAGAAAAAATGAAACACGATGTGATAACAGATACGGCGATAGATGTTTAGTAAATGCTTCTGATGTCATTTGTCTTCTGATCATTGAGTAACCGTGACGAACCACATTTATATGGAACTACAGAAAATGTAATCACACATGATCTTGTTTGAAGGCGAATAACAATCGTCGAGGCTGTTGCCCAAATTTGTCAAAAAATATGGTAACAAAATCAAATTTTTCAATCACTTTTCTTCTGTGAACTCACACAACCTGTTTTCACGCATTGTAGAACAGAACTACAGTTTTACTCTTTCTAGAGTGCTGAAGCATCATTGAATTACGCATGTAGATGTAGGGAAATCAAGATCAATTAATACAGTATTCTTCATAGGAGGAAAAAACTCTGTATGTTTATCTATCAATAATATCAATAGCTGATAGATTTATAGACATTTGTATTATCACAGAACGAAAATCACGTCACAGTGTTGCTTCAGACAAGAAATTATCAGTATTATAACATTCTTGAGCCGCTTTGACTAAGGAAACACGTAGCTTTGCAGAGCTGTAAGTTTTCGAGTACATATGTCGCAATATAGTAAATTTCTTGTTAGTATTTTCGATAAGAGAAACACTGGTACACACTCAGTGCTCATCCAAATATTAGATACGTGTAAAAAATTGCAGAGTAAACTAAGCCAGTATTCTGATTTGAGAAATCCCATGAACCACAACTTATAATATTTGTAGATGCCTATATACTAAATGCATGCACATGTGGTAGTGCTGTGGTGCGTTTTTTCAACAGGACCATGCTCATTCAGACATGAGACATGCTTCTATGAACTGTCGGCAAGATGTTGAGGCACTCTCAGCACCAGACATCTGTCCCGAGTGGAACATACGTGGAAGCAGGTTGGACATCAACTCTGTCCAGGATATCAAGGAGGATGTGCAACATTTGTGGGCCAGCTTGCCTCACGAGAGGACACAGTGGCTTTGTGACACCCTTCCCAACCGAATCAGGCCAGTGAAGGACCACTGTCATACTGCTAAATATCTTACGAGCTCAATGATCTGTTCGTCTTTGCTACTGTGAAACACTTCTCATCTCTGAACAAGTACTCATTGCTTTTAAGGTACGCGCTTTAGAACCTTTAGAACCCTAGTTTACTTGGCACCTTTTTGTTTTATTTTGGTCCATGCTATCACTTCTGAAAGTTTATCAGTGGAGTTCCAGAGCTCTGATTCACTCTTTTTGTCGTATATGGCATGACTTTTGAATAACCCTGATTATATATATATATATATATATATATATATATATATATATATATTCATTTAATCACACTATGTGAGCGTGGAAGTAGTTGCCAGTGGGTAGCTGATGAAAACAAATTAATTTTTCTTTCAATAGATGGAAATTTTATTCCTACAAGCCCTTTTTTTAAACAGATTTAAATTTATAATCAGAAAGCACCCTGTAAATATCAAATTAAAATTTATTCAGAGGCAGAAATAACAAATTTCTTTTTTGACAGTATGAGCTTTCGGGCTGAGAACCTTGCCGCTCCCTTTTAACACGGCTATAGTCACGACCGCTCACAACAACCTCTGAAAGACTACACTGGTGCAAATCTGTAACACACCAGATTACTTTAAACTAAAAATTTTAACAACTCACACAAACACATAAACTATGCACCATGTAGGAGGGATGGAAATGGTACAAAACACTCACATCAAAAATTATTTGCCTGTGAAAGTGCAACTTGTTTTTAAAAGAACTCCTATGATGGAAGTGTGGCAACCTTATGTACTAAAATGACCATCTAAATACCTGCATTGGACTCACACTATACTGGATAAACACTGCAGCAATGCCCTCAAATGGAAACTGTTTGGCTGCCACTTATTTGCAAACATATTCACCTAAAATAAGAAAACAGTTAGGAGCAAATGCAAAATTAGTTGCTGCTACACATTTCACATATAATGCATGGATACATCTCAGCAAGGGAAAATACAAATGGGATAATAGGGTATGCATCCTTAGTCTACTTGCATCCTTAATCTCCAAGTACCACACTCCCAACTATAAATCTATTCTCACATGAGGCAAGGTGGCTAAAGTTGATGTGGATGCAGATGGGAAGTCCAACCTCAAAGGACACAGTGCCTCTGTCACATGAGGTGATAGTTAATGTGATTTGCGACTGTAGAATTCTCTAGTGGCAGCTGTCGGTTGTATCTGGCTCCCAAACTACACACATAGTTTACTGAAATAGATCCGTGAACATGTTACAAGGCAACATGTTACATGTCCAGTCAGTAAGAACATCAGTTTATAGAAATTCACGAAACTGGACAAACTCACTCTTGAGAGAGCATATTTATATTTCCATAACATCAAATATTAAAGACAACATTTCTATAAATTTAACAAGAAAATGCAAAGGCAAAAAAAGAAAAAAAATGATACTGCAAGATGCGAATTTGTTACACTTTTTTTCATAACTTGGTACCTCTGCCAACTGCATTACACTGAACTCCAAAATCAAAAGCCCTAGTATTTTAGTTACAATGTTCTGAAGGCTTTAATCATTGATATATTATTAATTGATATTTTATTACTAATATAACAAATTCTATCAAGAATCACATGTTTTTGGTGAATCTTCTATGTGCCATTGCCTTAAAATGGCAAACTTTCACAACACAAGAGATTTAACATGATAATAAGTAAATATGAAAATTCTGTAACCACTGATAATATTTATCATCATTTAGTTTCAACAAATCATACCACTAACAACTGGGTTTTGGGAGATGCTAAGTGTGCCGATGCTTAGAAACAGAACACAGCCATAGCGTGTAAATAATAGTATAAATCTCACACAATATGCGCTTCAACTAAAAGTGAAGTGCCAAATACAATTTGGCGTCTGACAAGTTCTGCTTGTGATTTAGATAGCGTTCTTGCTTCTTATTGGTTCAATGCTTTGCAGCAAATCGCTGAAATATTGCAGGCCTTCTTTTGAGTTTCACAGGAGGCAACTGTGACTCAACATGAAATAATAGGACGTGACACCACAAACCACATGCACCTCAATGTCAATGTTAACTAACTCATCCCGTGTGAAGACTACAACTTAATGCAATTCATATAGCTGCAGGCTGTGTTACCTCTTGCTACATCCAAGGAACCTGCCAAGAAGATACTACTGTCACACAACCGCATGGCTCAAAGAGTGTAATGCAAGGCAGGTGAGGATTGACTATTGTGCAAATCTTTGGAGACACTTCACGCAAGCAGCTGACTGCCAAAACGACGATGGAATGGAATGAGGCTATTAGTCATATATCACCAACTGCCTCACTTAAAGCTCGCTGGGATTTGTTCGAAAATATCGCTAAAGACACGAATCTTAAACATCCCAACTTGTCAGTTTATACAAAGAACTGAGAAGTGAAATAAAGAAAAGTTACTCTCAGACAGAATGCGGTGTTGATTTTGCATGTGTCTTCATTAACTTCAGGTGGATTGCATCATAATGCAATAACTGTACTTTTCTTCTTTAATTATTGTTCCCATTACTACTCTTTAATTTTGTGGAAGAAGTGGCTTCACAAGATACATAAACTCGGATATTCGCTCGAATACATAACACTGTTGCATGTAGCATTTACACTACAAGAGCGAGAAAGTTGGTTGATTAGTTCCATTGTAGGTTTATAAGAATAATTATGTTGTATGTTGATAATTTTTTATTGTTTGGTTGCTGGCTACAAGCGAAGTTTTAATACTGTTCTTTGTTGAGGGTCACTAAAAACAATCTGTTAGTATATGGTCAGTTATGTGGTTCATTTCACACACACACACACACACACACACACACACAGAGAGAGAGAGAGAGAGAGAGAGAGAGAGTCGTCCAGAATGACGAAGTAAATATAAAAATGTATGTGTAATTTCTCTTGTGTGAATGCTTGTAAACAAAGAGCTTGTTTCACCAAATAATGAAAGAAGACTTTACATTGCAATTCAGTTCGAAATTTGACTGGTTGGTACACTCTGGATTGATACATAACACAATTTATGTGCCTAACAGCTATGTTATATATATATATATATATATATATATATATATATATATATATATATAAGCTGCTCCTACCTGATGATGTATGTAGATAATTAGGGATTTTATGGTCGCTGGTCTTGCTGTCTCTGTTGAATCGCATATCTCAACTCCTTCTTGAATGTCACAACTAACGTCAGGGTTTGATATCTTCATCGACAGCAATGGCATCTTAGCAAAATAATTGTCCATATTACAGGAGAAGAACCAAACTACAGGGTTTGAGCAGCGTGATAGTGAGCACAATTTGATACGTTGGCCATCAGATTTACCTGATCTGAATACTAGGAACAGAACTGGAGCGCTATTGCGCATCTGTTCTGCATCCACAATCCACTGGTTCGCAATTTTCAGGAATTGCGTGACTTATGCACAGACATCTGGCACCACATACCTTCAGAGACCTACCAAGGCCTTCTTCAGTGTATGCTGCGAAGTACGGTTGCTGTATTGCATTCCAAAGGTGGACCAGCATGCTATTAAGATGGAGGTCCTGATGTCTTCGATCATCAGTGCTTTATATTCTTTCTTTGATAACATGAACTGTATGAGATGATCTTGATAAAACGGGCAAACTGCAAAAAAAAAAAAAAAAAAAAAAAAAAGGGAAAGAAAAGAAAAGAATAGCAGACAGGATAATGAGCAACATAGGACTCGCTGTCATTTCACTAGAAATGCATTCCAAGAGAGGTGAACCCACATGGCGGTGGAAATGAAAGATACTTGACAGTGTCCATAGTATCAGCATCAAGCAGGTGGCCTGCCAACGTGGGGTAAGCCAGAAAACTGTGTGGAACATTCTCCACAACTGCCACAGCCTGTATCACCTAAAACACATACAGGGCTTGTTATCTTATGCACTTGCCTTCACAGCGGCTGTTTTTGTTGTGTACGACTTCATACAAAATGGTAAGGAGAGGTAGGCTACAGAGTGGTGCAGCAAGTGTTGTCTTAGGAAAGCTGGACAGGAACAGAACTGAACAGCAAACAAGGTAACACAACAAACAAGATTTCTCGAGGCATATGAAGACTCATTACAAATAATGCAGCAAGAGACCGAGTGCAGATATCAATGTCAACAATCATGAGACTCTGTGTACTAAAGCACGAATGATGGATTCAGAGCCACGACTAGGTGACGCCACATAGCATCGTATAGTGAAGAGGCTCCAAGTGCGATTGTGGCTGTCTGGCAGCCGCTGGCCATCCTATATTGCAGAGGCAGAGGGCACTCCTAGCTAGAACAACTGGAGGTGTGGCTCAGCTGGCACGAACCATTGTGTCCTACAGGTCCCATATGACTGCTGTTGGCGTCTGATGAAACTTGCAATTCCGTTGCCAACTTTGTAACACACATGTGGTTGTATCGATATTTGATACAACAGTTTTGTCACTGGTTCATTGCACAGGCCACCATGCAACTGGGATTTCTATAATCCGTCCTCTTCACAGATGAGCGGTGGTATCGTCGATCTTCATGACAGCGTACTGTGGGCTATGTAGAATCCTCAGGGTATGGTGGCAATGAATTATTAGCACCACTTCAACCTCAGTATGTGGGAGGGGATTATTGGCGACCGCCTCATAGGACCAGTCAATCTTTCACAATGCCTCATAAGTGAGACACATATCTGCACTTGGCTGTGGCCTTCCTCCCCTGCTGGAAGAGTGCTTTTGCTGATACGTAAGGTAATGTGGTTACTGCATGATGGTATTATAGTTCAAAGAACTCTTGAGTGTTCAGCTATAACAGACAGGACATACATATCTGTCTATTGTGTTCTCATGTGTGCTTTCAATCACGAAAACCTGCACTGTCAAATACCTTTTATTTCCCCTTTCACTTGCGTTTACGCAATTCTGGGCATATGACCATATGATCTTTTTTGTTCCTTATGCAATCTGTGATCGTTTCCTGTGGTTTGTCACCCCATTTAGCAAAATCACCCACATAGAGGACCAATCAAATTGTAACTTTGAATAAGTGCAGCATGCCCTACACACACTACATAACATTTCCTTTTAAACATCACCATCTGCTCTCATTTTACACCGTTTCCCAAAACGAAAAATAATTCCTAATTTTAAAATTTTTTTTTACTCTAAGTCTTCATGCCTCTCAGGAATCGTGCTATAGATCAGTCCAACAAAAGTCAGTAAGTACCCTTCTCTCGACTACAGCGTCCTTCAACTGTACACTGGACATACCACTCATATTACATAAAATAAATATGTACAAAATGTTCAAACATAACAATTTAGGTATACCACGTCTCGCAAATAAATATGTAAATGTTCGTTTGCTCAAAATTTTAAATTTATGAAAGTTATTCACCAATTGATTTGAAATTTTTACATTACATTGCAGTCTAATATGCATGTGGTTTTATATAGCTACTGGGGCGCCACATACACTTTATAAATATATATGTAATATTTATGGGGGAAATGTATATCAAACTGTAAATGTTCATTTGTTCAAAATCTGACACCTCTGAAAGTTCTTCACTGATTGCTTTCAAACTCTCGCACATCATTGCATTTGAATAAACATGTGTTTCATATACCTATTTTCAATATATATAATATATATAAATAAACATGTAATGTATAAAGGGGCTACTTTTATTACCAAAAATCTCGAAATGTTCTCGATCAGTTTACTTCAAATTTTTGCACAATATTCTAATGACCATACAGATGGACAAGGCTATGTACTTTTAATATGTATCAAATATAAACATATAAGTAATGTATAAAGAAGAAACATTGTTCCAAAAATCTCAAAATGTACACGACCAATTTACTAAGTATTTATCATTTACTCTACATTTACTATATTTTAATATACATGTGATTCTTATTAACGTTTAAAAAGCAGCAAAGTGGCGTAGATGATGCTGAGATGAATAGTTTAATATAAGATGCATGGGGCTGCTAATGTCGGGAAATAGTCAGAAGGGGGTGACAAATGTTGAACATGTGATGTTACCAGATGATGTGGAGCAGTTGAGCCTGTTGGTCTGTCCCGCCTGATCGTCGCAACCCAAGTCAAGTATTTACGTTGGTTTGGCTATGGGCTTATGTGTGCGACTCTAGTGCGTGGACTCAGGTTTCGAGTCTTGCGTCTGGCAGGAAATATTTGTATTTCATTGTGTTAGACAGTTATGTGTTTACATTGAGGTACGATTTATTATTTTATTTACCTATCTCGCTGTCTCCACTGGTTTATTGCGAAGTACAGTTCAACAGAAGCACACCATATTGGTTCACAAGTAAATTATTATAAGCTCCTGAATTTCGTCTTCACCAGTGAATGACCTATTTTTTCCTTACTAAATAGCACCCGTAAACAAAAAAAGGGGACAAAACGAACAAACATAAAATAAGAACAGCTTTGGTTGCTTACTGGGAGGACAGTGATTTTATAACTTCTACGTTTACAACAGATCACATCTGCAAAAGATGTTCGGAATTTGCACCATTATGCAGCAGTGTGCAGCCCTGCCTCCCTACCACCGAATGTAGGACTGAAACTCCAACCATTGCACGGGAAGTGAAATATGTCATCTGTTGACGTCGCATGTTCAACGTTTGTAATCCACTTCTTGGATATTTCCCAACATTTGACGTGACATGTCTCTTGTATCAAATTACTTGTTGCAGTGGCTTCGATGTAGCTTCTAGTGTTTTTAAATGTTAATAAGAATCACCCTATGTATAATAGGTGAAACATTGTTACGGAACATCTCAAAAACTACTTGACTGATTTACTTCAAATTATTATATGTTACTTTCATAAACATTTGGACACAATATAAAAGGGAAACGTTGTTAGCAAAGAGGAAAATTTTATTAATTAATTATTGGCCTTCAATTAGAATACTATTACAGAACCTGAATTTGCAACGACAATAAACAAGACTCAAGGTCAGAGAGAGGGGCGAAGAGGAGATGGACAGGTGGTGGGAAGAAATTGATATAGAAAGTGGTAAGAAACAGATGGACAGAGAGAGGGGGCAGAAGGAGATCGAGAGAGAGAGAGAGAGAGAGGGAGGAGAAGATGGATAGAGAGGAGGAGGAGGTGATGGGCAGAGAGAGGGGGATAGAGAGGTGCACAACAGAGAAAGGGGGGGGGGAGAAAACGAACTGAGAGAGGTGAAGGAGGTGATGGACAGCAGAGTGAGAGAGGGGCATGAAGAGGTGGAGAGGGAGAGAGAGAGAGAGAGTGAGAGAGAAAGACAGAGTGAGGGGGAGGAGAAGATGGACAGAGAAAGGAGGGAGGAGGTGATGGGTAGAGAGAGGGGGGAGAGAGGGGCACAAGCAGAGAAAGGGGGGAGAAAACGAACTGAGAGAGCTGGAGGAGGTGATGGACAGAGGAGTGAGAGAGGGGTAGGAGGATGTGGAGAGGGAGAGAGAGAGAGTGAGAGAGAAAGACAGAGAGAGGGGGAGGAGAAGATGGGCAGAGAAAGGAAGGAGGAGGTGATGGGCAGAGACAGAGGCACAAGCAGAGAAATGGGGGAGAAAACGAACCAAGAGAGGGGGAGGAGGTGATGGACAGAGGAGTGAGAGAGGGACAGGAGGATGTGGAGAGTGAGAGAGAGAGTGAGAGAGAAAGACAGAGAGAGGGGGAGGAGAAGATGGGCAGAGAAAGGAGGGAGGAGGTGATGGGTAGAGAGAGGGGGGGAGAGGGGCACAAGCAGAGAAAGGGGGGAGCAAACGAACTGAGAGAGGGGGAGGAGGTGATGGACAGAGGAGTGAGAGAGGGGCAGGAGGATGTGGAGAGTGAGAGAGAGAGTGAGAGAAAAAGACAGAGAGAGGGGGAGGAGAAGATGGACAGAGAAAGGAGGGAGGAGGCGATGGGTAGAAAGAGGGGGGAGAGAGAGGGGCACAAGCAGAGAAAGGGGGAAGAAAATGAGCTGAGAGAGGTGGAGGAGATGGTGGACAGAGGGGGGGTGAGAGAGGGGCAGGAGGAAGTGGACAATGTGGTGGATAGGAGGAGGTGGACAGATCCTAATGGACGATCACAGCAGCTGTGTTGATGTTCACTTCACTCATAGCAGAAGCCAAAACACCAGGTGCACGTAGTTTGACACAAACAAGTCAGCATTTGTTGAAGTCCTTGAACCATATACACACTATTGCACGAGGTAGTACATCTTCACCATAAGTTTGCTTGCTGTCCGCCCAGATAGCTATGTGGTCAACGCGATTGACTGTAATGCCAAGGGACCCAGATTTGATTCCCGGCTGGGTCGAAGATTTTCTCCGCTCAGGGACTGGGTGTTGTGTGGTCCTCATCATCATCATCATCTCATACCCATTGACGACCAAGTTGCTGAAGTGGCGTCAACTCAAAAGACTTCACCAGGCGACTGGTCTACCCGACGGGAGGCCCTAGCCACACATTTCCATAAGTTTGCTGCAAATTCTAATGGTTCAAATGGCTCTGAGCACTATGGGACTTAACAACTGAGGTCATCAGTCCCCTAGAACTTAGAACTACTTAAACCTAACTAACCTAAGGACATCACACACATCCAAGCCTGTGGCAGGATTCGAGCCTGCGACCGTAGCGGTCGTTCGGCTCCAGACTGTAGCGCCTAGAACCGCACGGCCACTCCGGCCGGCAGTTTGCTGCAGCATATCGTAACTTTCAGTGGTTGTATGGTTTAAGAGAACACAGAATTTCATTCCATCATACTGCTCTCCTCGTGTCACCTGCACTGTTTCATATGTGAAGTGCAAAGAGCATGTACAAAGTAGAGCATTACTACCAACCGACCGATATGAAAATATTGCCGCCTACGGACATTGTATATACATTGAAGCGCCAAAGAAACTAATTTAGGGATGAATTTTCAAATACAGATATGTAAACAGGCAGAATACGGCGCTACAGTTAGCAACGCCCATATAACTCAACAAGTGTCTGGCGCCGTTGTTAGGTTACTGCTGCAACAATGGCAGGTTATCAAGATTTAAGTGAGTCTGCATGTGGTACTATAGTCATCGCACGAGCGATGGGACACAGCATCTCTGAGGTAGCGATGAAGTAGGGATTTTTCCCTACGACTATTTCAAAGTATACCGTGAATATCAGGAATGCGGTAATCCATCAAATGTCTGACATCTCTGCAGCTTGAAAAAGATCGTGCAAGAACAGGACCAACGATGACTGAAGAAAATCATTCTACGTGACAGAACTGCAACCCTCCCGCAAAACTGCTGCAGATTTCAATGGTGGGCTATCAACATGTGTCAGCGTGAGAACCATTAAACGAAACATTATCGATATGGGCTTTCGGAACCGAAGCCCACTCGTGTACCCTTGATGACTGCACGACACAAAGCTTTACGTCTCGCCTGGGCCCGTCATCACCAACATTGGACTGTTGATGACTGGAAACATGTTTCCAGAACGAGATTTTCACTCTGCAGCGGAGTGTGCGCTGATATGAAACTTCCTGGCAGATTAAAACTGTGTGCCAGGCCGAGACTCGAACTCGGGACCTTTGCCTTTCGCGGACAAGTGCTCTGCCAACTGAGCTACCCAATCACGGCTCAAGCCCCGTTCTCACAGCTTTAATTCCGCCAGTACCTCGTCTCCTACCTTCCAAACTTTACAGACGCTCTCCTGAGAACCTTGCAGAACTAGCACTCCTGAAAGAAAGTATATTGCGGAGACATGACTTAGCCACAGCCTGGGGGATGTTTCCAGAATGAGATTTTCACTCTGCAGCGGAGTGTGCGCTGATATGAAACTTCCTGGCAGATTAAAATTGTGTGCCAGGCCGAGACTCGAACTCGGGACCTTTGCCTTTCGTGGGCAAGTGCTCTGCCAACTGAGGCTGTGAGGACGGGGCGTGAGTCGTGCTTGGGTAGCTCAGTTGGTGGAGCACTTGCCCGCGAAAGGCAAAAGCCCCGAGTTCGAGTCTCGGCCTGGCAAACAGTTTTAATCCGCCAGGAAGTTTGGAAACTTATTGTCTCGTCGGACGAGTCTCGTTTCAAATCGTATGGAGCGGATGGACGTGCTCGGGTATGGAGACAACCTCATGAATCCGTGGACCCTGCATGTCAGCAACGGACTGTTCAAGCTGGTGGAGGGTCTGTAATGGTGTGGGGCGCGTGCAGTTGCAGTGATATGGGACCCCTGATACGCCTGCATACGACTCTGTCATGTGACACGTACGTAAGCATCCTGTCTGATCACCTGCATCCTTTCGTGCTCATTGTGCATTCCAAAGGATTTGCGCAATTCCAGCAGGACGATGAGACACCTCACACGTCCAGAACTGCTACAGAGTGGCTCCAAGAACACTTCTCTGAGTTTAAACTCTTCCATTGGCCACCAGACTCCCCAGACATGAACATTATTGAACATATCTGGGATTCGTTGCAATGTGCTCTTACGGATTTATGGGCAGCCCTGCAGGATTCATTGTGCCAGTTCCCTCCAGCACTACTGACATTAGTCGAGTCCATGCCACATCGTGTTGCGGCACTTCTGCGTGCTCACGGGGCCGCTACACGATATTAGGCAGGGTACCAGTTTCTTTGGCTCTTCAGTGTAATGTAAGTATGAGAAAGTTGACAAGCACACACGCAGACGAAAGCTCTGGACTCAAACTCCTCTCTGCAACATGTTTATTCAATTGCTCTGGGGCCAATGGACTGGATGCATACTCTGTTCCTTACTACACATCTAGACAATGTTTGGCACCAATAGATTCCATTTGGCAAAGGAGGCTTCCTTCAAGTGAAAGGACTTTTTTGCACCGTACAGGTGATCCTCTGCGTGTCAGACGGGCAGGGAGGCTTCCAGGAGGTGCCACAGGAGACTTGCTCCTCGGACACGAGGTGCAGCGCCGAGCAGGGGGCGTGCGTGGAGGGCGCCACGTCCTGTGGCAGCAGCCCGGGCGGCAGCATCTACTGCACCGAGTTCGGCTACTTCCCAGACCCTTACGACTGCACCGTCTACCACATCTGCCTCGCCGCCAACGTCCAGTCCACGCCGTACCAGTGCGCGGACGGCTACGCCTACAATCCTCTCACGAGTGAGTGCAGGTAAGTTTTCGTTCCTGAAGGACTGGTCACAACCTACCATTTAAAGGAACACAGCTAACCCTGTAATTTTGTCAAATAACGGCACGCGCGTGGTAGGAGAAGGTCAGTACACATCCGTCTAACGATACCTAATCTTCCGACACACGCACACAAAGACAAAGTGTTCTCACAGAGGAGTCTTATCCATCAACTGTACTGTTGCGAATAATGCTAGGCTACACGTGAGAAACACAGCATTTCAAACTGCGTATCGAAGTAACTACCCTACAGCCCACCCGGTTAGCCGTGCCATCTAAGACCTTCGGCACACGGACCGTGCCGAGCTTCTGACGTCATAGCGTGGAATAGCACGCTCTGGAGTCTTTCCCAACATGCAATGCAATATCTGGCATGTCAGATTGAGCGTGCGTCTGAGCGTTGACCAATCAGAGGGCACAACGCCACCTACGTCACAAGCACGCCGTCTCCCTTCAGTACAGAGCTGTGAGGTGCCATATTGGCACTCATTTCAAGCCTATACGTATATATGCCATTTCTGAGCACCAGCAAACTGAGAATCACTGGAAAGCTCGTTGTTAACTGTGTGATTCGTTCCAATAAAATAATGAGAAACATCATATTCGTGGCAAAATAATTATTGTAACTTGCGTATTATGAGAGTAGGCTATTTGAAGGCAGCGACACACTGAAGATGCACCCAAAACGTATTGTTCTTGGTACAATTTGTTATAATTAAATTTCAGTTAGTGAGATATCTACGATTAAGGTTTTCAGCATGGGCAACACAATATGATTAGATGAAAAGAGTCTGCTGTTGGATTAGCGTAATGAGTAGCGTCACTGTCTTGTACAGAGTTGTGAATTGGTTCGGTGATTCGCCCCTTGGCACAACCAAACTTTTTTCCTAACATTCCCGTTTTTATTAGGTTCTGATACTTTATTATTAGATTAATATAAATATATACTATAATATTTGATGTTCTGTAAATATAAGTTCACCTTTTTTTTAGGGGTGACTTTGTTTGATTGGCTTAATCTACAGGATAGCTTGCGCTACTTCTATAAAGATATTTTGCTCCTTTTTCTTTTACACTTCGTAATTCACATGTTGCAAAGATTCTGCTACTGGGTACGAACAGTGATCAAGTAAGACTGACCTTGAGGTTTTACTAAAATGTGGGAATGATGAAATAATGTTTATCTGATGCGGAGAAGTAATCCAAATTTGTAATGCACTGTTTGTAATGGAACTTTTATAAACCTGTGTCCTTATTGACTGGACATGGTACTTTCCTTTTCGTAGACGATGGAGTAAACGTGGGTTTTAATAGAGCTAGCAAGGGAATTTTAGGCGCGCCGGTTGAGTAAACAGTGTGATTTATGAACTAGAAGCATCCTTCAACTGCCGCTGGAGTGCGTTGCGATCGCGTATACCGCGTTGGGGCCCACGAACCGTATGCACAATTCGCATCGTTCCTGAGCGTTCAGCAACACGTTGAACTTGGCACGCTCAACGTTAACGTTCGACAGCACGGTCCGTGTGTCGACGGCTTAACGCACTGCTTCCTGGGCAGGAAAGCGTGCCAGTCCGCGGCACGAAACCGCGCGGCAGATTAGTGTCGAGGTCCGGTGTGCCGGCCAGTCTGTGGATGGTTTTTAAGGCCTTTTTCCATCTGCCTCGGCGAATCCGAGCTGGTTCCCCTTATTCCGCCTCAGTTACACTATGTCGGCGATTGCTGCGCAAACACCGTTTCCATGTACGCCTGCATCATAATTACTCTCTCACGCAAAACATTGGGGTTACACTGGTGTGAGACGTTCCCGGGAGAGGGGGCATCCACTGAGGGTCGAACAGCACAATTACCCTGGGTTTAGTATGGAGCGCCGGTGGGGTGAGTGGACTGCTGTAGCCTGTTGTGGGGCTATGAACCATTAAGGGCTACGGCGGGAGCGACGCCTCTCCGTCGTTTGTAGGTCCCCAGTTCCATGCAATACAACTGTCCTACATATTATCAGGCTCCCTTTGAAACATCCCCTTAGAAAAATTTATGAATTACTGTGCTGGTAAACCTCTTATGTTATTTGATTTTCAAACAGCTGAGCAAAACTGAACGTACTCAGACATATCTCTCTTTACTTATTCTGATCGTCACTAAACTGACACACTATATTTTTAGCGCAACGCAATCTCACTTTCAATAATCCCTACAAAAGAATGGCCGTGACTGGCAATAACCTATACCTTTCATGACTTACCTCACAAATATCTTCGTTACTCGAACTACTGCAATACAGCAAGCGCCAATACTGCCAGCTAAATAAATGTTATGTGGACATGTGTCCGGAAACGCTTAATTTCCATGTTAGGGCTCATTTTAGTTTCGTCGGTACGTACTGTACTTTCTCGATTCACCGCCAATTGGCCCAATTGAAGGAAGGTAATGTTGACTTCGGTGCTTGTGTTGACATGCGACTCATTGCTCTACAGTACTAGCATCAAGCACATCAGTACGTAGCACCAACAGGTTAGTGTTCATCACAAACAGATTCGGTGACCGATGGAGGCGGACCAATTCCATGGCCTCCACGCTCTCCTGACCTCAACCCTCTTGACTTCCATTTATGGGGGCATTTGAAAGCTCTTGTTTACGCAACCCCGGTACCAAACGTGGAGACTCTTCGTGCTCGTATTGTGGACGGCTGTGATACAATACGCCATTCTCCAGGGCTGCATCAGCGCATCAGGGATTCCATGCGACGGAGGGTGGATGCATGTATCCTCGCTAACGGAGGACATTTTGAACATTTCCTGTAACAAAGTGTTTGAAGTCACGCTGGTACGTTCTGTTGCTGTGTGTTTCCATTCCATGATTACTGTGATTTGAAGAGAAGTAATAAAATGAGCTCCAACATGGAAAGTAAGCGTTTCCGGACACATGTCCACATAACATATTTTCTTTCTTTGTGTATGAGGAATGTTTCCTGAAAGTTTGGCCTTACCTTTTTGTAACACCCTGTATATATCAGTTCATGACATCCAGACTTACAAATTTCCTTTTTCTGGTGGACACATGTCAAGATCGTCCACTTATAGGAACCTCTCAAAATTCTGCCATCTCTCTCCCCACATCCACCACTGCTGGCGGCTCACCTCGAACTGCGCAACGCTACGCGCTGTTCACATCCAACTGCTCAACACTACAATAGCAAATATTCCAACAATGCAAATCAGCCACAGACTGCACACAGCACAGTCAGTCATTTTCATACAGAGCGCTACGTGGCGTTACCAATATAAAAACCTAAACAGCCTACTTACACCTTAAGGTTTTGAGCTAGATACGAAAACAAAACTCTCCATTTCCCTTGTCGCCAGTCAGTTAAATTTTTACGGAACAGATCGTGTGGAGCTGAACTTTAAATTTTTCGTAATTGGGGATTTATTTTTTAATTACGAAAATGACAAGTGTGAACTAATTTGTACTAACTACTTTTTGTTGCAGCAGTGTTTCGGTACTACAGAGAATCGAACTATTGACATCTGGAACCCACAGTCCATTTTCCTGGCTGCTGCGTACAGACTGTTTCTGTGCCCATGGCTCACCTGTGGGCGTGTTGCCACAGGAAACTACCGTTCGCGACACACATTATTTCCACGAACACTATCGCTTTTGCTCACTCAGTTGAAAACTGGCGTTTATTCCGCACTTTACGAACGCTTTATTTAAGGCAGTTCAAATGTTGTTAATACTTTCTACCATGTGGAGATAACTGGAATTTACTTTATTGTTAAGTCAATCAAAAAGTATTACTGACTGCTTTCCAGAGCAGGATGAGGAATAGGTGTCTAATTTACAGTTCTGGTACACACATAAATGACACTTCACTTCACTGCCAATTTCTTACAACATGGTTTTATCCTAAACACAGCAGTATGTAGTGTGAGGACTCGAAGAAAACTGGTACCGTATGACAGTCCCTCTGTAAAAAATGTTATTCACCAAAGCTATCGGCTGCCAGATCTCAAGGAGCGTTTTAACTTTAGCGTTTCAAGAACAACGTTACTTTTACTGAAATGAAGTTAATTATCTCTTGACAAACTGACTTTTACTTAGAGAGAAAATTGATGCAAAGTGCGATAGTAATACGTAGCACAATGATTACCACCATTAAAAGTTTTGAAATACACTGTTACTGAAATTAATTACTTCAAAACTGTGAAGTTATTTTAAAATATAGTTAATCATCAACAAGTTTTCAAAGCGCCCACAACATTTAATTGAAGCAGTAATAGCTCTTTAAGCCATAACAGAGTTATATTTAAACTGAACTAGAATTTATGGCAGACATTATTTGTCCAAAACTTGGATTCTGATAAGAGGTTTTTGATCGTATAAATTTATCCAGAAACCTGAACAAAATTCATTATCAGGAAACAAGATTAAGTAAGTGACACTAGGAGAATGAATTTAAGAAGCTTTTTAATGCCTGCTTCCATTCAAAAGTTGCACAATATTAAAAGACAATAATATTCTGAACAGTTCTAAGCACAGTTAAATTTACGAAAACGTCCTTCCCTTAGTTGTTAGAGGGGTTGTACTGCCGTCGCAGATGTTGGGTGCCTGGTAATTTGTCAAGCTCTGCGCATCTTAAAGCTGATATAATATGTGGTGAACCGCGTTGCCTATACGAGCCATTGTTCTTGAAATCGCCATAGCTCTAGATTATGATCGGAAAATCTTGCATGCACGACCCATAATTCTGAGAGACGACTTTACACCATAAAAACAACAACCACACAAAATCTCATTTCAGTCGGCTTAGTATTGGCGCTATCAGAATTTCGCCTCTCCACACATGACACAGTCCCACGTTCGCACACACTGCTAACCGGTCTTTGACTCCCCACCTTTCTACTCCTGCTTGCCACGACAGGTGCTCCAAGGTTATTCAAAGAAACGGATGTAAAACCACTAATGGATCCCAGCCTTGTGATTATTGCTTTCCAAAATGCTAATACATAATTATTGCCCGTAGAATATTACAGTCATGTTTCCTACACTGAAGCCGTACATTCAACTAAATACCTAGGTATTACCATTACGAACAATTTAAATTGGAAGGAACACATAGAAAATGTTGAGGCGAAGGGAAACCAAAGACTGCGTTTTATTGGCAGGACACTTAGAAAATGTAACAGACCTACTAAGGAGACTACCTACACTACGCTTGTTCGTCCTCTTTTAGAATACTGCTGCACGGTGTGGGATCCTTGCCAGATAGGACTGACGGAGTACATTGAAAAAGTTCAAAGAAGGGCAGCACGTTTTTTATTATCGTGAAATAGTGAAAAGGGTGTCACTGAAATGATACAGGATTTTGGCTGGACATCATTAAAAGTAAGGCGTTATTCGTAGCGGCGGGATCTTCTCACGAAATTCCAATCACCAACTTTCTCCTCCGAATACGAAAAATTTTGTTGACACCGACCTACATAGGAACGATTACCACGGTAAAATAAGGGAAATCAGAGCTCGTACGGAAAGATATAGGTGTTCATTCTTTATGCGCCCTATACGAGATTGGAATCACAGAGAATTGTGAAGGTGGTTCGATGAAGCCTCTGCCAGGCACTTAAATGTGATTTGCCGAGTATCCATGTAGATGTAGATATAGATGTAGATGTAGATGAACGTTCATGATGATCATATAAAATACTGTAGCTCAAATAAAAAAAAAAAGACGCACCACAAAGGAACTGTCCGAAGGGGACGGAAATTTGTAAATGTTATATACATGTACGGACAAACAAATGATTACAATTTCAGAAAAACTGGATGAATTATTCAAAAGAAAGAACTCTATAAATTGAGCAAGTCAGTAACACACTGATCCACCTCTGGCCCTTATTCCGGCAGTTATTCGACTTGGCACTAATTGATAGAGTTGTTAGAGTTATGAGGGATATCGTGTCACATTCTGCCTAATCGGTGCGTTAGATTGCCAAAATCCTGAGATGGTTGGAGGGGCCTGATCACAATGCTCCCAACGTTCTCAATCGAGGAGAGATCTGGCGACCTTCTTGGCTAAGGTAGTACGAAGACGGGCAGTAGAAACTACCGGCGCGTACAGGCCAGCATCATCTTGCTGAAATTTAAGCCTAGGATCGCTTGTCATGAAGGGCAGCAAAAAAGGACATAGAATATCGTCGATGTATCGCTGTAATCTAAAGGTGCCACGTATGACAACCAAGAGGTCCTCCTATGAAAAGAAATGGCAGCCCAGACCATCAATCCTGGTTGTCAGATCGTATGGCGGGCGGCTGTCAGGCTGGCACCCCACCGCTGTCTGGGGCGGTTCCAGACACATCTTCGGCTGGGAATGTAATTCAACGGGGTAGAATTGTCTTCAGTGAGGAGTCTCGCTTCGAACTGAGACCCGATGACTAGCAAAGACGTGTCTGGAGAGAATCTTGACAGTGGTGGGATACCACCCTGATGGTTCAAATGGCTCTGAGCACTATGGGACTTAACTTCTGAGGTCATCAGTCCCCTAGAACTTAGAACTACTTAAACCTAACTAACCTAAGGACATCACACACATCCATGCCCGAAGCAGAATTCGAACCTAGTAGCCGAGCGGTTCTAGACGCTGCAGTCTGGAACCGCGCGACCTCTACGGTCGCAGGTTCGAATCCTGCCTCGGGCATGGATGTGTGTGATGTCCTTAGGTTAGTTAGGTTTAAGTAGTTCTAAGTTCTAGGGGACTGATGACCTCAGAAGTTAAGTCCCATAGTGCTCAGAGCCATTTGAACCATTTGATTCGAACCTGCGACCGTAGCAGTCGCGCAGTTCCGGACTGAAGCGCCTAGAACCGCTCGGCCACTCTGGCCGGCGAACCATCCTGACTGTCCGCCGCCAGCAGTGGTGGTCTTGGGTGCCATTTCTCTTCATAGACACCCTTACAATACAGCGATACATCGACGATATTCTGCGGCCCATTTTGCTGCCCTTCGTGACATGCGTTCCTGGGCTTACATTTCCGCAAAATAATGTCTACTTACACATGACTAGAGTTTCTACTGCCTTGTCTTCATGTCCGACAAACCACACCTTGACCATCGGATTTCTCCCCAATTGAGAACGTTTGGAGCATTATGGGCAGCACCCTTTAACCACCTCGAGATTTTGACAATCTAACGCAGCAGTTGGGCAGAATTTGCACGATATCCTTCTCGAGGACATCCAACAACTCCATCAATCAGTGCCAAGCCGAATAACTGCTTCCATGAGGGCCAGAGGTGGACCAACGGCGTATTGGCTTCCACAATTTGTGAAGCTCTTTTTCTTGAATAAATCATCTAATTTTCGTGAAACTGTATTCATTTGTTTTTCTGTATATTTACATCTCCTCTATCGATTTCCGTCATATTCGGATAATTCCTTCGTCGTGCGTCGTTTTGTTGGTCTCAGAGTGTAGCTATTAACAAATATTCATTTATTCGCCTTCATTTAAATTAACTTATCAGACAACTGAAAGCTGTCCATTCGGTCTACATTTCTGTATCGATTTTTGTGGTTAGAGATAAATTTAAAAAGTTCTTTAAAGATTTTGGGTTCAATATAAACTAAAACATCGTTGTTGTTGTTGCGGTCTTCAGTCCAGAAACTGATTTGATGCAGCTCTCCATGCTACTCTATCCTGTGCAAGCTTCTTCATCTCCCAGTATCTACTGCAACCCACATCCTTCTGAATCTGTTTAGTGTATTGATCTCTTGGTCTCCCTCTACGATTTTTACCCTCCACGCTGCCCTCCAATACTAAATTGGTGATCCCTTGATGCCTCAGAATATGTCCTATCAATCGATCCCTTCGTCTAGTCAAGTTGTGCCACAAATTTCTCTTCTCCCCAATTCTGTTCAATACCTCCTCATTAGTTATGTGACCTATCCATCTAATCTTCAGCATTCTTCTGTAGCACCACATTTCGAAAGCTTCTAGTCTCTTCTTGTCTAAACTATTTATCGTCCACGTTTCACTTCCATACATGGCTACACTCCATGCAAATACTTTCAGAAACGACTTCCTGACACTTAAATCTATACTCGGTGTTAACAAATTTCTCTTCTTTAGAAACACTTTCCTTGCCATTGCCAGTCTACATTTTATATCCTCTCTACCTCGACCATCAGCAGTTATTTTGCTCACTAAACAGTAAAACTCATTTACTATTTTAAGCGTCTCATTTCCTAATCTAATTCCCTCAGCATCACCCGGTTTAATTCGACTACATTCCATTACCCTCGTTTTGCTTTTGTTGATGTTCATCTTATATCCTCCTTTCAAGACACTGTCCATTCCGTTCAGCTGCTCTTGCAGGTCCTTTGCTGTCTTTAGCAGAATTACAATGTCATCGGCGAACCTCAAAGTTTTTATTTTTTCTCCATGGATTATAATTCCTACTCCGAATTTTTCTTTTGTTTCCTTTACTGCTTGCTCAATATACAGACTGAATAACATCGGGGTAGACTACAACCCTGTCTCACTCCCTTCTCAACCACTGCTTCCCTTTCATGCCCCTCGACTCTTATAACTGCCATCTGGTTTCTGTACAAATTGTAAATAGCCTTTCGCTCCCTGTATTTTACCCCTGCCACCTTCAGACATTACAATATCAAAACACTAGCTATTGGTCATAGATGATCGAATATATGATACGATTAGGTTGAGACTACTAAAAAGGAACCCCGCAAGTTTATGTCAAGAAAATATCCTTATTTTAAAATAAAAGTGAAACGACATAGTAAAACTGCTTGTACCGTCTTAGAGCATACGATCATGCTGAGAGTACTAAAAGGGAACCCCACAAGTGTATGACAGGAAAATGTCCTTATTTTAAAAATAAAAGTGAAACTGCAGAGTAAAATTTTGTTTAAGAGAGGAACAGTGTTTACAAACTATCGATAAATCAAGCATCACAATAGGCGATGAAAATTCATGCTGATTCAAAGAATTGATTAAAGCTGACCTGGGTGGCCGAGCGGTTCTAGGCGCTACAGTCTGGAACCGCGCGACCGCTACGGTCGCAGGTTCGAATCCTGCCTCGGGCATGGATGTGTGTGATGTCCTTAGGTTAGTTAGGTTTAAGTAGTTCTAAGTTGTTGGGGACCGATGACCTCAGAAGTTAAGTCCCATAGTGCTCAGAGCCATTTGAACCAATTGATAAAGAAACACTCTTCGTCTATCAACGTTTGTCGCGTGTTTTTCAAGATCCGCATCGTTGGTACCTATTCAGTTGATGGGAATCTAAACACAATTAAGTATCTCGAGATCCTAAGATATGGTGCTGACGCAGTTACTGGAAGACATCCCGCTGGACACAAGGCAATCGTTGTGGTATCAACATGACGGATGTCCGTCCCAATCGACATACGTAACGGCAGGCCCTATTAAGTGAACTTTAGGAGAGCACTGGAACGGTTGTCAGGAAACGCCAAATGGCCTGCACACTGACCAAACTTAACACTTCTGTAGATTTATCTGTGGTGAAAACTGAAATGAGAGATCTGCTAGGAAACACCGGCCTGTGCTGACGTTAACTCCTGATGAAATTCAAGCCAGTCATCTCACGAATGACGAATGTACACTGCTAGGAGACTGGGATAGAACATTTGTAGGACGCTGCTTCTTCTTGTCTGCTCTACGACTCTGGATCTTCCGAGTTTCTTGCAGTAGATACTGTGTATGGGACTGTTGTCTTCCTTACCGGTGCAGCCCCCTTGGTGCGACAGTTTCGCAGTATGCTACGAAAATAGCAAACTCGACAAAGCTGCCGGCGGTCTGAAGCTCTTGCTTTCAGAACAGCATCCAGCTCTTCTCCATTCGTACACTCCGAGAGAGACACTCATACTCATTGCTCCATTCTATAGTTTCTTTTAAGACTTACGCCGTGTTATAAGGCTGCAACTGGTACATCACTCCTCGCAGACACACTGGATAGTACATGTTGATACATCAACAAATCGGGCACTTTCGTTCGCGGTGTGATTATCGCCACGTCCATCTTCAGTAGTTGATTTTTGCTGCTCTGTTCCACTTCGACGGTGACCCATCTCGAAATGGTGATGATGCCTGTCCGACTGACACATTCATCCCGCTGACACATACATACGCTGCTATGACTTACCGCAGTATAAATCTTACTTTTGTTGTTAGAGGCTGTGTTTTATCTATTTGACAAACTGGTAAGCTAGATATTTTCTGCGAAATGTATGGAATGTCATACAAATGTATCAGTAAGCGATTCATTATTTCAAATTGGAAATTTCGAGTATTAAGTAAATTTGTATATTTCAGTATTTGTTAAAATTGTCTTTTTACTTTTATCCACATTTTTCAGTTCTCATACGAGGGCTCATCAATAAAGACTGAGACCGATTTTTTTCACAGATGGTTATTATTCCATTACAGTGTTTACATGATCTTTTTCAAAGTAATCCCCTTCTACTCGAATTTACTTTTTACAGCGTCCCTGTCAGTCCTCAAACACATGGTGCAGGCCATTATTTGAAAGGTTCTTGAGAATCGCCTCACTTTTCTCGAACACTGCATCAGAGTTCTGAAATCGAATTCTCCAAAGCTTTGCCTTTAGTGATGGGAATAAAAAAAAATCACGGGCTGTAAGATCAGGTCTATAAGGCTGATGCAGTACACAGGTGATGTTGAGGTGTGCATGACTTGATTTGCGACTTGAGGCTGTGCATTATCATGATGAAGTCGCCATCTAGACCGAGAAAGTTCTAGTAGTTTCCTTGCAATGTGCTCCCTGATCCGTGACAGTAAAATAATGTGATAGCCATAACTTTCCCTGCATATAGAACAGCGTTCACCTGTTTTAGTGATAGAGAACCCAACAATTTCCACACTGTGTTGGCTCGTTTTCCTAGAGGATCATAATGCAGCCGTGACTCATCACTGATGACAATCGATTCCAGAAACGCATCCCCTCCATCAGCAAAGAGGACACGGGTATATGGAAATGATCATGCGCAGTCGTGAAGACCCTTGCCATATGAAATTCTCAACACTTCATTGAGATTGCGAAATGTTATCCACCGATCCTCATGCACAGTCAACAGGATCTCTGTTGATATTGACTTCAGCCACAGCAGGAGCCAAAAATCAGCCCCACCTTGCTTAACACAGACAAGTTGGCCTTCGTTGAAGTCGAACCACCTACACACTGTTTGCACGAGGTAATGCATCTTCACTGTACGCCTGCTGCAGCTTTTTGTAAGTTTCAGTGGCTATTTGGTTTAAATGAACACAGAAAGTTATTGCACCATACTGCTCCTCCATTGTTTAGTATGTAAAGTGCAAAGAGCATGTACAAAATGAATCATTACAACCAATCTACCGATACGAGAGTGCTGCTGCCTATGGAAATTAGACATACGCGGTATCAGATATCGATACCACCCTGCCGACATCTTACAGTTGGCAATGGATTTGCAAACTTTAGTCAGACGTCAATGGCGGTCGCCCTGGATCTGGTGCAGTCAATGGAGCACGCCTGTGTAGCCACACCTCCAATGGCTCGGTATCGCGAGCACCTTCTGCCGCCGCAATATAAGGCGGCCGGCGGCAGGCATCCAAGCCACTTGTACACAGAGCCCCTACACTACGTAGAAGCTGCCTAGATGCGCCTCCAACTCCATCAGTCGTACTTTAGTACAGAGTATCTAATCCTTGTCGACATTATGAGCCGCACTCTACTCTCTCTGCATTATTTGTAATGAATCTTGTAAACTCCCCACAAAAATTTAAATATGAATAATGAATGTGGTTCTAATTTAATGTAACCTCTCTACAGAAATTCATTCACATTTAACCTCAACACAAAATTTGTTTCCCATTTAATGTACCCACAAAATTCTTTTCTCATTTAATGTAAGCTCGAAACAGAAAAATTCCTAAACTTCGTAATAAAAAATAAATTCAGTAACCTGGTAAAATTTGGACGACAGCAGTGCTGCGTCATGGCCCTGTAAAATCATTCTGAATAAAAAGCAAAAATTCTCACCTCGATAATGTCGGCAACTATCTGTTCTTACAATAGCTTTTTCGGGCACAGCTCTGTGCAATGCTGGCCTATACATTTGTTATTTATGAAAGAAAGCAAATGATTTTTCTTTTGCAACAGTCGGAATGATTATGCATTGAAAAAAATATTAAATTCTTTAAATTGAAATGAATGCTTGTTATTGTTAGGACATTTTTAAAAGATATACATGGGAGTTTACATAATATTACTAGATATGCGCGAGGCTGCTTTTCTTTACCTTATACAATAATACTCAAGCTCCGGCATCGCTGCACCGCGACCGGCCCAGCCAACATGATACACCAGACTAGAGCAGACTCCAGACCAGACACACACACACACTGGCAACAACTTACTGCTACTGCTACACAGTTCGTACAGTCAACACTGCTCTCTGGTCAGCGATTCTCTTATACCTTGCATATCGCAGGCAGCGCATGAGCAATACGTCGAAATTACATCTGCTCGGACCTCTTACAATCTTTGTACACTTGGAGAAATAAAGTTAAGTAAATCTTCTGTTTACTGTGTTGACCTGTATGCTGATCATTTCTGTCCTGTCCAGCTTTCCTCCAATGACAACTGCTGCACCACTCTGCAGCCCACCTCTTCTCACCACTGTGTACAAAGTCATACACAGCAACGTAAAAAGCCACTGCAAGAAAAAAGTCCCAGTCTTAGTTGATCAGCCCTTGTACATCCAGTACATTAAAATTATCAATTCGTCATTTGAATAGTGAACTACTGTTACCATTTGAAAGTGTTGGGTGAACTTTTACTACAATAAGTCTACTGAAACTAATAAAAATTAATCCACAAGTTGCTGTGTAGTTTAGGGACTATATACGTGACCACACATTTGACACACATGTAATGCTATGTGGGAACAGAACTCCCGGTCTATATCTCCTTGGAGCATATTCACGAACGATCAATACAGCCTCTTTCCGAACGACTAAATACCGCCATGCCACGAGTGGTTCTAGGCAGCATTCTCCACAGGCTGGTACGCATTCTGTTTCAGCTTCCGGACGACGGACTCCGTCTGCACGAATGGCCCCGTCCCTGCCTGCATAAGTGCGGGTCAGACTGGAGCACTGGACACCGATCCTAGCATGTACTACGTCTGCACGGCAGATGCTAACGGAGTACTCACTCCCCTGCTGTACAAGTGCCACAACGGAAAGGTTTATGACCCTGAAACTTATAGGTAAGTTAGTAGCAGAACGACTAACAATAGTCAATGCAAAGGCAAGATGAAAAGTTTTAGTTTTATCGTTACACATTAACGCATGTCAAGAATCAACTTTGCAACGAATCTTCCGTGGCAGCAACCGTGTGAAAATTTCAGTTCGCAACACATTTGAGCAGAAACTCCAGCTTTCAGATATTAGCACCATTTTCATCTCCTGAGTTATCCCGTAGGTAACATCTCTAAGGACTATTATTATTATTACTATATTCTTACGTCATTTCAGTCCATTGAGCAGCCTAATTATCACACCATCTAGATATAAGATAAACAGAGCTAAGATGAGTGAGGGAAAGGGTAGCAGAAAGAGCCTATCGATTTGGTGATTACCAGGACTTGCACAGACACTGTAGCAGAGAAAGTAAAGACTGCCCTTACTTAGGAAGCAGAAAGTCCTAAGTAAACGTGACGTCAGAAGAAAGTCAGTGAAGCCAAACAACGCTTTATTCAACAAAGAAATTCTACTGGCAACCAACATGGACATGGACTGCAGGAAAACCTGCAAAAATATTACAGCTGGAACGCAGTGTAGTATGGAAATGAAACTTGAACTGAGCAAAGACAAAATTTTTAATTTCGTTGCACAGAACAAAACGAAAAAAGTTACATACGAAGTTAACAGATGTTGTAAAGAACAGAGAAAGAAAAAAATCTGTTTGAAGACCTTACCAGAAAGAAGGCTTGCTGATGGTAGCATTCTAGGTCGCCCGGATATAACTGACATGGCTCTAGTAAGGAATCTGTAGCGGCTGACATGTGAAATGTAATTCAACACGAAAAAGATCTTTGCGTCAATAAAAGCAGACTAAAAGAACTAACTTTTTTCTGTAATATAATGGAAAAAAATTAATCAACATGTTTTTGAAGATGCTGAAACAAAAATGGTCGTTAAAATGTCAGTTTTTCTGTGGCGTTTTAGTTGATCTTTCTTTTCAGAATTACCCTTTAAGGCATGTACCCTTATGCACCTAATTGTTTTTGTAGGAAGAATTATTAGTCAAGGCGTGACCACTTTACGTGTCGCTTGTGGAGCTTCTTTGATGAAAGTCCCTCAATAATAAGTCAATGCCGATTCACTTTACTTTCCTCTGTCTTGGAAAGGTTTTGGTGGATTGTCACTTAGACCAGAGCAGTTTTTAGGAAAAAAACCAAAGATATAGAGATGAGCAACTGTAAGGACAGCTTATTTTCCAGTCCTTTATAGTGTAGCACATGTTTCCCACTTAAGCATTGTAGTTTCTGCCTATGGACTTTCAAGGGAGCTGATGGACACTAACAAAATAAATACATTTTTAAATGAAATCATTCCACTTTTGGCTATTAAAACATTATTTATTGCGATTGCAGTTTCGATATGTGGTCATTTTCAAGCGTTGTGGAATGTTGTAACACAATAACATAAACCTGTGCCGTGTTGTGTATTAGAAGCTGCATGTGATATCGTGAATTTATCTGCTATTCCACACACCATACATGTTATGAAGTTGGAGAAATAAGAATATAAACACTTAAGTTTAAGCTACACGAAATTTAAAAGCAAGTGTATCTATCATTATATCTCCAACTTTTTAACGTATATGGTATGTGGAGCAGCAGTTAAATTCACAACACCACTTGTAGCTGCTCTTACACAACATGGCATAGGTTTATATTATTGAGCGGTTTACATCCCACAATGCTTGAAAATGACTACGTGTCGAAAATGCAATCGCAATAAATAATGTTTTAACAGCCAAAAGTTGAATGATTTCGTTTCAAAATTTCTCAAAGGCTGTGGACCCAGTTATCATCAAACTTTTAAAATAAATACAGGGTAACTCCCCTCAACTGTCGAAAAGTTATTGAACTGCTCATCCCCATTTTCTCGTTTTGTCTTTATTGAGAAGTGATAACTAATTATAGATGCAGGAATACCTTCCCACACCTTCCAAGGCCTTGAAAGTTCTTCACAAGCTCCAGTTTCACATGTCCAGCACCAGGGAGTAGACAATTATAGGTTTCTTTAACAAGTTATATAATTGCCCCAAGTTGCAGTGATTTTTGCATAGTTTAATCCTTCTGTTTCTAGTGGTATGATTTAAGTAGGACGTTTCTCTTTTTTTCGACAACTTTGTTAACAAATGAGGAATATATATGAGATAAATGAAAATAAAATGCATAACTTAATTAATTTAAATATGAAAAATATTACAGTAAAAGTGTTATTGAGCAGTAGAAATAATTTGTTTATAAACTTAAATGTCTTCTTCTTGTGAAACATAATGTTCTCTTCCTTGTCTTGCTTCAGTCCCCTGGTGTTGCTTCCATCACGTCGCCAAATAGTTTTTTTGTGTTACTGACACTTTTGGTTTGCCAGTAGAACACTTTGATGTAAGTAATGAAGTTGGTAAAGACATCATCCCCTCTGAGGCTACTTACGTATTTGACACAATGTCTCAGCAGCCATATTGCAATGTTATTTTTTATGGTAGTATGCAGTCTGGCTGCAGGCTGACGCAGGATGTCTGTCGTATAGTTGGTTTTGGAGTTTGTTGTCAGCAGGGCAAGTCTTTTCCTGATCCCTTTCCAGCTGTGCAAATGAACACAGTAAGTGAAACTGTGAAGAAGGGCATCAACTAATCCACATTTATGTGTCACCAAGTATTGTTGCAATGGTATTGTTAAGAAACCTGTACCATGTGGATGTAACGTTAGATTTATGTATTCCGAGGGTTATGTTTGTTCATACAGTTTCCACGGTTGCTTCTGTTCTATATTGTTAGGATTCGCCTTTTTCTGTTCACGTTGGAAATATCCATGTTGTCAGGTGGTTCATCTTTACGAGACTAACTTCCTCAGACTCAAAATGCAACAGAATTTAATATATCCACTTTCAGAGATAATGAATGTGGTAACGATTTTGAGATCACCGGAAATCCGGCACATAAATGTTTACTACTTTAATTTTGGTAATAAATGGTTAATGTTATGATACGTTTCATTCATTAAGGCTGCATGAGCAATTGGAAATGAGTGAAGCAAGCTTACATCATCTAGGCAGACAGCCATTAGACTTAATATGGTGTCGCCCAGGGACTGTGGTGCTTCACCAAAGTCGGCAATGCGAATCGATTCCACAATCATTAGCAAGGGCTCGCTGCTATCTGCAGTGACGTAATAGGAGGCGCTGCTGAAGACCACACCTCTTCCCCAGCAATGCAGCGCCCTCACACTGATGTCAATATAGTGTCAAGCGCACAAGTGCTTGACCCCCCAGTGTGAGACCTCAGCTACAGCAGTTAGCCCCATAATGTAGGACCAAAGAGTTGGTAGTGTTTCAGATGAACCTTTACTGTTGTAAACGTTGAACATTGTACCTCAAGAGAACAGTATGTTTATTAATTCATCAAGTGATTCATTGCTAGTCCACGACAGCTGTAAATTATCCACTACTCCTATAGCAAAGGAGTGAGACAAAGTTAAGCAGATCTTTTACTCGTTAATGTAGTAAAGTGAAATAATATTTCATATGTTCTAGTTTGATGACGCTTCTCCCAGCCTTCTCAAATCACTCACGGTTATAACTGGATGAAAACAGTTTTGTCTGGTCAAAGCACTTAACTTTAAGGAAACTGTTAGCAGTCTCTAGTTACCAATCAAGTTCTCAGTTCAAAGAGCCAAGTTTTTTCGCTTGTAAAAAATGGTATGGCAGAGGATGGTGACTGCATAACATATTCGTATGTACAATATGACCTGGACAATTTCGCTGCTGCAAAGCAGGTGCCTGTACCTCTGCCTTGACTTCAGGCAATTCTAGATCTTTTCACTGGTCATTCCCCTCACGCTATGGTGCCTTATGTTTTCGATTAGACTCCCCCCTTGTGCATAGTGATACATCTCTACATCCTCATCTTTCCAATAAAAAACCACACACACAGTACTCTGGGAAATAAAGCTAGTTTCGCAACCGGTATGGTCGACTTAGAAGATAACAACTGGTTTTGTTCAACATGCGTTGTGGTTAGTGTTGTCAACACAGGCTGGGTTTTAGCACATGTGCATTTCTGTCATATACACTCCTGGAAATTGAAATAAGAACACCGTGAATTCATTGTCCCAGGAAGGGGAAACTTTATTGACACATTCCTGGGGTCAGATACATCAGATGATCACACTGACAGAATCACAGGCACATAGACACAGGCAACAGAGCATGCACAATGTCGGCACTAGTACGGTGTATATCCACCTTTCGCAGCAATGCAGGCTGCTATTCTCCCATGGAGACGATCATAGAGATGCTGGATGTAGTCCTGTGGAACGGCTTGCCATGCCATTTCCACCTGGCGCCTCAGTTGGACCAGCGTTCGTGCTGGACGTGCAGACCGCGTGAGACGACGCTTCATCCAGTCCCAAACATGCTCAATGGGGGACAGATCCGGAGATCTTGCTGGCCAGGGTAGTTGACTTACACCTTCTAGAGCACGTTGGGTGGCACGGGATACATGCGGACGTGCATTGTCCTGTTGGAACAGCAAGTTCCCTTGCCGGTCTAGGAATGGTAGAACGATGGGTTCGATGACGGTTTGGATGTACCGTGCACTATTCAGTGTCCCCTCGACGATCACCAGTGGTGTACGGCCAGTGTAGGAGATCGCTCCCCACACCATGATGCCGGGTGTTGGCCCTGTGTGCCTCGGTCGTATGCAGTCCTGATTGTGGCGCTCACCTGCACGGCGCCAAACACGCATACGACCATCATTGGCACCAAGGCAGAAGCGACTCTCATCGCTGATGACGACACGTCTCCATTCGTCCCTCCATTCACGCCTGTCGCGACACCACTGGAGGCGGGCTGCACGATGTTGGGGCGTGAGCGGAAGACGGCCTAACGGTGTGCGGGACCGTAGCCCAGCTTCATGGAGACGGTTGCGAGTGGTCCTCGCCGATACCCCAGGAGCAACAGTGTCCCTAATTTGCTGGGAAGTGGCGGTGCGGTCCCCTACGGCACTGCGTAGGATCCTACGGTCTTGGCGTGCATCCGTGCGTCGCTGCGGTCCGGTCCCAGGTCGACGGGCACGTGCACCTTCCGCCGACCACTGGCGACAACATCGATGTACTGTGGAGACCTCACGCCCCACGTGTTGAGCAATTCGGTGGTACGTCCACCCGGCCTCCCCCATGCCCACTATACGCCCTCGCTCAAAGTCCGTCAACTGCACATACGGTTCACGTCCACGCTGTCGCGGCATGCCACCAGTGTTATAGACTGCGATGGAGCTCCGTATGCCACGGCAAACTGGCTGACACTGACGGCGGCGGTGCACAAATGTTGCGCAGCTAGCGCCATTCGACGGCCAGCACCGCGGTTCCTGGTGTGTCCGCTGTGCCGTGCGTGTGATCATTGCTTGTACAGCCCTCTCGCAGTGTCCGGAGCAAGTATGGTGGGTCTGACACACCGGTGTCAGTGTGTTCTTTTTTCCATTTCCAGGAGTGTATTACATGGTCTGGTCAGGCAGAGGAAACGTTTGACTTCAAAGTAGTGTCTAACACTCTTATTATACTTCTGTATTTGTGTGAAGTAAAATTTTCAGGAGTAATTTATAACATGGAAATCTGTAATATTTTGAGATCAATATTAACCATAATAAGGTTGTTTTATCACCAAAGCAGGATGGAATGCAATAATTTTTATTGATATTTCTTACCTTCTTTCACGAATTCATTACATGACACAGCTAAAAAAAGTCAGCATAAATCTCTGCCAGAATTAATTTTCACTTCTGAATTTTAAAAAGGAATCAGACATATATAATTTTATTGTCATCAAAAAAAACATACTAGAACAAGAAAACAAAAACAAAAAATTAATTACTGAAGCTAAAGGAGTAACACATGTCATGCTAGGTACTATATAAAGTTTAAGAGAAGAACATTACAGCACCTGAAATAATACGGTTTATGTCATTTAGATTATATATGCGATTGCAGTCTTTTTCGGGGTATTCCAATGATGAATTCTTCTTGGGTTATCAGCCGAGTGGTGGGGTCGTCTTGTCGCAACGTTTCGTTGAGTTTCGTACCCATCATCTTCTGGTACACTTCGCCAGAAGACGATTGGCAACGAAACTCATCGAAACGTTACGAGAAGTCGACGTCACCACTCGGCTGATAACCTGAGAAGAATTTGTAATTTAGATTATTTTTGGGAACAGTATTCGCTTTCTGTAATATGGTGTGCACAAACCAATACCATATATCATTTTGTTTTTAGAGTTCTTCTGCACTTTTCTGCAGCACATCGTGTTCCATTTTTCTAACGCGCCAAAGCGACCAGATGATTTTTCTCATCATCACCCCCCCCCCCTTTCCTGAACCATGAACCCTGCTGTTGGTGGGGAGGCTTGCGCGCCTCAGCGATACAGCAACCAAAGCGGATATCCAAAACGGCCATGCTGTGCTGGTACTGCAAACGGCTGAAAACAAGGGGAAACTACAGCTGTAATTTTTCCCGAGGGCATGCAGCTTTAGTGTATGGTTAAATTGATGATGGCGTCCACTTGGGTAAAATATTCCGGAGGTAAAATAGTCCCCCAATCGGTTCTCCGACACACACACACACACACACACACACACACACACTCACACACACACACACACACACACACACACACACACACACTACTCAGTAGGACGTAGGACGTTGTTACCAAGGGAAAGAAATACAGTAGAAGAAGAATGGGTAGCGTTGAGAGATGAAATAATGAAGGTAGCAGAGGATCAAGCAGGGGTGGTTAGAGGACAAATATACGGATGTAGAGGCATATATCACTAGCGATAAGATAGATATTGCCTACAGAAAAATTAAAGAGACCTTTGGAGAAAAGAGAATCACTTTTATGAATATCAAGAGCTCAGATGGAAAACCAGCTCTAAGCAAAGAAGGGAAAGCAGAAAGGTGGAAGGAGTGTATAGGACGTCTATACAAGGGCGATGTACTTGAGGGCAATGTTACGGAAATGGAAGAGGACGTAGATGAAGATAAAATGGGAGATATGGTACTGCATGAAGAATTTGACATTGCACTGAAAGACCTAAGCCAAAAGAAGGCCCCAGGAGTAGACTACATTCTATTAGAACTACTGATAGGCTTGGGACAGCTAGACCTGACAAAACTCTACCATATGGTGAACAAGATGTATGAGACGGGCGAAATACCCTCAGACTTCAAGAAGAATAAAATAATTCCAATCCCAAAGAAAGCAGGTGTTGACAGGTTTGAAAATTACCGAACTATCAGTTTAATAAGTCACGGCTGCAAAATACTAAAATAATTCTTTACAGACGAATGGAAAAATGGTAGAAGCCGACCTCGGGGAAGATCAGTTTGGATTCCGTAGAAATGTCGGAACACGTGAGGCAGTACTGACCCTACGACTTATCTTAAAACATAGATTAAGGAAACACAAACCTACGTTTCTAGTATTTGTAGGCTTAGAGAAAGCTTTTGACAATGTTGACTGGAATACTCTCTTTCAAATTCTGAAGGTGGCAGGGGTGAAATACAGTGAGCGAAAGGCTATTTACAATTTGTACAGAAACCAGATGGCAGTTATAAGAGTCGAGGGACAAGAAAGAAAAGCAGTGGTTGGGAAGGGAGTGAGACAGGGTTGTAGCCTCTCCCCGACGTTATTCGATCTGTATATTGAGCAAGCAGTAAACGAAACAAAAGAAAAATTCGCAGTAGGAATTAAAATCCGTGGAGAAGAAATAAAGACTTTGAGGTTCGCCGATGACATTGTAATTCTGTCAGAGACAGCAAATGACCTGGAAGAGCAGTTGAACGGAATGGACAGTGTCTTCAAAGGAGGATATAAGATGAACATCAACAAACCAAAACGAGGATAATGGAATGTAGTCGAATTAAGTCAGGTGATGCTGAGGGAATTATATTAGGAAATGAGACACTTAAAGTAGTAGATGAGTTTTGCTATTTTTGGAGCAAAATAACTGATGATGGTCGAAGCAGAGAGAATATAAAATGTAGACTTGCAATGGCAAGGAAAGCGTTTCTGAAGAAGAGAAATTTGTTAACATCGAGTATAGATTTAAGTGTCAGGAAGTTGTTTCTGAATGTATTTGTATGGAGTGTAGCCATGTATGGAAGTGAAACATGGGGGATAAATAGTTTGGACAAGAAGAGACTAGAAGCTTTCGAAATGTGGTGCTACAGAAGAATGCTGAAGTTTGGATGGGTAGATCATGTAGCTAATGAGGAGGTACTAAATCGAATTGGGGAGAAGAGGAATTTGTGGCAAAACTTCACTAGAAGAAGGGATCGGTTGGTAGGATATGTTTTGAGGCATCAAGGGGTCACCAGTTTAGTAGTGGAGGGTAGCGTGGAGGGTAAAAATTGTAGAGGGAGACCAAGAGATGAATACATTAAACAGATTCAGAAGGATGTAGGTTGCAGTAGTTACTTGGAGATGAAGAAGCTTGCACAGGATAGAGTAGCATAGTGAGCTGCATCAAACCAGTCTCTGGACTGAAGACCACAACAACAACATTTGATGTCATGCAGGATGACCACGATCTCTACGAATTGTTCGCGTTGGAAGTCAGATATCGTTTCACATTGTAACGCCTGAACTGCAGCTGCTACGTATTCATATCCATCATTCATTATGTATGGGTACATTCAGTAGCCACGTAAAAACCGGCCACCACCATTTCTTTCCTCTAATATTCAACATTTATAACGCTATGTTTTCCTCTTTTCGTTCATTCCGTCAGTCCGCCACATATTTTTGTTGTATTCTCCAGTAACATATGGTTGAAGTACAACGATACTTTTCTTCTCTTGTCTGGAGTTTCCTTGTCGTTCTCGTAATCAAAATCTTCTCTTCTATTCCATTTGGGCATTATCTTAGACGGTATAAGTGGTCATCCTTTAGGCAAGAGATTCTCAAGAAGATTCCAGTTAACTATAACCTAGTTCGTTTAAATGAATCAACAATGTGATGTACACAGGATACCAAAATAAAACCTGTAGGACAGTTTTTTACTTCTTTCAGAAAGTGAATGGATCATCTGAGCCAGACGTGCAGAATATTTTCCAAATGCTTTCTTGTACACTTTGTTCCTGTCTGGATCAGATCCTTGGTATATTTGAAAACCCACTAGATATCCCATGTTTATGTTTACGTACCATACTTTGTACCTAAATCTGACGGGTTTACCTTTCAGAACATCGTTCCAGCCAAAATACTTTATCATGTTCTCATCATAACGCATGTCTTTCTGAGGCTGAAACTGGACAGAAAACTTTTCTTAGCGTTTCTATTAATGGACGAAGTTTCCACATTTTTTAATTTGTATTAATTTGTATGTTGCCACATGAGTGAAGGCTTGAGATTTGACGGCCTCCGGGAGGGCTCAGACAAGGGACACGAAGGGCTCTTAGACGTGCTGACATCAACCTTTCTAGAGGAAACAACCCCGAAGAATAATTAAACATCTGCAGGCTTAGGTGATTGGCTTACCAAAGACGAGAGGAAGTAAACTCCGATCAAAAATTACTGGCAAGGCATGAGACCAAAAGATGGCAGATCCACCACACGTCTAGCCTGGCTACAGGGTAGCATCCCGTACTGTGGACTTTAAATTTACTCATACTTTTCAAAGTAATCATCCAGATGGGTTAAATAAAAGGCGACACAAACAAGAAAAGGACAAACGATTTGGAATGGTGATGGATATTCCTTATACATTTAGCCACAAGCAATGGACCGAAAAGAACTAATTATTTTTTTAGGGAGAGAGAGACATACATAAATACACCTGGAGCGCGAGGGGACAGAGATCAGTAATAGATTATGTGATGGCAAACAGGAAAATACGCAGGATCTTCGTGTTTTCGGAGGTAGTGACATGAACTCGGATCACCATCTAATAATAGCAAAACTAACTATGCTCGCTAGATGGGAGAAGATAAAAAGAGTTGAGACAAGAAGGGAAGAAGGCTTACAGTTTTCCTATTACAGGAGGAGAGCAAAAAACATCTATACCAAAACAGATCGAATCTTCGGCTAAAAAAGGCAGATACAAGCGGTAGTTTAGAAACCTGACTGGGAAATATAAAGCAATGTATAGAACAGGTTGCAGATGAGTCACTAGCAAAAAAGGAATAAGAAAAGAAGTATGAAGGGACTTGGAGTTTTGTAAACATTCGTCGCCAATTTAGTAAAGGCCTCGTCGCTACTGCTGTAGAGGCCGAGTTGCCACTGTTGTTATGGTAGGCCAAGTTTGTGATTTCGTGAAACGGCTTCTGGTGCAGTACACTGCTAAGACAATTTCTCCTTGCCACAATTACACAGTTATGCCCCCAGGGTCAGGCAACAGGACAGGAGAACGAAGGTTCTGCAACACTCCACCAAATTAGTAACAGTCACACAAATGTGTTGAAAGATTGACTTATCTTTGTGACTTGTCGAATAACGATGTCTACATCACTGCATGTAATATAACACAAAAAAATGCACTCAATGGCTAAGTGTAAATAAGCGTAGGTCAACTTCACATCACATAGCAAATGCAATAAACAACTGTCTGTTCACTTCTTAGTTCGATAAACGACGTCCCCTCTGTAAGTCAGCCCTGGACGATGATATGTAACCAAGTAGGTAAGAGCTACTATTCTATCTTCCGAGTAGGCTTCTTTCCGTTATCGTCCAGTCATTGCCGGATTGTACTCGGCCCGCAAGTGGCCGAGGCGAAGTCGATATGTTCACCCTCAGCGCCGCCCGTGGCGCTGGTGGGACTCGCGCAAATGGCGAGTCTCTGTGGCAATGGCAGCAGCTCGCATCTTTGCGGCTGTGGTGCTTTTGCTCTGACTGTGTCTTGTTCGGACGACACAGCATACAGTATGGAATGAAGATATCGCAAAAGCAGTTAAGGCACAGAAACAAGCGTATCGGATATACAGGGTGATTCACGAAAATGTTCAAATATTTTAAAATGTTATTCTACAAATAAAACTACAGAAAAAAAGTCCATATAAACATAGGTCCGCAAATGTTTAGTTACGGAGTTACGGCTAATAAAACATTTTTCCCGAAATTTAGCAACTTCGCCAACATGAAGCCATCGCAAAACTGTACGAGGTTAAAGTAAAGCACGATTTCCATTTATTTTGTTGTTATTGATCAGCTGAATCTGATAAAACATGTCCCAGACGTCGATCTGCAGTAGTTTTCCAGAACATCCAGCCTTGTATGGCTCCCACTGTAATTTCTTTCGCACGCAGATAACGTGGCGTCCACCTTTGTGTTACTCAGTGTGGAGTGACTTCCTGCATTCTGTTTCTTAAATAAGAATAAAAATCAGCTACATTTTTCACAAAAACTAAACTTCTCTAATACAATATTATGACTGACATAGTGAAATTCATTCGATAAGTCACAGAAGATCATAAACGATGAAATTTATCATTTAAATATTTTATTACCAACGCGGGAAACGTATAAACAGCTGATTCAGTTATAGTGGCTCTTTTGAAACTGTAATTAGATAAGTATCACATTACTACATAAGTGGGTGACAAAAAATTTTTAGAAAATTATGTTGTGACACTGGATGGTAGTTTTGACATCCTTGGAGTCACCGTTCTTTTTTTTTTTTTAGTTCATCAATGGTCTTTGGACACCATTTATAGAGCCAACAATAGAATGATTTTTTTTAAATTCAAGTGTGTAACAACCCGAAATCATTAAAAACAACAATTATCAGTTAAATCCATTTAACATGTAACTAAATCACTGATGTAAGAAAATTAAAATACATTCATTATGAAAGGAGGTTTGTGTCACACATAGTACTTATTCATTTACTATTTTATAATGTAAAAATATAAAATATTAAAAAAATAAAACGTAGAAAATTGCTTTCCTATATTCTTATTCGTTCTTCCGCTACACAACCATGTAGGTGTTTCTACCCTTTTATGTCTTCTGTTGCTAAAAGAGTTTGAATGTTCGTTGGGAACGCTTTACCAGAGGACATCAGACACTGCATTCATTCCGTGGTTTATTGATATTTTCTGTCACAGCTGAGCAAAAAAGTTCTTAAAATCTACGTCACTGCCGCATTCACAAGATAGATATATTTTAATTTTTGTGGAAAAACGCGTTGAATTACATAAGTGGCTAAGTATGTGACATATTATAGAGCCACAACCTTTTACTGTGTAGTTGCAGATACTGTCCACGAACAGGTCATCAGTGTCCTTAGTGTAACTCAATGTGCTGCGGGGTAGCACATTATTATCTCTGTTGTCACACTGAAAGTGAAGTGACTAATTTTGCGGATGATCCTGCCAGCATAAACTGTGACAGAAATTCACAGAATACCATAACAAAAAGCAAAATAATACTTGAATCTATCACTAGGTGACTTGAAACCGATAGGCTAATTCTCAGTAACGAGGAAGGTAAAACAGTACTGCTCGTGAACAACATCAGAGGAAAAATGGAGGAATCCTCAAAAATACAAGAGCAGGATATAAATGTAACCCAGAACACAGAATTCTTAGAGCTTACCATAGATACCTGTTTACTGTGGAAAGACCACATCGCTACCACAACTACAAAATTAATTTCAGCCATATTTGTGCCCTGAAACATTAAACCGCTAGTACCACATGATGCTATGTGAATGGTGAGTTTTTCATACTTTAGTACTATTATGACATCCCGAACGTAAATGTGGGATCAGTCGAATGATGCATTTAAAATCTGCAGACTGCAAAATGTAACAAGCACAATAACGACTAATGCGAAAAGGACAGACGGCTGTAGGCCACTATTCAAACAACTTAAAAATATGACTTTCTACAATACCTAATAGTATAAAACACCGATATTTGCAAGGTAACGAAAAAACAACTTCAATAAGAATGAAGATGTTCTTATGTATCCTACTTCAGAGTTCCTCAGTAATTTAATGCTTAATGTCGTGTGACTAGGGCCACCCGTCGGGAAGACCGTGCGCAGGGTGCAAGTCTTTCGATTTGACGCCACTCCGGCGACTTGCGCGCCGATGGGGATTAAATGGTGATTAGAACAACACAACACCCAGTCCCTGAGCGGAGAAAATGTCCGACCCAACCGGGAATCGAACCCGGGCCCTTAAGATTAACATTCTGTCGCGCTGGCCACATTATTTTTAAACCAATCTCTTACCACTTTTTTTCCACTTTGTTCGTTGTTGATCGTTGTGTTTGGTCGTTGCTGACGTCACATGACATCCGTTCAAGTTCGTTTGTTGATCCTTTCACTCAGTTTTTTTTATTCAGAGGCCAACTGGCTCTCTGACCGAACACACTGAGCTACCGTGCCGGCTTTAAAAATTTGTGTGAAATCTTATGGGACTTAACTGCTAAGGTCATTAGTCCCTAAGCTTACACACTACTTAACCTAAATTATTCTAAGGACAAACACACACACCCATGCCCGAAGGAGGACTCGAACCTCCGCCGGGACCAGCCGCACAGTCCGTGACTGCAGCGCCTTAGACCGCTTTTTTTTTTTTTTAATCTCATTTTGTTCGTTTTCGTTCGTTGTATCTGCTCTGGGTGGACGTCGAAAGACACCCGTTTCAGTTCGTTGTTGATCGATTAACTCAGTTTTTTTATTACAGAGGGCAGCCAACCCTCTGACCGAATACGCTGAGCTACCGTGACGGCATAGACCGCTCGGCTAATCCCACGCGGCACCATTCAGCTACCGGGGGCGGACAGTTCCTCAGTTTAATACAGCTAAACTTGGAAGAAACACTGCTTTTATGTCAGTAAAACTGTAAAAGTGTTTACCACTTCATTATTTCAAATATCAGCAAGAAATAGAAATTTAAACAAACCACAAAACTAATACCTGTAAAAAAAGTCCTTCCTATTCAGTTGGTGAGTCCATACAAAATAAATAAATAAATAAATAAATAAATAAATGGAAACAGGCGTACCATGTGATAGAATTGGAATACACTGACGCAAAACATAATTATTGTAGATTACGAAATTTCGGGAATATATTTGTCTGGGTAACACAATTAACTGATTAATAATGCAAGATCACAGTTTAATGTAAGTCTGAGATAAGACACTGCAAATGTGAAACGCAGGTACATTAATAAACAGTGTAGCCACCAGAATGTGGGATGTAAGCACGCAAACTTGCATTCATTGTGTTGTACAGGTGTCAGGCCGCGCGGGATTAGCCGAGCGGTTTAAGGCGCTGCAGTCATGGACTGTGCGGCTGGTCCCGGTGGAGGTTCGAGTCCTCCCTCGGGCATGGGTGTGTGTGTTTGTTCTTAGGATAATTTAGGTTAAGTAGTGTGTAAGCTTAGGGACTAATGACCTTAGCAGTTAAGTCCCATAAGACTTGACACACATTTGAACATTTGAAAAGGTGCCGGATCTCAGTTTGTGGGATGGAATTCCATGCCTGTAGCACTTCGTCGGCCAGTACAGGGACGGTTAATGCTGTGTGTGGACTACACTGGAGTTGTTGTCCGATGGTGTCCCATAAGTGCTCGATTGGACATATCTGTTGACACATGTTGATTGAGCAGTCCAAGGCAATATGCTACACTCTGTAGAGCATGTTGAGTTGCAACAGCGGTATGTGGGCGAGCGTTATCCTGTTGGAAAACACCCCATGGAATGCTGTTTATTAATGGTAGTACAACACATCGAATCACCAGACTGACGCACAACTTTGCAGTCAGGGTACGTGGAATAACCATGATTGTGTGCCTGCTGTCATACGAAATCTCACCCCAGACGACAAGTCCATGTCTAGGTCTAGTGTGTCTAGCATGTAGAAAGGTTGCTTGCAGGCCCTCGACTGCCTTCCTACTGGCATCGAGGCAGAAACAGCTTTCATCAGAAAATAAAACAGACCTCTACCCAACCCTCCAATGAGCTCTCGCTTGACACCACTGAAGTCGCAAATGTCGGTGGTCTGGATCCAGTGGAAAGCGTGCTACAGGGCATCTGTCTCAGAGCTGTCCTTAAAGTAACCGCTTCGCATCAGTTCTTTGTGCCACTGTGGTACCAGCTGCTGCTAGATTTATCGAGTGAGGTGGCGCAGTGGTTAGTATACTCGACTCGCCTTTGGGGGCACGACGGATCAAACCCGCAAACTTGCCACCATACATTCTCTTGACCACCGCCGCCAGCAACCGTGTGCAGTGGCTACATTCCTAGCAAGTCTTTCTGCAATATCGCAGAAGGAACATCTAGCTTCTCGTACCCCTATTACACGTCCTCGTTCAAACTCAGTGAAGCACTGATAATAGCTTCTTCGTCGCCTTAAAAGGCATTCATCAGTAACTTCACCTCACCACGCCCAATCTCAAATGTGACTAACGCTCATGACCACTACAGTGTGTATTTAGAGCAAACCAGATTTGCATCGTCGTATTGGCGCTACTAGCCTCACTGTTATGCGTCCTGCACGAAAACTGAATATACATCATCTTTCAGATGTAGGAACATACCTACCAACTTTCTTTTATGTTGCATAATTCCTTCTTGATGTTGCAGTTTTTTTCCGTCAGTGTATGTATAGGGGGATGGGCTGTAAATTCAAGAGGTGTACTTTGGTGTAATATAATAGAATTAAAATGTGTATTGGTAGAATATACAGTAGATACAAAAGTGTAATTATGTATGGTGTTTTGCATTTAAAAATGATATACCCATAATAGTTACAGGGTGTCAATTACTGAATGATATGAAAGAAAAACGTAAATCAGTTACAAACTATGGCATGCACACTCTGTATTCAACATGTAAACGTCACTGTACATATTCAGATTTAGGTTATGACATGTTCGATATGCCTGCCATCTATGGTCACAATCTTTTCTGTTTAACAGATTACCGGTTTCGGCCTTTAATGACCATCATCAGATCTGCAGCAAAAATGGGAAAAATATAAATACACTCGCAAACTGTATACAGCTTAAGAACAATGCATAGAGCATATTGAAAAGTAGTACTGACAAAATTTACATTTGTGCGCTTTAAATGTGAAGAGGCATACCTGTCTCATAAAATCAAAGTCCTAATGCACTGCAGCCATAGTGGCATGGTCAAATATTAAATGCGGAATCAGCACCAGCATCGTCAAATACATATAAATCACATCACATGCACGAGTCATGTTGTCAGTAAAACTACTGTTTAATACAAGCTCCCGTACAGTAGCCACAAGATGTGTAGTAAGTTGACCAGATGTCGCTAATGTCACCATAGACGTAAATTAAAGAAAACTTATTACATATACAGGTCACTGTGTTTTTTCGCGACAATGTCGCAGCTTGTGATGCCTGCCATCATTGGCGATGATGTGGCTCAGTCCAATAGCGAAATTCTGCATGACCCGCTGAAGTGTCGGAACATCAATGCTGCCGATGATCTTCTGAATGGCTGTTTTCAGCTCAGCAGTCATTTTGGGGTTATTGCTGTGCACCTTGTCTTAAATATAGCCGCACAAAAAGGAGTCACATGTGTTCGGATCCGGAGAATATGGCAGCCAATCGAAGCCCATGCCAGTGGCCACTGGGTACGCCAGAGGCAGGATGCGGTCCCCAAAGTGCTCCTCCAGGACATCAAACACTCTCCTGCTTCGATGGGCTTGAGCTCCGTCTTGCATGAACCACGTATTGTCGAAATCAGGGTCACTTTGGATAATGGGGATGAAATCATATTCCAAAACCTTGACGCTCCGTTCGGTAGTCACTTTGCCATCAAGGAATATCGCACAGATCATTCCGTGACAGGACATTGCACACCGCTCAGTCACCTGTTGAGGCTGAAGAGACTTCTTGTGATGTCATCGCCAGACACCACACTTGCTAAGTGGTAGCCTTTTAAGTCGTCCGCGGTCTGTTAGTATACGTCGGACCCGCGTGTCGCCACTATCAGTGATTGCAGACCGAGCGCCGCCACACGGCAGGTCTAGAGAGACTTCCTAGCACTCGTCCCAGTTGTACAGCCGACTTTGCTAGCGATGGTTCACTGTCTACAGACGCTCTCATTTGCAGAGCTGACAGTTTAGCATAGCCTTCAGCTACGTCATTTGCTACGACCTAGCAAGGCCCCATGTTCAGTTACTATAATTCGGAACAGATAATATTGTGGGTCATGTACCGTCAAGAGCGACGTTCATCATTAATGGATTAAAGTTAAGTATCAAACTTTACGTCCGCTTTCTGAATTCTAATTCCTTGTCATGTTCCGGACCTCACGTCAGTATAGTTCTTCCCTCCTCACGCCAGCCTGCGTGAGATAAAACGCGTGCATTTGGGCCTCCACTAGTCACACGGTGTTGGCTCTTCTGCCAACACAACACTTCTCGATCGCGAAATGCCAGTTTTTCTTATTGACGAACCCATCCAAATGGAAGTGGGCTTCGTCACTAAACTAAACCATACTGCACGTACTAATTCTCATCATGCCACACGGCGAAACTGTGCCGCTTGAACGTCCTAAGGCAAACCGTTCTGAAGTTATGACTATTTTACACCGTGTAGTTCAATGATTGTCACCCTGTACTTAGTGTATGTGGTATTTTGTAAAACTGATAATGCAGATATGTACGTGTATCTGATGTCAAAGCTGCTAAATAAACAAATGTATGGTTTCAGCTGTGTCGACCCCACATCTAGCCCAGGACAGGAGACTACTGCGACCACAACCACCGGTACGAGCACAATCACCACCACCACCCCCAGCACACCCATCCCAGGAACTTCGTGCTCGCCGCCGCTGGCCAGGCTCCCCGACCCGAACGACTGCACGCGCTACTACGAGTGCAGCGAGCACTGGACGTGGGTACACGGCGCCTGCACCTGGGGCACCTACTACAACCCGGTGCACCAGCAGTGCGAACTCGGCTTCTGCTGAACGCGTCGCCAGCCTGCTGCACTAAAGTCAACTGTATCGCTACAGGCCCTCTCTAGTTCTTCACAGTTAACAGCATCTTGTCACGAATAAATATGTTGTAAAACTTGTTTACAATTTTTTGTATTATACACGACACACCTTCTTTTCCAAAAGTCACCCACTCTCGTAACAATGATGTTCTTACTCTTATTAAAATACTGTGAAACCCGACATTATCTGGGAATCTACTTCTTCCAATCTTCTGTTAGCCCATCTCCTTCCTTCTCTTCCCCTCTCTCTGTCCATTTCTTCTGTCTGCTTTTCTCTGTCCATCTCCTCCTGCCCCCTCTCTGTATTCACCTTCTCCTTCCCCTCTATCCACCTGTCCTTCCTCCTCTCTCAATCTTCTCCCCCCCCCCCCCCCTCCAATTCCTGTCCATCACCTTCACTCCTCCTTCTCTCTGTCCATCTCCATGCACCGTCACACTTCCTGTCCATCTCCTCCACCCCACTTTTTATCCATCTCCTCTTGCCCCTCCCTCTGACCTCCTTCTCATCCTCCTTCTCCTCCTTCTCCTCCTCCTCTCTCTCTCTCTGTCTGCTCCTCCTCCTGCTGTCCACCTCCTCTAATTTCGTCATCTCCTCCCTCTCTCTCTTTGTCATCTCCTCTTCCTCTCCCTGTACATCTCCTCCCCTTTCCTTTTTGTTTCTATCTCCCACTGTTCTCTCTTTGTCTATCGCCTGCTCTTCCCTTTCTCTGTCCATTTCGTCCTTCCCCTCTGTTCGTCCTGCTCCCCTATATCACTGCCTGTCTCTTCCTCCTCATGTCTCTGTCCATCTCCTCTTGCCCCCTTCTCTCTCCATGTTATCACACTCACTGCAACAGGAGGCTGATGGTGTTTGCCCCCACAGTATTGCTTTCCACAATGTAACCAACATGTGTACCAATTTTGATTGAAGCGATTCCAGGGGTTTAGGATGAGTATTTTTCCCGTGCCTTCGCCCGCATAAGCACATGCAAATATATTTCACACGTATTTAACCTATTTCGTGAGTGTTGGTTCACGCATTTTCTCTGTATGTCGCCCTGCAGTTTTATTTTCTTGCAGTTTAATGTTTATGACGTCGTGTCTCCTGAACTATGTACGGAACAATGCAATAATTTTGCAGGTACATCCAGTGGTTTATGTCCTTACTGTCTCAGAAATATGTTGCGAGGAAAGTGCGTGTTTCGACCGTTCATTTAGTACTACCCACATACACGGCCTACAACTTGTAACTGTAACACAGGTCGCCTTCAAACGGCAATCGATTCTAACGTTATACCTCTGCAAGGAATTTTTGAAAGTTGTGACCGTCAGATAAACTAATGGAAACAGAACAATCAAACTGGGATTCGTTTCCGAAACACTCCAGCAAAGTATGACCAACAGTAAACGGTGGGGCCGGACAGACGTTCTCCCAGCACAAAAGTAAGCTGTAACATTACATATTAAAAGCGGTCGCCAGCCTAATTAGACATTCTTACGTCAAGCAAAATGATAAACCAGGAGGCAGTGCTAGGGCTAACCTAACCTTCCTTGACACACACACTAAACTCTTTCCTTACGTCTGTTCCTACTATAACACAGTAACCTAACCTTGCAGATAAATGTGCTACTAACGAACAAATGGCCAATGACATAATATGCCTCTCAATAACACGTACCTTAAATGAACTAGGTATAACAGTTCAGATACACATGAAACTAGTAGCAATACTGAACAGGGAAAAGCTTGAAATCATTCTGAATTTAAATCAGGGTGTCTGCTAATTATCATAATCTACAGGGTGAAAAGCATTTAAACCGACAAACTCTGGGAGGTTGTAGGGGACGTCAAAACAAATATTTTTCCCTAATGTCATTTTTTCCTATGAGGATTATTTAAACCGGTGGAGGCCGTATTACGCTCTTCGGTTGTTAGAGGGCGTATTACGCTTTTCAGCTGTAGGCAACTGCTGTCCACCAGTGTAGTAGTGCACTGTCTCTGTTTACTAATGGAGCGTTGCACCTGGAGTGAGTACACTGATATGGTTGGTGCGTACTACGTAGCGCACCACAACGGACGAGCTGCACAGCGGGTTTATCAACAACAATATCCTAATCGCCGTATCCCGCATCATACGACCTTTGCTGCTGTGTACCAACGTCTGCGTGAGACCGGGTCATTTAGATTACCTGGACAGGGACGCCGTCGCACGGTAAGAGCGCTGCAATTTGAGGAACATGTGGAACGGGATCCTTCAATCAGCACTCGTGCAATTCCACGTAATATGGGGACGAATCAGACGAATGTGACGAATGTAAGAACAGTTCTTCGAGAGCAATTGTTGCGTCCACTTCACTTACAGCGTGTCCACAACTGGAACGAGTTGATTATCCACCCAGAGCACAGTTTTCGCAGTGGTACCTGGAACAGTGTGAAATGCATCCTTCATTTCCATTCTCTGTGTTTTTTACCGATGAACCAACGTTTGGGCACGATGGAGTCTTCAACACGCAGAATTCGCATGTTGAAGAGAGGATAACCCACATGCCACAGTTACTAGCGCTCATCAAGTGCGGTTCTTCGTTAATGTGTCGGTCGGTGTTGTTGGGAACTGTTCAGTTGGGGAGTATCTGCTACCTAGGCCATTAAAAGGCATGCACTATTTCAATTTTCTCGCCAGAGCATTGCCAGAATTGCTGGAAGACGTCTCGCACCCTAAAAGACAACGCATGTGGTTCCAAGATTACGGGGCGCCGGCACATTTCAGTTGTCGTGTGCGTCGGTTCCTGGACCGACGGTTGCCAGAAATGTGGATTGACAGAGGTGGTCCTGTACCATGGCCTGCTCGATCCTTAGATGTGTCCCCTCTGGACTTTTTTGTGTGGGGAGAGATGCGCAACCTTGTTTACGCAACTCCTGTAGCATCAGAAGAGGATCTCGTTGCCCGGATAGTACCAGCAGCAGGAACAATTCAGGATACTCCTGGGGTTTTTGCCGGTGTCAGACAGAACATGATCCGACGGTGTAACCTTTGTTTACGTGTCAATGGAGGCATTTTTGAAAATATACTGCAATGGAAATTGGGTTGTGTTATTGTGTTGTCTCTGGGTCATAAAAAAATGGAAAAGTGTTTGTTGGTTTAATTAATTTGCCGCCAGAGAAATCTTCCTCTACCGGCTTAAATACTCCTCACAGGAAAAAATGACATTTGAGAAAAATATTTGTTTTGCTGTCCCCTACAACCACCCAGAGTTTGTCGGTTTAAATACTTTTCACCCTGTATAATTTCATTGCTTAGTACAGGGTCGCTATGCCTGTGCATTAACCAACTTGCGTTATAATAGATAATACAGCAAATAGTTCTTTCTTAAATTTGGTTTGAAGCAACTAAACAGAATGCAAATCTAACTACACTGGCTCGGAAGGAACTTTCGCATTGTTTCATTAACTAATTAGCCTAGTACATGAGGACCATTAAACTTTCATGGTTTGAAGAATAATGCTCATTAACAAAACTACACCATTTCATCATTAATTAAGTGAAGCACAACAACTATAAATCTTTAAATAACAAATGTGCATTCATAAGCAGTATTTTGACCTACTCAAAAGTATAACTGCCTGTGCAAATGACAACACAACAGTAAATTCAAGATCAACCACTTTCTCATAATAAATTAGGACACTCGGATTTAAATTCACTAGGGTGGGATTCCTGTCCAGGTTTTTGATTTGGGATAATCACGTGTGTAAGACAGAATTTTTAACAACACCACAATTATTGTTATGGCTCTGAGCACAATGGGACTTAACATCTATGGTCATCAGTCCCCTAGAACTTAGAACTACTTAAACCTAACTAACCTAAGGACATCACACAACACCCAGTCATCACGAGGCAGAGAAAATTACTGTCATAAAGTCAACCAAATTTCACAAACACTTGGTCCATTTACTGAGTGCAAAATATAAACAATTTAGTGGAAGGCTGGTGACACTGGTGGCGCAATTTGCAGTGGCTGTTAACCTGGCGGCGATGCAATCATAGCATACCGTTGGCCCCGCCTTGTTACATATCTTCTTGGCGTCGACATTATATTTTTATAGGGCCAAATACCTTGCCATGATAATGTTGTCACCAAATGCAACATCCGACGCCCGTAAATACTGCCCTTAAGCTCTTTTGATCTCAACACTCCAGGAATGTGAGCCACAATCACAGCACTGCTTAGTCCAGACTCCTTACCCATCGCTTCCCACGCCCGGGTTCCCGGGTACGATTCCCGGCGGGTTCAGGGATTTTCTCTGCCTCGTGATGACTGGGTGTTGTGTGATGTCCTTCGGTTAGTTAGGTTTAAGTAGTTCTAAGTTCTAGGGGACTGATGACCTCAGATGTTAAGTCCCATAGTGCTCAGAGCATTTGAACCATTTGAATCCTTACCCATCACAAAGGACGAGTTTCCACTTGAGCGCCGACCACACGTTTTCCACCCCGCCAGCCTACTTCCGTAGCTATGTGGCTCCCCCACATCCTTTACATTCAACACTACGCCCCCTAACTATGGACCAAGTCATTCACAGTACATTATATAACAATCATTTCAGTAGTTATTTAAATTCACAAGCACATTTTAAACAACATCGTTCAAAAGTTCCACATAACTAAAACATGTGTACATAGTCAAAGGATTTCCATGGAAGATACAACATTTTATATAAGCAACACTACAAAATGACGTAGAAATGTCGATACAGATACAAACTAGGTCGAAAATAGGAGTGGCAAACTACACAGTATCCTATAAAGTCTTGCTTTTTCAGCGTTCTGTGAGCATCCTTGGATGACTTTAGGATTCCTGTATGTTTCCGTGGCTTTGCAGATTACAGCACCATTCAGTTTCACCAAGATTTTTCCTTTGCGGCCAGTAATGTCTCTGATGAACGGCAGGAAAATCTTGGGTTTCGGTAACGCCTATGTACCACTAAGGTTTTTTCGCTGTTATCTTAACGCTCCTTTTATCTCAGCGGACGAATGAGCAACATTCAGCTACACACAGGTGAGATATTTCAATTACTCGTCAAGCAGTACCGGTTTACAGGTGTTCCTCGCTCTGCCATCCAACGTTTTCATAATATCTCGCTTTTATCGCGTGTGCTATGTTTTGAATCTCAGTGAAGATAACGGCCTATTTGCATGAATTTTCTGGTTCAAAATGGCTCTGAGCACTATGGGACTTAACAGCTGTGGTCATCAGTCCCCTAGAACTTAGAACTACTTAAACCTAACTAACCTAAGGACATCACACACATCCATGCCCGAGGCAGGATTCGAACCTGCGACCATAGCAGTCGCACGGCTCCAGACTGCGCGCCTAGAACCGCGAGACCACCGCGGCCGGCAAATTTTCTGGTGTACCCCGTTGTTCCAAGCTACCATCTTCTTTCTTTCAGACAACCACATCAAGGACGTGTAGTCTGTTGTCTTCCTCCTCCTCCTCCATATTAAGCTGACTCTTCGGACTGAACTCACTGAGATGTCCTCGAAAACGAACTTCTTCCTCTCTGCCATGCCTGTACCACACAACAGTATCATGAACGCAACGGAACAGTGTATTCAATTTTTTGTTGGCTGGCAGTTAAAAAACAAACGAATAAATGGATCAGTTCGCCTTGTAAATAACCCTGCTCGCAAATTTAAACACTGTGTCCACTAAGGTTCTAATGACGCCTGTACACCCAAAGTCCGCTCATTTGATTACTGGTACATTCAGAAAATTCCGTTGTTTCTCCATCGTAAACTGGATTTATATGAATTTTAATTGACTTTAATCATTCAAGCTGTAAACCGCGACGAACTGTGGTGCCCCCAATACAGCGCTATAAACTCACGGACCTCCGAAGATGCCTCTCGCAGTCAGAGACGAAACCTCAGGGAACAGTTCTATACACCAGCCACGGCCTCCCAGTCTGGAAGTTTTAACTGAATTTTAACTGAATTAAATACCAGTCGTGAAGGCCTACATTGCATGTCCTTTTACACGTTGGGCGATTTTACAGTGGCTCGACCTGTCAATACCACACTCCTGCCGACAGGAAAGCAATTCTGTCCAGAATGAATTTTCACTCTGCAGAGGAGTGTGCGCTAATTCGAATCTTCCTGGTAGGACAAGGGTAGAGTATCCTTGCATGTTCTGAATGCCACATCATGGCTGTCGCCAGCAGTGCTGGGCTGTAGGCTCGGAAGACGAAGAGCAAGTTCGCGCTGTCGATATGAACAAAAACTGCAAAAAATAATACGTCTGGTTGCAACCGTAGAGAGATGGATTCATCGCCAGATCTGGAGAGTGCAGTGCATACGACAAGTAATCACTTAAGAGCTTTCAATCCCAGAACATCAAAATCAATGTACCAAAGTAAGTTATTATGAGAGTACTTTTATTTTACCTATGTTAGTCTTCGATCACTGTAGAATCTCATCTAAAATGCCATGAGTAAAATGTAGACGCCATTGTTGCTCAATATCTGGATTCCCAACCAAGGAATTAGCTCTACGTTGCGGATCAGGAATCTCCAACACTACGGTACGTTGTCTTATTCTGACATTCCCCTATCATAAAATTAGGAATCACGTCCGTTCAATCGTCATTACCACCATCCACTTCCTGTTTGAATTCGTATCATCACTTTGTGTCTCGTAATCTGCATCAATATCATTGTCGTCAAAAAGTTCATTGATCATTCCTCCCAAAGGCGTTTCCATTTTTGGTTCATTTAGCGTCAAAACTCGTTGAGAACGAGATGGACGTTTTGAGGCCCAATATTGTGCAAATTAATTGCGAGACACTTTCAATAGTAACCATAGTATATTACAGCACAATTATCGCAACAAACAAGTGGAAGGAACCACAGCTGTCATAAATATGCACTGAGGTGACAATAGCAATGGGATACCTCCGAATATCGTCTCGGACCTCCTTTCGCACGGTTTAGTGCAGCATTTCGACGCGGCACGGACTCAAAAAGTCGTCGGAAGCCGCTGTAGAAATATTGAGCCATGCTGCCTCTGTAACCGTCCATAGCAGCGAAAGTGTTGACTGGTTAGTATTTTGTGCATGAACTGACCTCTCGATTATGTCCCATAAAGTTTCGATGGGATTCATGTCAGCCGATCTGGGTGTTTCAATCGTTTGACTGTATTGATCAAAATGTTCTTCAAACCAATCACGAACAGTTGTGGCCGGTGACGTGTTTAGGAACAGGAAATCCATGAATGGATGCAAATGATCTCCAAGTGGCCGAACACAACCATTTTCAGCCAATGATCGGTTCAACTGGACCAGAAAACCCAGTCCACTCCACGTAAACACAGCCCATACCATTATGGAGCCACCACCAGCTTGCACAGTGCCTTGTTGACAACCTGGATCCATGACTTCATGGGGTCTGCGCCACACTCGAACCCTACCATCAGCTTTTAGCAACTGAAATCGGGCCTCATCCGACCAGGCCAAAGTTTTCCAATCGTCTAGCGTCCAACCGATATAGTCACGAGCCCTGGAGAAGTGCTGCTAGGAAAGGCGCTTGCGTCAGTCGTCTGCTGCCACAGCCCATTAACGCCAGATTTCGCCTCACTGTCATAACGGATACGTTCGTCGTACGTCCAACATTAATTTCTACGGTTATTTCATGCAGTGTTGCTTGTCTGTCAGCACCGAAATTTCTATGCAATTGCCTGTATTTTTGGTCGTTAAGTGAAGGCCATCGACCACTTCATTGTCCATGGTGAGAGATAATGCCTGAAATGTGGTATTCTCGGCAAACGCTTGGCACTGTGGGTTTCAGAATATTGAATTCCCTAACGATTTGTGAAATGAAATGTCCCATGTGCTTAGCCCCAACTACCATTCCACATTCAAAGTCTGGTCATTCCCGTCGTGCGGCCGTAGTCACGTTGGACATCTTTTCACATGAATCAACTGAGCACAAATGACAGCTCTTCCAACGCACTTCCCTTTTGTACTTTGTACACTCGATACTACCGCCATCTGTGTATCCCATGACTGGTCAGCTCAGTCTGTGCCACGATGGTAGTAAGTAAATGTTTAGGAATCAACAAAGCACTCCAAACACAAAAGGGAGAATAATCGCTACTGTGATCCAGGAAGAAAATCGTTACGCAAATTAAAACTGTGGCTGGGACCAACGCTCGTATTTAGAAGACTGACTTTCGTGGGCAGCCCTCTGCCGACCGAGCTGTTCCAACGTGACTCACAGCTTCGCTGCCGCCAGAACTTCTGTCTGGCTCTCCATGCTTCACACAAGTTCCTTTGAATACTCTCCTCATCCCAGTTGGGTGATGGACTGACTGCTTTACTATCGCCACGCTTTGTTTGCTGTAAGAGATGTATTGTACGAGTCATTTGGCAGAATTTCCTGCGACGCAACAATATTATAATTTATTTAAAAGGTCGTAAGGATTTATGCACTCAAGCATGACATATTACAAAATTGTAGCTGACTAACTTGGGTATTCATTTTGCAGTAGACTTGGTGTGAGATGATCCCAGACAGTTCCAGTACACTGTTCACAGATGTTTCTTGTGTCTACAGCGCCATTTTGTACACGTCTCTATGGCAACACTTCTTCATAGCTCTACAGATGGATATTGTTTTCGCCTACAGCCATTCGATCTTCACAGTTGATTGTTGTTAACCTTCTATCAGGTGCAATCCTGGGACTCCTGTATTCGGGCGCAAACTAGCCCGAAAGGCACAGTTTTGAAATCACCTGTTACCTCATATTTTCAACTTTAATACCCTAAACGTAATCAGCGGCTATCGTGGGAATGTGTAGGAAAGGAACATATGAAAACGGGTGCCAAAAAGAAACATTTATTAAACACAAAAGAAACAAAATATGAAGGACCGAAATTTTGAAACCACCACTGAACAGTTAACGTTTTCAGTACCTAAATTTTATTAAGCAGTAAACGTATGCACAAAACTCCAATTTTAAGTCACTATTTTGGTACTGGTGTCTTTCACGATCACGCAGAATTATCAGAAGAAACACATTGGCGCACACAGAAGCCAAGTTGGCAGACCATACTTGCTTTGGATAAGCAGATCATGTTACAGCAGATTTTACATTTGTAGTCTGACGTCCTTCTGCTGCCCGTTTCTGTAGTGCAGGTGATGGATCTATATCTTTTGAGATGTGGGAGAGGCGGCAATTTCTCCCTGTCTTCTGTGGGGGCAAATCTTTTGAGTCGGCTTTGGAATCTGGAGCGGATTCCAATATTGTTCATCCTTCTCCTCTACAGCTCTCCAAGAACAAGTTGAGGTGCCGTCGATTTTAGGTACACTCTTCTACACAGTTTCTTAAGTTGGTTTCCAAGATGAAAAGGCTGGGAGTTGATGCCAGCACTTTGTGTTTTGGTCACATTTGATCTGCTCTATCAGTGCCAGCTTTTGTTGGACTGTAGAAAGTGACAATCTGTTGTTTATTTTTCTCTCCAGATTCGGCATCAATGGCATTGTCATTATAAAAGGAAGGTACAAGAATCACATTTTCGTTCTTGTGTGGTATGTAGGAAACGAAAACCTTCCCATCATTAAAGCTGAACATACTGCTGTATTGTTTCTCCCTTAAAAGGAAGAGTCTGTTTAACAACCCATCAGCATTGAAATAACTAAAGACGGAGCACAAGGTCGGATTGTGTCAAAAATGGGGAAGGAAGTCTGTTGTGCCCTTTCAAAGGAAGCATCCCAGCATTTTCCTGGAGTGATGCAGAGAAATCACAGGAAACCAAACTGTGGATTGCTGGGCGTGGGTTTGAACCATGGCCCGTCTGAATGCTTCTCCCTTTTTACATCAACAAAATCTCATGGCAGTTGTCTTATTTTTTCTGACAGTTCCAACATATGACAGCTTTCTTGTCTCAAATAGTCGATGGGGTCGGAATCAGAAACCAGTCATCAGCAATGATACTGCAATATTGCGACCCGGTCGAAATACAGGCTTAGACATCCTCCTGACAACTTCAGTTGGTTTGTTGCTGACACAAGAAAGGATCTGCAGGCTGTAGTACAACATATATTTTTGTGTTGACTGTGTACATCATTTTAAATCAACAAGAGCAACATGTTTTGTTCCATATTTGTTTGGTTTTGAGGCTATGGAGGAAAACACATCTACCGCCGTTTCGTCCACTGTGACGCTATCCCAAGCACATTAGCTCTTTTTACAATTTTCTACGAACTTTTCGAAAACTTCACAAATAGGAGCTAGCCAGTCTAATTCTTTCCATTGGGCTCTCGCAATACAGTCATCAAAAATAAGGCAATGTATTATACTCATAAAACATTTGAGATTCATCACGAGACTTAATTTTTCAACACCATCGCCTTCAGTCCGCTGAAGTTCCTCCAGACTTTGACGATTCCCTCTGTATGGATCTGCTGGGTACAGCAAGCAGATAAAAGCTCTTAATTCAATTACATCTGTGGAAGTGGAAATGATGTCTCTCTCTCTCTCTCTCTCTGTCTCCGTCTCTCTCTCTCTCTCTCTCTCTCTCTGGAGAACCGATCCTTGATAGTGTCAATGTACTGGTTGGTATATTTGATGATTGTGTTAAGGATGTCGTCAATGTATCAACTATCCCAACATTCAATTGCACTTTTAGCATTCTTAGCATTTCCTATGACTCCAGGAAGATGTGTGATGATGTTATGATATCCCATGCGATATCCCTTCCCAGGTGACTTTTAAGCCCACATTGTCTTCTTATCTCTTCCCAAACAGTAGTTTCTAGTTTTATTGTCTCTTCCTTCTTCATCTTCAGCAGTATCCTCACCATCTTGCTCTATTACAGAATCGCTTTCACCTTTTTCCATCTCATCATGTGAATCAGTGTCACTCTCATCACTAAGATCCTCAGACAGCATTGGGTCTTCCTCGACACTGCACAGCAGCAAATCCTGTATTTCTTTGAGATGCCGTGGATTAGACAAACTCCGAGCCATATCTGTGGAGAATCTGGAATGTAAAAGAGAGAACACGACGATAATTACGTGTTCAGGTGCTATGTGACTGAAAGGCCAAACTCGGTATACTACGTATTTATTTTCAGAAAATATACGCAAAATTCACATTACACATCCACTAAGTGAGCAATATAACAACTGTGGCGAAAACGAACCAAAAATACAAACCTCTGTCAGTGAGAAGTAATGGGGCGCAATGCGCTTGAGAGGCCACTAACTCCACATCCACTCTCCACGAAGGTCACGCTAAAAGTATAAAAGTAATGGAGGGAGTTGTAATTTTATGGGAAGGCACTAATGGTAGGGAAACCCCATGTCGCATTATTGGACAGAGGGGAACAAAAACATGCCAGCTGTACCTGTCAGGCTGACTACTCCAGACGGAGGGCTAAAAGAGCTGCCAGCTCTCAGGGATTTCCGTAGGCTGACTCGACCGCAGTAGCGTCTTAGTAGTAAAGAATATATCTATTAGAAGTTTATGCATGATGTGGCATTTTTTCACGCACCTATGTCAACATCTACACTCTGCTAACCACCGCGAAGTTCCTGACAGAGCATACGTCCCATTGTGCCAGTAATTATGCTTTCTTCCCGTTCCATTCACGTATGGAGAGCGGGAAGAATGGTTGTCTGAATGTCGCTGTGCATGACGTAATTATTCTAATCATATCCTCACGATCCCTGTGTGAGAGATACGTGGATGCGTAGGGGGTTGCAATATACTCCTAGAGTCATGATTTAATGCTAGTTCTTCAAACTTTGTTAGTAGACTCTCTCGTGCCGGTTTACGTCTGTTTTCAAGAGTCTGCCAGTTCATTCTCCCACAGATCAAACAAACCTGTGAGCATTCATCCTGCTGTTCTCTGCATATATTCATTATGCCTTGTTAGTCCTACTTGCTGCAGGTCCCATACACTTCAGCAGTATTCTAGGACAAACAACCTCCTTTGTATACTGACTGCGTTTCCCTAGTGTTCTACCAATAAACCAAGGTTGTTATCTGCTTTATCCACGATCGAGCCTATCTTTAGATTAGATTAGATTAATACTAGTTCCATGGATCATGAATACGATATTTCGTAATGATGTGAAATGTGTCAAATTTTCCGATACATGACATAATTAGGTTAATTTAACAACATAATTAAGTTAATATAACAACTTTTTTATTTTTTTGCTTTTTTAATTTTTTATATTTTTTTGTTTGGTTTTTTCTTTTTTTCTTAATTTATATCTAAAAATTCCTCTATGGAGTAGAAGGAGTTGTCATTCAGAAATTCTTGTAATTTCTTCTTAAGTTGGTTATCTGTCAGACTTTTGATACTATTTGGTAAGTGACCACAGACTTTAGTGGCAGTATAATTCACCCCTTTCTGTGCCAAAGTTAGATTTAATCTTGAACAGTGAAGATCATCTTTTCTCCTAGTATTGTAGTTATGCACACTGCTATTACTTTTGAATTGGTTTTGGTTGTTAATAACAAATTTCATAAGAGAGTATATATACTGAGAAGCTACTGTGAATATCCCTATATCCTTAAATAAATGTCTGCAGGATGATCTTGGGTGGACTCCAGCTATTATTCTGATTACACGCTTTTGTGCAATAAATACTTTATTCCTCAATGATGAATTACCCCAAAATATGATGCCATACGCAAGCAATGAGTGAAAATAGGTGAAGTAAGCTAATTTACTAAGATGTTTATCACCAAAATTTGCAATGACCCTTATTGCATAAGTAGCTGAACTCAAATGTTTCAGCAGATCATCAATGTGTTTCTTCCAATTTAATCTCTCATCAATGGACACACCTAAAAATTTTGAATGTTCTACCTTAGCTATATGCTTCTGATTAAGGTCTATATTTATTAATGGCATCATACCATTTACTGTACGGAACTGTATGTACTGTATCTTATCAAAATTCAGTGAGAGTCTGTTTACAAGGAACCACTTAGTAATTTTCTGAAAGATATTATTGACAATTTCATCAGTTAACTCTTGTTTGTCTGGTGTGGTTACTATAATTGTATCATCAGCAAAGAGAACTAACTTTGCCTCTTCATGAATATAGAATGGCAAGTCATTAATATATATTAAGAACAACAAAGGACCCAAGACCGACCCTTGTGGAACCCCATTCTTGATAGTTCCCCAGTTTGAGGAATGTGCTGATCTTTGCATATTATGAGAACTGCTTATTTCAACTTTCTGCACTCTTCCAGTTAGTTACGAATTAAACCATTTGTGCACTGTCCCACTCATGCCACAATACTTGAGCTTGTCTAGCAGAATTTTATGATTTACACAATCAAAAGCCTTTGAGAGATCACAAAAAATCCCAATGGGTGGTGTTCGGTTATTCAGATCATTCAAAATTTGATTGGTGAAAGCGTATATGGCATTTTCTGTTGAAAAACCTTTCTGGAAACCAAACTGACATTTTGTTAGTACTTCATTTTTACAGATATGTGAAGCTACTCTTGAATACATTACTTTCTCAAAAATTTTGGATAAAGCTGTTAGAAGGGAGATTGGACAGTAATTGTTGACATCAGATCTATCCCCTTTTTTATGCAATGGTATAACAATAGCATATTTCAGTCTAACAGGGAAAATGCCCTGTTCCAGAGAGCTATTGCACAGGTGGCTGAGACTCTTACTTATCTGTTGAGAACAAGCTTTTAGTATTTTGCTGGAAATGCCATCAATTCCATGTGAGTTTTTGCTTTTGAGCATGTTTATTATTTTCCTAATTTCAGAGGGAGAAGTGGGTGAGATTTCAATTGTATCAAATTGCATAGGTATGGCCTCTTCTATCAACAGCTTAGCATCTTCTAATGAACACCTGGATCCTACTACATCCACAACATTTAGAAAATGATGATTAAAAATATTTTCAACTTCTGACTTTTTGTTCATAAAGTTTTCATTCAATTTGATGGTAATACTGTCTTCCTGTGCTCTTGGTTGACCTGTTTCTCTTTCAGTAATATTCAAAATTGTTTTAGTTTTATTATCAGAGTTACTGATTTCAGACTTGATATACATACTTCTGGATTTTTTAATAACTTTTCTTAATATAGCACAGTAGTTTTTATAATGTTTGATAGTTTCTGGGTCACTACTCTTTCTTGCTGTCAGATACATTTCCCTTTTCCAGTTACAAGATATTTTTATACCCTTAGTAAGCCATGGTTTGTTACATCGATTCTTACGAGTATATTTAACTATTTTCTTGGGGAAGCAGTTTTCAAATGCATTTACAAAAGTGTCAGGAAATAAATTATATTTAAATTGGCATCAGGTTCACGGTACACCTCATCCCAGTCTAACTGCTGTAGGCTTTCCCTGAAATCTGCAATTGTTAAATTGTTGACTGAACGTACTACTTTGGAGGACTGTTTAGTACTGCTGAATGGAGCTATGTCATATATTGTAACTAGCTGTGCACCATGATCAGAAAGACCATTCTCAACAGGCTGAGCATTTATCTGGTTAAACTTATCTTGGTCTATAAAGAAGTTATCTATCAGTGAGCTGCTATCCTTTACCACCCGAGTAGGAAAATCAATAACGGGTGTCAAATCAAAAGAACCGCGTAATACTTCAAGGTCATTTTTCCTATTACCTTCTTTCAGAGAATCTACATTGAAGTCCCCACAAATAATAATTTGCTTCCCCCTGTCTGACAGATAGCACAACAAGGAGTCCAAATTTTTCAGAAATAGATGAAAATTTCCCGATGGGGACCTATATACAGTTACAATTATAAATGTGCCTTTATTTAATTTAAGCTCACAGACACATGCTTCTATATGTTTCTCTGCACAAAACTTTTTTGTTTCTATACTTTTTGCACAATGATAACTTTTGACATATATGGCAACTCCTCCTTTCTCCATATTTTCTCTAATTAAATGGCAGAGAGCTTATATCCACTTACATTTACCTTATCCATATCAGTAACAATGTGATTCTCAGACAAGCATAGTATATCTATTTCATCCTCACCTTCTAAATCTTCTAAACAAACCAGAAGCTCATCTATTTTATTCTTTAAACTCCCAATATTTTGATGAAATATACTTACATTATTTTTAATTATACTTTTATGAGAACCTTTCCTTATTCTAACATTTGCAGTACTCTCCTGTCTGAGTTTCTCATTGTGCTTAGGCCTAGTTCCTATACCAGTGGTCACTTGGTGTTCAGAGAGGCAGATTATGTCAACTGGGTTGGGTGACTTTAATTCATCAATGCAATTATGTAGGACTGAGATACAACTTGGTGGAGATAAAATATCTGGTGATTCGTGAAAATTTATAATTGACAGCTGTGATTGGTGATCAAATGTGCTAGAACTGTGCTGTTTAATTTCTTTCCTAAACTGAAGATTTGTTTCAATCCTGACCTTTCGTAGAACTTGACATCTTTCTGTCTTACCTATCCTAAAAAAGGTGCTGCTCCAACACCTGTAACCACTGGTATTTTACCATTCATGGCAGTGCCTCCCCCCCTTAAATTTCCTGCTATTACCCCAGCCAGTTTACCCTTCCCTTTCCTGTTGAGATGTAGGCCGTGCCTGGTATAGTCCCACCTACTGAGAGAATCAACAGGAACCACACCAATATGACCCCCGCACCCAACCCAAGCAGCCGTTCCAACTCCAAATTAACTCTCCCAACAGAAGAGTTCAAATGAGGCCGGTCATGGCGTCTCAGGACAGATACAAATTCAACATTGGTGTGTCTCGATGCCAACACAATCTTCACCAGGTCACACTCTATACTGTACCCAGGATCTCTGTCGATACTGTTCCCTGGTGCTCCCACAATAACCACGGTGTCTTCCCTGGTAAATCCTTTACAGAGTGAACCTAAATCCTCTGTCACCTGATCCAGACAAGCACTTGCTTTGAAAAAAAAATTGGGACCTGGTATTCTGGTCCTAATTCCTCCTGCAGAAGTTGGCCTACACCTCTGGCATGAGAACTGCCTAACAACAAAACTTTCTTCCTTTTTGATGACTTTCCTACATTCTTTTTCAATTTCCTATTGAAGGTTTGTTGTGTCCTGTCTACACCTACCTCTGCTTGAGGCTCATTAGTTTCTAACTGAAGCAACAGTTCAAACTCATTTTTGACATTCACCACAAAACTGTCAGACTTAGTTCTAGGCCTGTTCCTGCTGTTACCTGTTGCCACTTCCCACCTCTCTTTGCCCTTCTCCCTCCTTAACCTGTCCAGATCTTCCCTAGCCTGATCTAGCTCAGCCTGAAGGGCAGAAATTTTCCCTTCCTGTTCCACTATCTTCCTATCTCTGCTGCAAATCCTACATAACCACTAATGAGCCTGATCCATTCCCAACACCCACGCCACTGCAATCCCCCCAATGAAAAAAAACTACTGCATCCATCACACCAAACCCCGGAACTAACAATTCTATGGCAATTCAGGCACTTCTCACTCATGGCAAAAATAATACTTTAGCTAGAATAAATCAATTAAATTACCGAAAATCAAAAAAAGACGTTACAAGAATTAAGCCTATTCACAAATGTATACGTTTCTGATTTAAAATTCCGCTGTTTTTCTGAGATCTGTATAAATACGATGAAGGTATACGCTATTTATTATACTTCTTCCCAGGTTATTGCGTCTATCGTACCGACCGAGCGGATGGCAGGAGGGGAGGCGGCACGGCAATCATCATACACAGAGACATAGACCACACGAACATCGAGCTCCCAGCACTTGAAAGACTAGAGGCTACGGCCGTCAGGGTCAAGTTCAACGGAGCCAACACCACACTGGTATCGCTATACAATCCTCCTAATCACATAGTAACACGCGATATCAGCACAGTACTCAACATAGCACCGCGGGTAATAGCCGCTGGAGATCTCAACGCAAAACACCCTGATTGGAACTCACGAATACGAACCTCCAACGGCAAGAAACTGTACGAACACGCGCTAGGCCGAAACTACATTATACTTGGACCGGACGTTCCCACGTTCGTGCCTACACAGGCCCGACATAGGCCAGACGTGTTAGACATAGCCCTCATAAAGGGCATTACATGTACACTCAACCTAGCGGTTGAAAACGATCTGGACTCAGACCACATGCCTGTAATACTGCACATGGAAGAGACACTGCAGGACATCGAACCACGCAGGATGCTCAACTACAAGCGTGCGAATTGGACACTGTTCAAGGAAACGCTTGATAGTCGCATTCCTGACACACACGAAATTAACAACACACAGCAAATTGATGAGGCTGTGGAGGCTCTCACAACTGCCGTCCAAGACGCAATGACTGACGCCATTCCATTTACAACACCAAGACAACACTCGACGGCCCTGCCCCAGGAAATCCTGGGCCTTATTTCAATGAGGAACCGCCTCAAGAGATACTGGCAGCGTACCAGGCGCCCGTTCTATAAACCGCACGTCAACAGACTCCAGGGCATAATACGGAATAAAATTCAAACATTCAGAAACGAACAATGGGGACAGAAACTCGCTGGGCTGGATACCACACGTCCTGGCGTGTGGCAGCTGGCCAGACACTTCACCAGGGAGAAACATTACATTCCCACGTTACAAGGACGAGACGGCCCAGCCTACTCCGCGACGGAGAAGGCAGAGCTTATGGCCACAACACTTGCAGCGTCTTTCATGCCGAATCTGGTTCCTTCAGACCCAGCATTCACACTTGAAACGGACCAGGAGGTTACACGACTTGTAGCCCAGCCCTCGCGCAACGAAATAAGACGTGCTAGCACAAATGAAGTCACATGGGCTATCAAGCACACCAACGCTAGAAAAGCCCCTGGGCCTGATGGCATTCAAAACCGTGTCCTCCAGGAGTTCACGGATAAAGCCGTAGAATACCTCACACACTTAACGAATGCCATCCTGACACACCAACACTTCCCTGCCTTTTGGAAGGCGGCCAAGGTCCTGATGTTCAGGAAGCCAGGGAAAGACCACTCCCTCCCACAAAATTACCGACCTGTCAGTCTGCTGTGCTCGCTCAGCAAGATTGTTGAGAAGGTAATACTAAAACGTATCACTAGGCATTGCACCGCCAACGACACCCTAAGACCGGAGCAATTCGGCTTTAGGAATCACTACTCGACAACACAACAACTCCTCCGCGTAGTCGAACATATAACACACGGCTACAACATGAACAAAGCCACAGGGGCCGTGTTCCTAGACATCGAAAAGGCTTTCGATCGTCTCTGGCACAACGGACTCATATGCAAACTAAGCGAAGCTGGTTCCCGGACGGACTCGTGCGTCTCATACACTCATATCTCACGAACAGATGTTTCAACACTAACGTGCAGGATAAACAATCAACACAACACGGTATCCAAGCTGGAGTACCCCAAGGAAGCATCCTAGGGCCCATCTTGTTTAACCTGTACATTAATGACTTCCCAGCGACACGAAACACGACGTTAGCCGTCTACGCGGATGACACAGCCATCCTCGCGCAAGACTGGAAACCGTCGAACATCAACTCACGAATACAGACAGCACTCAGAACAGTTGAGCCTTGGCTGGAGCGATGGCGTATTAAAGTAAACGTCGACAAGTGCGAAGCAGTTCTGTTCACACGCAGACCGAAACTACTGCGCAAACACCAACACTGTAGACCGATAACACTACATACACGCCCAATACGTTTCCGAGAGAAAGTCAGGTACCCTGGTGTCTGGCTGGACCGGAAACTTACATGGGGGGACCACATCGAATACGTTGCCAACCGAGCGCACGCGAGGCTCAAACAGCTCTACCCAATGCTCAACAGGGCAAGCACACTGAATAGGAGGGTGTCGAGGTCCTTATACATGACACTGATTAGACCTCTGATGATGTACGCAGCTCCCGTCTGGGGATATACAGCTCCCACACGACTGCGCCGCCTGCAGATCATACAGAACAAAGTGCTACGAATCATCAGCAATGCTCCACGCTACACACGCACCGTAGATCTTCACCGTGAATACCGCCTTGATACCCTCAAGGAAGTATTCAAGAAACACGCCACACGACTATACAGGAACTCGAGACACTCGAACAATCCTTTCATCCTCACTCTGGGAAACTACGATCACAACCACAGGTGGAAACACAAGCGGCCAAAGACACTGCTAGCTAGGGCATAACCACCTATGGTAAACTAACATACGCAAACAGCGACAAACGCCGGTAAGCCCCTGCATATCAGCAATACTGACTGGCAACTACCAGCTGCTATTAGAGCCAACCAACAGGCCACAGCAGGGACACCGACGAGCTCGCCCACAGACGCACGAACAATCTGCCAACACTCCCTCACACTGTGCCTCTAGTATATGACCTATCGGACACAAGACCGATAACAAACCTAACAGTTGCAGGATGCAGGACGCTGAACGAGGACTCTGTACCAGCACCCAGCGCCAGCCGCCGAGCAGCACAAACGCACAACGTCAAGGTATCGACATGCATGATACCCACTACTAACAAAGCCTATCCTTACACAACCTATCGCAGGCAGCAAGACAACCGCTACTGCTCTTGCCGCCCGACCTAACTTTCGCAGAGGTTTTTTTTCCCTTGGCTCTTGCTTTGGCACTTTTTTTCCTCTGCCCTTCAAAGCGCTACCCTTCGTCAGATTTCGACCAATCTATCTCCAGATGAGCGCGTATTAACGGTTAATCCTAACCAGACGTACGCAGACATCGCAGTACCCACATCCTGCGACACCTCACTTTAGTGAATACTAACCCTTATGCAGAGATGGCAGTAGACCTTTTGTGTTGGCCATCATGCCGGTGTGGGCGTGGAGGGGCTCCACCTCTTTTTTTTAAAAAAAAGCTATTTATTATATATTTCACTCAATGGAATGAAAAAAAGGACAATTAAACGTGATACTTTAAGTTTGATTCTCCAAAAACGTTACGAGAATTAGGCCTATAAACAAATGTATATAAGCAAGTTTCCGATATAAAGTTACGCTGTTTTTCTGAAATCTGTATTAAAACAATGAAGTTATATGCTATTTACGGTAGTTTACTTCTTTGTTACCGAGAAACTAGTCAAATTATCGTGAAACAAGAAACAAACACGTTTACACAATTTAAGCCTAAACGCGGCTTCGTGTTTTCTGAAAAAATACGCAAAGAAAAGTGAAACTAACGGCAAGACTAAACGATACACTAATGCACGTATTTAATTTGTTGTCGGTGTTAAACTAAATTATATTCCTGTCTAAATCACTTAACTTCCTGGAAATAGTTTCTGGCGTCACTTACTCGGCGGCCATCTGATCATTGTATTTTATATACCTGCAAACTGTTGCACACAGATACATGTATGAGTTGGCCGATTCCTACTGTCACTCATTGATATTACAGTCATACGATACTACAGTTTTTCGTTTGTTGAAGTGCGGTGCACAATTTTACATTTTTGAACATTTGAGCAAGTTGTTTATCTTTGCATCATTCTGAAATCTTATCAAGATCTGACTGAATATTTGTCTAGCTTCTTTCAGACAGTGCTTCATTATAGGTAACTGCATCATCGGCATCTCTGTGCTATGACGCCATATCTCTTGAACTATGTGACGTACAATGAAGTATTTGTGTAGGTACATTCACTGGCATATGTGGATATTGTCTGTGAAATGTATTGCGAATATTGTTAGTAGATCAGAAGTAATAAATTTTAACATAATTTGTGATACGGCAGTTTTTCACGTATCTCATTGTTTATGACGTCATATCTTCTGAACTATGATACTTAGGTGGTTCGTGCAACCAGAGTGATTGTTTACTGACAGTAAGGGATATGTGTACGAAGTTTGGTTCAAATCAGTTCAGTGGTTCAGGAGAAGTGTGGAGCGTACATATTCACCTACATCCATCTCCTTTTATAATATGTACTGGTACAAGTAGCCTGTATTTTATTTCCTAATGAATTAAGTAGGTTTTCGCTTATGTGTAAACAACCTTATCAATATCCGAATCCAAGGTGTACCTTTGACAATACATCATTTGTTGTAAGATGGATAAGGAGTCGCTTATAAATTACCTTTTCAAAAATATTGGAGATTGTTGGCAGAAGTTTATGTTCCACGTCATTCTATAGAGAACTATTTGAGTTATCGTTAAATTATGATATTATCGAATTATAGAGAACGATGGTGCATGGAAAACTTCTACAAGCTGCAGGAGATCCTAGTAACGCTACAGTGATAGGTAAACTGAATGGTATTTGTTTACTTAATTGAAAGTCACCTAAGATTTATTTATTCTTTGAGCTGAAATACATTTACAGCTCAAAAGTAACGCATATTGGAATGTTCTGTAGTTGTGTGTTACGACGGTTAGAATAAATTATTTAGCAACTGTGTGGAGAAGAAACTCGTCTAAACACATATCCAATATCTCTATCAGAAAAGTGATTTAGATCCGGTTGACCATTTACATCATTTGTGCCTGAATTGTCTTCTTGTTTCGGGTTAGTGTTTATAGTTTTTCATAAAGGTAGTTTCCTAAACATTTATTACGACTATCACATCTGATGGCCTGGTCCCCTGTTGTCTACAGCAGGGTGTGTAACACAGGGATCATGCCAAAATATTTAGCGGAAATTCAGAAAAATATTTGTTTGCCGTATAACTGTTACAACTTTTCAAAATAGACTCAATGAACACTTACACATTTTTCCTATCGTTGAAACCACTTCGGAAACGCGTCTCCATGTTTCTTCATGGAAGTCACCTAGAGCACTGTTGTACTATGCGATGGCCTCTTCACCGGATGAAAAATAATGTTTGCATGACATGCAATTTGCAGAATCACACTGAATATTTTCGAAAACATTTTGAAAAAACAGCGATCAATTTCGCAATAAACTGTACTGAGGAAAACAGTCTAGATGGCGCAAATCACCTTTGTTGTGACCAGTTTCAGTCCAAAGGCGGACCTCTTCAGACTGTTCTACATAGAGTACTATAAATATAGAGAGACATACAGATAGAACGAACCTGTACCTGTAACGTGTAGTTATTTTGTGTAAAGTGCTAGTGGGTAAAGCTATTTTGTGATCGCATGCAAGTGGATAACATATCTTAATGTCTTCTCAAGCCTGGTGTGGTAAACAGACATTCTACATAGCTATTAATTTTGGTCCTGTAATACCGCTAATGTTAGGTGCGGATCGTCTCAAATTAATTAGAAATTCTGCTGTTACATAACAAGAATGCACAAATTGATATAAATGAGAGTTTGGGATTATTTTCTAAAATGGGAACACAACCTCTCCCTTTTTCATTCTACATTTAATTTATCACTGCTTTCAGGGTTCAAGTGATACATAACGAGCAAGTTCAATTACGTCCAACTCTCAACAAAATAATTAACATTTAGACATTAAATTTGTGATTATTAAATTTTTATCCCTATATATGAGAATGTTATAAGTAGCAAAACACTTAAACTTTCATCAGTGAAATTTACATTTATGTTGTAGATGTTCAATGGACTAAGTTGGTGGAGAATGAAATTTTGTCTTTTAAACTGATTAAACTCTCATGTACTCAATGGAGGGTATGTTAGTATTCAACTCTTGAAATTCTTTATTCAAAGCGCATGCAGTTTGGAGTGAGCAAAGTCTCGACTCAACATTTAATGTTGTCTAATGTGCATTGGTTCATTAGCAATCAGGAACTGCAGTGGCGTTGGCTCTGTGCTGGATATGAAACGCTAATTCCCTACTCTGGCCGTGACTGAATCACTCAGTCTCAACTTTCCTGCGTTCTGTAGAATGTTAAATTTTCCCTAGTCGAAATAATGGCTATTGCACACTCGCTAAGGGACGGGGCGACGTGCACAATACTATGCCCTCAAATATTCCCGCAGGAATATGAACTACCGCTTTAATCTGTCGCCACAATACGTGAAGCGTACCACCCTGACTTTGCAGACGTAAAGGTCCCAACCTCTTCGCTATTTTTCCACACACAGGTTTGGCCCGCTGCGAGACAGGAGAGTTCTGTTAATTTAGTTCTCAAAAATGCTTTAATATGATGTCACTCTCCCCACCATGTCTCTTCTATGTCACACAGTAAGGCTTCAGCCAACCGCTTCCTCGTCATAGCCTTGTTAATGCTGTCTAGCCACTTACCCACGGTCTCGGTTGTGTTTATTTAAAAGGTAATGTTTCGTTCTCTGCTGCAGCTGGGCCTTCTTTTGTTAATGTTAATTGGGGGTTCCCAATGCCATTAGTGACGTGCACAGTCCACCTCCAAACTGCGTTCACTTTATCTCATTTACGCATTCCCCTGTCGTTATAAGGGTAGATGCTGTTTTGTTATTCGGTATATGAGATTACTACAGTTGTTTCCTGTTAACAATATAGAGTTATTTTCTGGGGATTTCATTCTGTATCGTAATTATGAAGCTCATGTAAGTTGCGAAAAATGCGGACGTCGTACACATGCCGTCCCTTCCGACTTGACTTTGTGCTGCTGCAAGCAATTGTTGAGGCATTGGTCATTGCAGTGCAAAATTATAAGCTCAATTAATTTTTGATCGTTGTTCAGCTACTGGTCTAGCTTATTCTAGGTGATATTGTCTTAGTATTCTAAATTATTAATTTGAAATCTGGCGTTACACAGTATTGTCTATCTAGATGATTACTGTTTTGTCTTTACAGTCTTTCATAGCAGTTCTGATTAATTTAATTCTACAATATTTACTTTGTCTTATTGTTAACTTATGTCAAACGGTTCATCAACTCCTTATCTTGTCCTATTTTTTTAATAATTCCAGGCATTCCACAGTTATCAAACACTCATGATGTTGATTATGGAAGATGAATTGAAGATAAGGAACGTTTGTTTTTATTATCTATAGTCTCAACACATCTGTTACATTAATTAAATTGTTATCATATCTAAAATAATTAATAATTTTTTCATAATACAAATTTTACATTCATTCATATTATTTATCGTTGCAAACATGTTTTCATAATATTTACAATACATAAATATTGGATTAACTGAAAAAACATTACATATGAAATACAAAATATAAAAACATGGTACATTTTTGAATTACATTACAATTTACAAGTGGAATTAAAAAATAGAATGAATTACAAAAATACAAATGTGCACTGGTACAGGTGTGATTTATTATTTACTTGTATTTAATTCTTTGTTGGAATGAGTGTCTTTCTCACTCTTTTTACAATATTACAATGACTTTGCCACACGCATCACTTTGTTTTTCGTTACACTTTCACTTTCACTTTGGGCAAGGTTACTTTGTAAGTAGGCTGTTTAGGTTTTTATATTGGTAACGCCACGTAGCACTCTGTATGAAAATCACTGGCTGTGCTGTGTGCAGTCTGTGGCTGGTTTGCATTGTTGGAATTTGCTATTGTAGTGTTGGGCAGTTGGCTGTTAACAGCGCGGAGCATTGCACAGTTGGAGGTGAGCCGCCAGCAGTGGTGGATGTGGGGAGAGAGATGGCGGAGTTTTGAGAGCGGATGATCTGGACGTGTGTCCATCAGAGAGAGTAAATTTGTAATACTTGATATCATGAACTGATACATATATTATGACTTTTGAACACTATTAAGGTAAATGCATTGTTTGTTCTCTATCAAAATCTTTCATTTGCTAACTATGCCTATCAGCAGTTAGTGCCTTCAGTAGCTAGAGTCTTTTATTTAGCTGGCACTAGTGGCGCTTGCTGTATTGCAGTAGTTCGAGTAACAAAGATTTTTGTGAGGTAAGTGATTCATGAAAGGTATATGTTATTGTTAGTCAGGGCTATTCTTTTGTAGGGATTATTGAAAGTCAGACTGCGTTGCACTAAAAATATTGTGTGTCAATTTAAGCACAGTCATTTATAATTTTTCTAAGGGGCGCTACGTGGCGTTACCAATATAAAATCCTAAACAGCCTACTTACATAGCCCCTATGTTCCCCACAAAAAATTTTACAAATTGTTTTGGGCAGTGGCCAATAACGATTTGATAAAATTTTTCATAATTACAATAACAAAGATATCAAATGCTCACACTTATTGATACAATGTTGCTCAAAAGCTAAAATTTTCTCATGAAGACAGTCCTGATCATTTATCACATTAGTACAGTAGGAATTGCAGTGCTTTTTTTCTCAAAATCTGAGCAGTAAAAGAAAATGCACAAGGAAGTAATGGATTTCCATGCAGTCTTGAAGAAGTAGTGCTGTCCTTCCAATGGAAAGACAGTGCTGACTCTTGACATGCAGACAGGTAATGGGCCACAACAAAGCAAACCCACAGCAGAGTCAGTCGAAGTTTTGAAGAATATTGGTAGGCAAGTCATCACACAGTAGACCCACTGTAGTCCTGGTAGAGATTATGGTATTGATGGGCCACCAGAGTTGCAGACCCACTGCAGTCCTTCTAGAGACGGCCAGCAGCCATTTGTTGTGACTGCGCAGGTGCACAATCAGCATCGAAAAGTCTTGCGAACAATATAGCAAGTCTATGAACCACCACTTGTACACTCACAATTTTTTTTTTTAAATGTCCTTAGAACAAGCAACGCTGTTAACCAGTCCCCTGCTGAATTATCAGCACACGTGCGAGCACTGGCAGTCCCTTTTTTTTCACATATTGTGCATATACTATGACCAACAGAAACGTGTGCAGTGAATTGTATGCTTACAAGTTACTTAATTTGATGAATTGGTGTCCATTAGAATTTTATAACATGAGAATACAATTACAAAGATACAGAAAACATCATTAAAACATAATGATATAGATAACATTTGTAGTAATACAGGCTTTACAAAAGAATCTAAATAACATACACATCAGTGTTACAGGAATTATGACATAAGTACATACATAAAAGATTAGAATAACTTTCAAAACATCAACTTCACACATGAGCATTAAAGCAAAACAGAATAAATAATGTCTAAAATAACATATTATTAGAAAAATTCTACAACGTATCTCTTTTCAGATAAACATATAAAGACAGCAAGAACACAAATACACAAGGGTACACAAACACATAGCAGAATAACACAAAAGGAAAGGACAGGGTTTGTTTTACTGCAGTATTCTGCAAACAAAACTTTATTTACTTCTTGGAGATCTCCCTTCGTTCATAATTATTCCCAAAAAGTCCTATCTATACCTGCTTTCTGTATTCTATTCATATCCTCTATCCGAATAATTATTCTTCGTTGTACAGTACCTTTCCTTTTTACAAACTTTTTTCGTATAACTTCTCAATGCATTCTTTCCCTATCCTCTTAAGCTAACTCAAATCTACAGAGCTCAGATGCATAAACTAAAGGATGAGGCAATGCAGCAGCACACAACAAATTAACACAAACAGCAATGACAAGAAAATGCAAATTGGCAAAGCAAGCAGCAGCATATCTAAATTAGCAAAGCAAATGCAACGTTACAACTAATATGAGCCAATGTGCAGCAATAAAGAAAGTAAATCAGTAGTAAAACTGGCTTAACAGAGTAATACAAAGTGAAATTCAGTAACACTATGCCTGGCAAAAAGCAGCAGCAAATGCAGTAACTTATATCTAAAAATGACAAACCCACAAACGGAAAAAATAGTACACTAAAGACAACAATGCAGATAAGGGAAATGTCTATTCACATCTTAATGTCTATGTCATTAAAGTGGTGCACCACAACTTATTCTACAAAAAAAAAAAATACCAAGTACTTCAAAAGAAAATTATGTATGCAGTTACTGTTATTAGTCCCTTCTTATTGTTCTTTCCTTTCCAAGTGCTCCATTTTCGAAGAATGTGGATCATAAAATTATTATTTAATAGATCTGTTGACAGAAAGTGTTCACATTAGCAAATGCATTTAATTTTACTTTATAATACCAATGCTGCAAAACAGCTGGAAACCAGATATCAAATGAAATAACATATGAAGCGTCCCATTAGAAAAATTATAAATGACTGTGCTTAAATTGACACACAATATTTTTAGCGCAACGCAATCTGACTTTCAATAATCCCTACAAAAGAATAATAGCCCTGTCTAACAATAACCTATATCTTTCACGAATCACTTAGCTCACAAAAATCTTCGTTACTCAAACTACTGCAATACAGCGAGCGCCACTACTGCCAGCTAAATAAAAGACTCTAACTACTGAAGGCACTAACTACTGATAGGCATAGTTAGCAATTGAAAGACTTTGATAGAGAACAAACAATGTATTTACCTTAATAGTGTTCAAAAGTCATAATATATGTATCAGTTCATGATATCCAGTATTACAAATTTACTCTCTCTGATGGACGCATGTCCAGATCATCCGCTCTCAAAACTCCGCCATCTCTCTCCCCACATCCACCACTGCTGGCGGCTCACCTCCAACTGCGCAACGCTACGCGCTGTTAACAACCAACTGCCCAACACTACAATAGCAAATTCCAAGAATGCAAACCAGCCACAGACTGCACACAGCACAGCCAGTGATTTTCATACAGAGTGCTACGTGGTGTTACCTATATAACAACCTAAACAGCCTACTAAGAACTTCTCGATGCTTCTGTTGTTGATTAGTGGTGGCTGATGTGGATAGTCAGTTGTAGACTCTGCTGTTGCTGAAGACCATCGGTATCTACAGTCCTGAGTGGCTGATTATGACTGCTATTACATGGTCCAGTCGTCCAAGGCACTGTCATGATGTAATGACTGAGGTGTCCTTGTCCCTTTTTTAGTGTAGTTGCCATCGACGTGGTTCAGTTTAACTCCTCGATGATTGTTGCAGGTTGATTTATGAACTCCCAAATATGCATGCTCTGCTTGCAAGTTTTACCGCCTTTATTCACTGAATAAATTAATTGTTATGGTTTGTTGAATGCAGCTTCTCGTTGATTTTGCTAAATCTCATCCTGGTTCAAGATAAAGGATGGGGAAAAAATCTTATGTCTTCTGCTTTTATCTTGGGACCCTCTCTTCTCTTTGATTCTTGCTGTATGTTCATGTCTTCTTTCTTGGAGCTTGTGACTTCTAGGGCATAGGGATAAGATTAGTTGTTCAGTAAAAATTATTTGAAAGGATTACCAGTTATGTTTGTTAGGATATATGAAGTTTGAATAGATCACGGAAGTGATAATCTGCCTTCAGATATACATTTGCCCATTAGGTATTTAAGGGAAATATTCTCGTGTTTGTTTTTCCCAGGCAGTCATAATGGTAAAGCGGAGGGTGTTTCTGGTCGATGCAATTGTTGTGGCTGCTGTTATAGGTTGCAAATGGGGTTCACTTGCCTTCCACGTAGGTGTGCATCAATTGTCCCGTGCTGTCGCTGGATTTCCCGCATCCTTTCGGTAGTGCTGAGAGGCGTGAGACACGTTCTTTAACACCGACCTGGCTCGTTATCTGCCCTAATGTAAGGCGTGAGTCAGTGAATTCTTTCCTTTGGTCGCTGGTTCGTTGCTAATGCCATGTCGTGCAATCGTTTACTGTCTCACTCAGACCCGTAGCTTTGCGCTTTTTTACATCAGCTTGGTTGCTTCTTCCTTCCCCAGACGATGGTAATGACATGGCTCTGCATCTTATGTATCACCTCGTGACTACTACTTACAAGTCTTTTTTCAAAATTTACAATGAAGTTTCCATCATATAATTACTTGAATAACAGAACAAATATGAAATTTTACATCGAATAATTACATAGACAACCTTGTACCTGAATAATTCAATGAATTAAACGATGGATATTAAATTTTTCTCAGTACTTTACACGAATTTATCATTTACATACTTTACATTACTTTATGACGGTTCCTTGACTTCGTGTATGAGTATGGATTGGTGATATGTGAATTTGTTAGTTAGTTCTTCATGCTATTAGTTTCCTTTTATTAATGTTTTTCTGATCTACTTTAACGATTTAATTGATTAGTATTATGATACTTATTTTTGAATAATTACTTGTTTGTAGCTCTTCTTATCTGCCTGTTGAATTCTGCTGCTTCCTGAAACATGTTGTTGTTGTGTGTTGTTGTGGTCTTCAGTCCTGAGACTGGTTTGATGCAGCTCTCCATACTACTCTATCCTGTGCAAGGTTCTTCATCTCCCAGTACCTGCTGCAACCTACATCCTTTTGAATCTGCTTAGTGTATTCATCTCTTGGTCTCCCTCTACGATTTTTACCCTCCACGCTGCCCTCCAATACTAAATTGGTGATCCCTTGATGCCTCAGAACATGTCCTACCAACCGATCCCTTCTTCTGGTCAAGTTGTGCCACAAACTTCTCTTCTCCCCAATCCTATTCAATACTTCCTCATTAGTTATGTGATCTACCCATCTAATCTTCAGCATTCTTCTGTAGCACCACATTTCGAAAGCTTCTATTCTCTTCTTGTCCAAACTATTTACCGTCCATGTTTCACTTCCATACATGGCTACACTCCATACGAATACTTTCAGAAATGACTTCCTGACACTTAAATCAATACTGGATGTTAACAAATTTCTCTTCTTCAGAAACGCTTTCCTTGCCATTGCCAGCCTACATTTTATATCCTCTCTACTTCGACCATCATCAGTTATTTTGCTCCCCAAATAGCAAAACTCCTTTACTACTTTAAGTGTCTCATTTCCTAATCTAATTCCCTCAGCATCACCAGACTTAATTAGATTACATTCCATTATCCTTGTTTTGCTTTTGTTGATGTTCATTTTATATCCTCCTTTCAAGACACTGTCCATTCCATTCAACTGCTCTTCCAAGTCGTTTGCTGTCTCTGACAGAATTGCAATGTCATCGGCGAACCTCAAAGTTTTTATTTCTTCTCCATGAATTTCTACTCCGAATTTTTCTTTTGTTTCCTTTACTGCTTGCTCAATATACAGATTGAACAACATCGGGGAGAGGCTACAACCCTGTCTTACTCCCTTCCCAACCACTGCTTCCCTTTCATGTCCCTCGACTCTTATAACTGCCATCTGGTTTCTGTACAAATTGTAAGTAGCTCCTGAAACATATCTACAGTTTTTCTATATTATCTGTGATCCATTTATTTTTATTTTCCTTGCTAATTGCCATATGATACTGAAATAAATTTTATTCATTATAAGCTTCATGGTGGCTGACGTGGTGTAGACCCACATTCTTTCCCGTTCTTGGGTTCACCAATTCCACTGCATTGGCATGAACTACCTTATTAATTACCATAGGCCCTTTATACATGGGACAAAATTTATGACAAATCTGTTTCCGTTTATTCGATAACAAGTGAGTTCTAACAAGAACCAACTGTCCCATCGTGTATACTCATGTGGACACACTTCTGTCAGCTTTGAGCTTACGTTTCTCCGCTGCTTGTTCGATGTTTTCAAGTGTCACTTTTATTATCTGCTGGTGTGATGGCCTTTTGGATGGGGGGGACTGTACCACTTCTCTTACCCTATCCGCTGGTCTTTTATTCTTGAGTACAGTGACTGGCGATAAGCGTGTAGTACTGTGTGGCATTTCATTAATAATAGTTTGTAACTGATGTAAATTTGCGTCCCATGTAGTGTGTCGTGAACTACAGTACAGCTGACACCAAGTTCCAATATCCTTCATTGTTTGTTCTGCACTACTGGCGCTTGGTTTGTATGTGGATATAAAGATGGGTTTAATTTTGTATCTTTTTAAAGTTGCCAACCAAGGTTTAGATCTATATTGGGGCCCATTTACTGAAATCAACCTTTCTACACATCCTGCTTGTTTGAGGAAATCATGATGAAGTACTTTACTGATTGCATTTTTCAGAGGGGTCAATGTGACATACTTTGATGTTAGTTCTACAACCACGAAAATAAATGTGTTCCCATTCCGTGTCCTTGGTAGTGGTCCCATCAAATCTGTTGTTGGTAGATGTTTTAGTTTTTTCGGTATAATAGGTGATAATGATGGTCTAATGTGAAATGTAAGGTGCTTGATTCGTTAGCAATCTTTACATTTTTTTAAATATTTGACGAATTCGTCTTTCCATGTTGGGGAAATGTGCAGTCTCTTTTAAGTTTCATAAAACATTTCTTCGCCCCAAAGTGTCAATTACTTAAATGATGTACCATATTTACTTGTTTGTTAATTTATCACGAACACATATTGTCCACAAACTAGTGCTTGGGTCTCGTCTGTGGAACAGCACATCATTCTTCAGCAAATAATGCTGACGAGTGTCAACAGAGTTCTTGTCTTTCCATTTATGTTTGACCCTTAACACTCATGGATCTTTGTTCTGTCCGTTTGCAATATTTGAAAAGGCAGTTGTGATGTAATTCTCAAAAGGAACTCCTATTATATAATACTTGTCAACTTTGTCTTGATCTGTACCGAACTTACCTGGGGTTGCACCATGTGGACATCGGGAAAGAAAATCTGCTGAGGTGTTAGCTGGTATTGGAATATGTTTTACACAGAAATCATACTCTTGCAAGATTAAAATCCACCTCGCTAGCATGCCATGTGCCAACTTTGCTGTGAGTAAAAACTCGAGAGCCATATGATCTGTGTATACAATAGTTTTCCTCCCGAATAGAAAATATCTAAACTTTCGGAAACCCCAGACTACTGCTAAAGCTTCCAGCTCTTTAATGGAATAGTTCCTCTCACTCTTAGATAAGACACGACTCGCAAAAGCAATGGTTTTGTGTATTATCTGTCCATCTTGTTCGCAGTGTTGAAATAATACTCGCCTAATCCAGTCTTGGCGCTGTTTGTTCCCATACAAAAATCTTGTGCAAGATCTGGGTGTGACAGAATCGGTGCTTCCGCTAATGCCTTTTTCAGCTTTTGAAATTCTTGTTCTGCCGTATCATCCCATATCCATGGAGTGTTTTTACCAATTAAACTGCATAATCGATGTGTAGCTAGAGTGTCTTACAGATGAGCCTTTTAAAGAAGGTTACTAGTCCCAGGGACCGTCTGAGTGTCTTCCTATTATATGGTTCAACAAAGTTTCTTATGGCCTCTAGTTTCTCTGGATTCAGCTTTATTCTCTGTACGGATATGACATGTCCTAGAAAGTTTATCTGTTGTGTTCCAGATGTGGATATTCCAAATTTACCGTTACCCCATGTTCTTTAAGTGTTTTCAGTAATGTATCCATGACGACTCTGCTATGAGGATGTCACCTACAAAACATGTCAATCGTTTCTGTAATTCCCTAGGTAAAATACTTCCTAGACCTCGAATAAAAGCTGCAGATGAAATGTTCAATCCGAAAGGGAGTCTTTTAAATCCATAACACATTCCAAAAGCAGTAAATGCAATATATTTTCTGCATTCTGGTGCTAGTTCAATTTGCCAAAAACTACTTCGTAAATCGAGTGATGAGAATACCTTTACATTATGAAATTTTTGCGGTAAATCGTCTAGTCTACGGGATGATCAGTTTCTGGAACTATGATTGTTTTAATTTGTCTGGAATCTAACACTAGACGTATCGTTTCATCCATCTTTTCTACAACACGGAACGGGCTGTTATAAGTTGATGGTACCTGATCAATAACACCCTCTTGTTCCATCTGATTTAACTCCAAGAATACAGCTCGTCGGTAACTCAATGGAATGTTATATGGAGCTATATGGAGCAAATTTTTAATTGCGCCCGGTTTCGGTTCAAATACCATCATATGCTTCTGTAATATTCCATCTAAATCCAACTTTTGCTGATCTGTTAATCCCTCTAGACTTTGTATGCCCCACCGAGCGAGGTGGCGCAGTGGTTAGCACACTGGACTCGCATTCGGGAGGACGACGGTTCAATCCAGTCTCCAGCCATCCTGACTTAGGTTTTCCGTGATTTCCCTAAATCGCTTCAGGCGAATGCCGGGATGGTTCCTTTGAAAGGGCACGGCCGATTTCCTTCCCAATCCTTCCCTAACCCGAGCATGAGCTCCGTCTCTAATGACTTCGTTGTCGACGGGACGTTAAACACTAACCACCACCACCACCACTTTGTATGTTTTTCTCGATCTCCGTGTGAATGTCTTCAAGTATTTCTACATCAATAGGCTCTTATTCGTTCATCCTTAGATATCGCGGATTGTCCTGACACGCAATATCTCCATCTACTTGCATTTGTAGCTGTGTATAATTTCCGCATACTTCCTGATGTCTCAGGTTGTCTTCGGATTTTAAAGTGATTTCTCCTAAAGTGACACTTCCTCTGCCCATGTCTAACACAGCTTTATGTTGAGTAAGAAAATCAGCTCCGATAATCTTATCGACTGACATCTTTGGTACTATGACAAAATTCGTTTCTATTATATGACCCTGGAAGTCAAATGCAAGTCTTGTCTGCCTTGTGACGTTCGACGAACGTCCCATAATTGGTCCGTGTACTTTAACCTTTCGTGTGTTCAACACTAACAAATCATTGTCACTATTGCAACGATTAAATAACGGCTCTGATATCGCCGTTAACTCACTCCCGCTATCTATTATTGCGTTAACAACAACACCTTTACTATTACATGCAGTATCGGACTTATCTCCGAAGTACTCTCGTCTTTGACCTTCTCCATTAATATATCCTCAATTACTTCGAATTTAATCGGTTTATTTGTGTTTGTTCGATAGTTTGGTGAGAAGTATTTCCTCTCAAATTGTCTAACTGTATTCTTGCCGCTTTTAGATCAGCTTCTACCTTAACCAATCTACATTTTAAAGCCTCGTTTTGACACCTTGCTCTCTCTTTTAGATTTGTCTCTTCGTCACACATCCGTGTGATCGTATTTAATTTGGATTTTAAAATATGGCACGTATTCTTTAAATGTGATAGTACCTCACGTTTAGATTCTGGGGATTCGTCAGATTCTACAATAGTTGTATCTGTACTAGCACCCACATTCAGTTCGTTTTCATCTTTGTTGTCTGCCACTGAGGGTTGCAGATGCATGGCGTCATTTATTACGACGCTGTTTTCTGTATCTGGTTTGATGATTACATAGTCTCGGTAATGCTGCCGTACTACGTCCTCATATGTGCCACAATTGTATACGTTAGACTCTGATTTATCCGCCTGTTCAGATACTTTATGATCTGGTTCGTTTTCCGGTCCAGACGAAATAGTTGCCCTATCATTGGCCTCTGCCTGATCTGCTTGTTCTTCCCTATTCTGTTGGATTCTCTGTGTCCATAACGCTTCCGACTCTTTTTGTTTTTCTTCCAAAGTTTTATGGAAGAATTTTAGCAAATCTTGTAGCTTATCGAACTTTTGATTAGGTGTACTTATTCGTACTCGTCTCTTTTTTTTTCTGACCTATATTAGTCGTATTTTGTGGGTTATTCTTGCCGTCTGGATCAATCGTACTGTGACTGATTACGTTAGGATCTGTATTATCCTGTTGAAAATCATCTGTCGTCTGTGCAGACTCAAACATCTGTACAATATACAGCACTGTTTCCTCATTATTACACAGTTTATGATTAGGTAAAGCTAGGAGTTCGTCCTCATCGTCAGTATCTGTCCAATCCATCTCGTCCCAACACTTCAGTTGTGACTTCCTGCCTATCTGCGGTATCTGTCCGGATACTTTTGACGATCCTTCTCTCGTTCCTATTTCCACTTCCGATTCCTGTTCTAACCTATTTGTCGCTACGGTTCATTTGTTATCCGTCTCTGCTTGAACCCCTGCAATACCTAACGTCTGTCATTCCACACGCTTCCCAGGATTTGGTGGTCGTAATTCAACCTCCCTCTGTGGTTCATTTCTCCGGTAAGTACCTTAAGTATATGGCTGTGGCTGAATTCTTGCACCACCTCCTCATCTGCTTTCTCTCCACTGACCTGGCGATCGCTGATTAAAATCAGTTTGTCGGTTTCCCGAGTTCTCCAGTTTTCATTCCTATTTTCGTCCCTATTTGTCCTGTTCCAATTATTAGCATTAAAGCCATATCCATTACGTTGTGTTCTCGTGTTTCTACTATTCCCATTTACGTAACTATTTCCATTTCGTCCCGAATTCATTCCCAATACCTGCCTATCATTTCTACCATTACTGTTATTATTATTATCATCTGTTCTTTCAAAGTTATTGTGTCCTGAATCACGACGTCTTTGAGCGTCGTTTTCATACATGAATTCGACTTCTCGCAAAACTCCTTTGAAGGTTTCTACATTATCAAAAATGGCTCTGAGCACTATGGGACTCAACAGATGTGGTCATCAGTCCCCTAGAACTTAGAACTACTGAAACCTAACTAACCTAAGGACATCACACACATCCATGCCCGAGGCAGGATTCGAACCTGCGACCGTAGCAGTCGCGCGGTTCCGGACTGCGCGCCTAGAACCGCGAGACCACCGCGGCCGGCTTCTACATTATCGCCCCCACGTCCCGTCAATGCTTGTTGATACCTCATCGGTAGTTCCGTTTTGCATATCTCTATCAATTCTCCGTCACTATATGGTCTGTCTAAATATTGGTTCCTTTTAGCCATATCCTCAAAGAATTTGACTGCTGTTTTCTCTCGCGAATTTTCAAATGAGACATTTTGTAATAAGCCATATTTTATTCTCATTTGCGCTTCAGGCCACCAATATCCGGCTATAAAGGATGCTCGAAACGAATCATACGAATCGCAAGTTTCTGCTAACTTCTGCATCGTTTCACCAATACTTCCTTCCATGTGTGCACAAATGAAATCTAATTTATGTTTCAAAGGCCAATATGCTGATATACGTACTTTGAATTGGTCAATAAATGCGCGAGGAGGAAGACTATTTGCATCTTTCTTATAGTGCTGGTATTTGCGCACTGTCGGAAAGTGGTTACCATCAATATTTCTCGCTTTTCTCTGTGATATTCCTTCTGTGTTTTGTATCAGATCTACGCAAACATGTATAATTTGGCTCATTCTGTGACATTTGTGCCGCAGAATCACTTGCAGGTTTCATTGCGCAATATGCGTGCATAACACCGGCTACCGGCTCTGTGTCTTGTCGTGTAAGCTACTCTGGCTCGTTAGATACCGTATTGTAACCCGTCGGTATTCGTCCTATATGTTGTGATGCTGCATAATGTGTCGCTATAGCTTGATCTGCGTATGTAACGCTTTGTGCTTGACGTGCGGAATCTTGCTGCCAACCACACACGCATATTCCCGGCTGACCTGTTATTCTTTCGTGAACAAGTGCCCGCAATCCACTCCGTTCCCCACTGTTACCGTACTGTTCTGCGATATGCTGTTTTGGACTAATTGCCGTGCAGTAAATTTACATAATGAAAAACTACGAGATTGTTTCCGACAATGCTACCAACAGAAACGATGTAATTGCATCTTTGCAATACTGCAGTCCACCGTCTTCTATAGAGAAAGTTACCAACTTTATTTGATCTTAAAGTAGTGCATGGAAGATTTTAAGCATTTTAAACATTTGCAAGCAATGTCAAATAAAAAGTGGATCAAAAACTCCACCGCGAGTTTGTAAATGATTTATATACCATGTTATTAAGAAAACTGCACATTCCATAATGGCGTAAATATTCGAAAATGAAAGAAATTTTTTTTCGTTCTATCTCTTCCCGCCCGCGCCACCTGATGAACGGCCCACGATTCCTACTCCACCGCAACTACACGACACAAATGTTCAACACAAATATAAGGAAACACTACTTACAGTGGAAAAGAAAATATAAAGAAAAAAATTTGGATCTGTAATCAAGGGAATGGAGAATCGCAAAAAACTAAAGAACTGTGGAAGTTCTACAGACATCATAAGGTCTCCACAAAGCTTAAGAAGGGAAGGTCGGACTGGGCTGGCCATACGTGTATATTACGAGCGAATGAGCATTAGGCCCGCATTACTCTGTAAAGGATCTTTTTCTTTGAATATGTACTGGGGTACTTTTATAACATCTAAAAAAGTTAGTGTGTGGCCACAACTCGGACCCTAGACATAAAGAAATGTGAGAGGCTTGCGGATCAGGCTTATCGTCGATAACAACATGAAAAATGCGTTTCATGATCTTCATTATTCTCGAAAAGTCAAGCTTATTATATATCCAGATCGTGCGTTGATCGAAACTGTTTTCATGCTGTGGACTTGACCGAGAGGTATCATTATGTTTTCACACACTATTGGTCCATTTGTGATTTCTCCCTGATTTACGAAACCAGTTAATAAACAGTAAGACTACAGCGGCAAAAGAATGGCACAACAGAAATATAATGATTGCTAAGTGCAAAGTGGTTATATTTCTGACTCTGTTGCAGGAAGGTCTTTCTGGCAGCCAAGACTGCTGCAGCTCAGTAATCTGATAAAAACTATTGCTTATGTATTCTTCCTCTAATTTTCTCACTGCTGCACTGCCTGATTCCAGGAGTCTCCAAACGACCAGGGTCCAAACGTGCCAAACCCAGGCAATACACGTTCTGACTGACAGGACGTGTAATATCTGAGCTCTATCTCTTGTGTGCCCGGGGACAACGATACATTATTGAATTCTTCCTAACTATGCAGTTAATCGTAGGACACTTGTGGAAAGATAACAGGAAATGTGTGACATTATCTTTAAGGTGTATAGCAAATAAGTGATAACAGTATCTCTATGGAAAACCTGCTGATATGCTCCTGTTTACGCCTGCCCGTTATAGAGGGTGTCCTAAGAGGAAAGGTCAGTACGCAGTAATATGACGGGAAACACTTCATATGGAACATAAATATCTAAAAATTGCAACCACTCACTTTTTTGAAATAGTTGTTCATTCTTTCCAATAACTAGTTTTCAAACCTTTTCAGACTCATCTTCAGACGGTGTACAGAAAGTTATATAGCTATTTCAAGCATAATGCTCTGTGGCAAGAATATGGAACATGCTTTAATGCCTCTCCATGAGTGTTGTTTATCTGCCGATTTGGATCCAAAATATAATTTTGTACTTATAGCGACAGTATGGGCGGCTTTTGTTGTTAATATCCGTCTGTTTGCTTCCATTGTGATAGCCAGTCGGTACCATATCACTCACTTTTACAGAATATGTATGCATATACACTGCGATAACGAAACTTTGTTAGCATCCAGAACGTGCTTTTCAACTGTTACTTGTTGCAAACATCTTCTCACAAAAATTTGACAAATGTCGACTTTGGTCAGAGATATTATTTGATTTTGTTTGTATGTATTTAAGTCGAGGTAGTTATCAATAGGTTCCACCAACATGGAAATATTGCAAATATTATGGAGATGCTTCACGAACTAAAACGGAATTCCTGGAGGGAAGGCGACGATCTTTCCGCAAGATGCTATGAGTTAATTTAGTGAGTCGGCATTTGAAGATGACTGCAGAAGTATTCTATTGGTGCCAACCTACATTTCACGTAAGGACCACAAAGATAAAATAAATTAGGTCTCGTACGGAGGCATATACAAGAATCGTTTTTCCCTTACTCTCTTTGCGAGTGGAACAGAAAAGGTAATAACTTGCAATGGTACAAGGTACCCTCCGTCTCGCACCATATGGTGGCTTGCTCAGTGTGTATACAGATGTAGAGGAATGTTGAAATAAACATCCTGGTTCCTGCTCATGCTAACCTGTACGAGCAGGTCCGAGTCATGGTGCGAAAAACGCTAACAAAACATCACAGCACCAAGACACGAAGGAATTACAGATGTATAAAAAAAAAAAAAAACCAAGTCGTATAATCTTTCAACGGAGTCTGCAGTGCTTTTGACGTAATGCTATAAAATCACGCTCCTTGCCAATCTTCGTTTATAATAATCTGGGATATCTTCAACTCCGTACTCGAGGTACCAGTTGAGCGTACACATTCATTATATACTACGAGTATATACCGCTTCAAAACGAGAATCTTCACAGTTGAGATACGACTAAAGGTATGTATTAACAAAAGAGCAGCAACTTTCAAAATCTTAATTTCTACACCGCATGAATAACAAACAGTCACTATACTATATAAAACCATTTGTTATTACGTCGGGAAGCCACTACTTTGAAAAACGCTATTGCTTACTCAGTTAAAAAATCAGATGCTGTTCATCTTCTATTGATAATTTATACTTACTTGATTACAATCATACTTTTATACAACAAAGGCCTGTTTAAAATGCACTATTCTTGTCATACAGCGTTACATTAAACACTTCTGTTTGCCATATTGCTAAAAGGAACTTTCAGTCCTTGACCCTAGATAACTAAGGCATTTGTGGAAGCAACATCTGATGAGTTAAGATCAAAATTTTATTTTGTATTGAGATTCCCAATTTCTTGCTTCGCATTGGGTGGGAGGCTGTTGAATAGTTTTGCGCCACAGTACATAAATCTACTCTGAAGCCTGAACTTGGAAGCAAAGTCTACATCAAAATTAATTTTGTGTCTTGTATTGTGGTTCACAATGCAGCTGAAAACGATTTTTATTTTCATCAACAAAAATTATTAAGATGATAATGCGCTGAGAAGTGAGTGTAAAATGTCAAAGATCCTTAAAACGGATTGTGCGAAATACTGTCCGCATCTCCTGAAATAATACTTCGTTTACTTTAGGTGCAATTCCACAGATGATAATTCTGTTACTCAACAGCGAGCGAGAATGTGAAAAATAAGACAACGCACTTGCCTTTATGTCAACACAATTACAGATACGTTTAAAGTCAAATCATACTGAACTGAGGTTGTTAATGAGTTTATATGTGTGTTGCCTGCATTTCTACTTGTAGGCGCCTAGGCTCCAAGGAATTTTGCACCCAGTGTTTTATACAGTCTATGACTGACAATGTTGGCTTTTGGTAGTAGATTGTCATTTGCGCTTATTTGCATTTGTCTCATACAAGTATTTTTGAGATTAAGACTCAAACTGCTTCCTATGAACCAGTTGTATACTTCTTCAGTTATCATCTGAATTGTGTAATTCGTAAAAACCACAGTATTTGAACCATCCTCTAAAATCACTGGAAGATCAAGGATTTAACTAAGTGCCAATCCTTGTGGGACCCCTCATGTTACAATCATCAATTCTAAGGTTAGATTCTTCTTGTGCTATCATCTGTCACTGTGACCCTGTACTGTCTGTTATGAAAGTAAGACTCCATTTTTGTTAGAGGGATGGCATTAATACCATAACATATTAGTTTGGCAAATTTAATCATGTGCTATACACAATCAAATACAGTGGCAAGGTGACAGGATAAATATTCTTGTATAGCTCTTTCAGGATTTCATTGTAAAGTCTTGTACGTCTTTCTGTATGGAAGATCCTTTATGAACTAAAAACTGACAGAAAATTAACAAGTTCTGGTCAGAAAAATGAGTTAGTGTTCTGTCGTACATCAATTTCTCAACAATTTTTGAAAACACTTGGAGGAGTAAATTAAGTCTACAATTGGAAGTCGATTTCTGATCTCTTGTTTTAGTGAGGTTTGTCAGGGCGTCTTTCCTGATGGACTTAAATATGCTGTAGTAAGTCACTGACTGAATACAAAGACAGCTTAAGTGTACCAACATTCCAGTGTACAGCTAGAAACACCATCATAGCTTTCAGAATTACCATTTTTTAGTAGCCAGATGTGTAATTTACTTGTCACTGTATTTTAGAAGCTTAAGTCTGTTTGCATTGCATGCAGTGTCTGCTGAAGTAACTATGTATATTACATCTATACTTGGTTGTTTATTCAGACCAACCGGAATTCTTAATATCTGCATTTTTTGTGTAAGAAGCTTCAAAACACATGAAAGCACAATATTCTCCATTGGGTCATCATGTAATTTGAGATCTTTAGCCATGTAATAGGTAAGCGACCATCATTGTGGTCCAGTTTCAAGCTGAACCCATATGACAACACAGCCTATTGCCAGTCTGCTTGTTATCATCTGAGGTATTTTTAGATTTAATAGCAGTATATGACACTGTATGGAGACAAGCATTAATAAGTAAGTTCCACCACATTACTTCCTGTTGTGTAATTGCAATATAGCTAAAAAATATGCTTAGCAGTAGAAAAACCCAAATTATTATTGGGAATACATGGAGCAAGAAATGGAAATTGAAAAATGGCCTTCCTCAAGGCTTCATCTCAGCTCCTCTGCTCTTTAGTACAAATATTTTGTACGGTGGCAACAAAATCTCTAAAATTTGGGTACGCTGATGACTGGGAACTAGCTACACAACACAAGGAAATTAAGAGAAAGGATGTTCTAACAAATGATTTGGTTGCAATGAGCAACTATTTCCATTAATGGAGGCTCTAGCTCAGTTGAGCTAAGATGAAGGTTTCATGCTATTGACCAGTGCTACCCTTGACACCCATTGGTTATCACTATCCAGGATCTCCTGTGTGACCTCTACCAAATTTGACGATTGGTTGTCTTTGTAGCAACCCGTGATTATGTCGGGATCCTATGGTATGAACATGCTGAGCAGTTGGCCAAGATGGTCGCCAGAATCCCGACCTTGGTGTTGAGGGTGCCAGAAGCAGACCTTCAGTTGGCGTTATGCCATCAATTGTTGGAGGCTTGGCATACTGATTGGTGTGCCTCGGCGTCCCTGAATAAACTGTGAACCATTAAGGAGGCGATGACCATGTCACAGTCTTCTCTTTGTACTTCTTCCAGGGAATCTACTTTTATCTATTGGCTTCGCATTGGCCATATTTGGCTGATCCATAACCACCCCACTGTCAGTGTTGTGTCCATTTGACACTCGCCCACATCTGCTAGACTGCCCGAATTTGGTTACCTTACGGCGAAACTTTAAACTTGCTGATACACTACCTCTGGCGCTAGCGGACCACGCCAAAGCGGCTGACCTGGTTTTATGTTTTACACATGAAAATTGTTTCTACTCCTCTTTGTGACATAGGGCACATTAGCATCATCGGCCGATTGAGGGAATGGAGGGCCGTCCTGTCACCTCCTCCAACTCGTGGGGCCCATCACTGCCCTTTCACGGTGGTTTGGCCTCTCTACTGCCCCCTCCTTCTATTCTTTTAATTCTGTTGTTGGTTCACTGTCTCGTCATCGTTGTTCTCTTTCCTGAGATTTTATAAAATTGTCCATGTAGTTAGTTTTCTTGTAGCAATGGAGGGTGTGAAGCCATGGTGGCATGTTGAAGATGCATCTCTCGTCGCATAATGTTTTTTTCAGGAGCCTACAGCTGCCTTCTGGAAGTGGCAACTGTTTTGGCACAACGACAAGCGCTGGAATGAAGACGAAGAACACAAGACAAGAGAAGGCGGTGAAACGACGTTGGGCAATGGTGCGCTGATTAGGAACACTCCATGACAGGAGCAACCTTTGCAAGAAGCGAATGTAAGCGCCACTCCCGCCAGCCTCGGCCGGACATTGGTGGACAGGATTAGCAGAGTATCAGCATGGCCTAGTAGAGAGTGCTACGATATCAGATTGTAGTGATCCATATTCATTGATTGCAGGAACATTGTGTATAGCAAGGACTCAGATTTATATTGCCTGTCGCCCATCGCTTGCAACACTTGTTCTAAATCCAAAGTTAAGTATTATCAATCTGCTTTATTGAAATAACGTAATTTGCTTCACTTGTTGCACAGCATTCAGAGAATGCTGCACCCCTTAGGCACCCTATACGAGACGAGTGGGCAAGACCCTACAGCAGCTCTCTCACCTCCACCCCTTTTACACATCTCTCACCTCTTCTTGCGTCTATCTTTTGGTTTTCTTGAGCCTCAGATTCAGTTGGGTTAATCGGAATTTGTCTTTTGTGTCCTTCCTCTCCAGAACTATTTCCGGCTTGACACACAGAGAACTGAGGGACTGATGACCTCATAGTCTGGTCCTTTTCCCCTCATCAATCCATCCATCCATCCTTAAATGATAACAAGCTCCTAGGTATCCTCCATCCCCACCCCAAGAACCTGCTCCACTCTCCCAGGATTCCTTAGTAAATTCCCATGATCCCTCAGCCAACGCTAAGGCATGTAACCAAGAGCAGTATAAGTATGTTCAAAGAAAGGTTTACTGGAAGAAGCCTATACCACGTGCATTCAGCACATATAGGACAACAAATGACTACATGAACAGGACGTAAAAATGAATATGAGTAAGAAACACAAACATATAATTGTAAATAGAAATAGCTACATCCACACAAACTGCAAAAGAATCACTAAAAATCCCACATCTAAATAAGTATAGTTAAATAAAGTTATATGTATTATAGACGATTGGGCATTACTAAGATGAACAGGGAAAATATATCTGGTACTCAAGAATAAATTTCAGTTGTAAAAGACGTACGTTTGCTTATCTTTATGACAAAACATAATTGAACTCATCAGAGAATTTAGAAAAATTCAAACCAACAAACGACTTTCTTTTCATTCATTCTCTGATTACATACAAATTAAATGACTCCGCTCTAGAAAACCACTACTTGTGGTAGCTATATGCTTAGAAAATAACAGCTTTGATATTATGCAATACTGGAAGAAAGCCTGGGAAGATACTGTAACTGCGGTTCTCAAGAAATTACAACGTATCTCTGAAAATCTGACTGGCTTTGACCTCCCACGAAAATTCTGGGTAATTCTAAACAGAAGCAGAACCAACCGTGAGAAATGTATGGACTCATTGTGTTAAAGGAAACTAAACACATCTCCGTAGTGGGACTGAGGAGCAGAAAGGCAGAAACTCCAGCGTATATAGATGATATGTCCACTAAGTGCGTATGCGGTACAGTCGGATCCCTTCCTGAGTACGACTTATAGTTCTGTTAACTATATTTGTAACCTCGGTGTTTCTTTATGAACATTATTCTTAGTTTATATTCATAAATGTGATTTTTGATAATGGCGTAGGATGTTATCTGCTAAATCCATGCACTGAAATGCCAAATTTGTCAGTGTCTGTGGTAATTAGATGGAACTATGCTCCCTCCTCCCCCCCCCCAAAACCTTAAATGCTTTCCTATTTCTAAAATGTATTATTTGTATACATTATATGGAATGATTGTATCTTACATACCTGCACACCCCTTCCAACCTCAATCTTTCCACATCTTTCCACACTTCATCCCTCCTCCACCTCCTATCTTCCGTGTTGGATCTAGAAGCTGCAATTTCCAGATTTTGTGTGTTCGTGTAACGTTTCTGCTACTTCACGATACCTATGCAAAGCTATCTAGTAGCCGTAACTATGTACATGCCTTTATCTTTGCCTCCCTGTCATCCAGTTGCATCATTTACTCCGTCTAAGGTGGATCCACGACGTATGTAACACGTTAAGCAAACGTAAACAGATGTACAAATGTAGATTTTACTCTATACTGTAGGAAAATGTTCAAATGTGTGTGAATTCTAAGGGATCAAACTGCTGCGGTCGTCGGTCCCTAGACTTACACACTACTCAAACGAACTTAAGCTAACTTACGCTAAGAACAACACAAACACCCATGCCCGAGGGAGGACACGAATCTCAGGTGGGAGCGGCCGTGTACTGCACGTTTTAAGAAACAAGCCCTTGTGAATGCTACATACGCAAACATGCCAGTGTGCACAAGGAGTTTGTTAACTGTTTTTTTTTTTGTCGATAAACCTGTGTATAATGTGCTGTATTTCATTCATCATAATGCCAACATAGTTTGAGGTACTAACTTAAAATGGTAGACGTTTTACAGCAAAAAAGTTTTGAAGGTATCTAAATGTATAATTTTCATTTCCATCCTTGTACTGCCAAACAAAAATTTTTTTCTCATATATTTTTTTCAGAAATCACGATAGGAGATATTTTTCGTTTATATGCATGACGTAACGGACCAGAAGATGACGATTACAGCTGTCGAAACCGGTTGTCAACAATAAAGACTAATTTATGTGATCTTGGCTATTGAAAGCTTTTTCGTAAATAAACTGTTAGTTTACTTGTAATGAGCGGAATTCGTAATAGTTGTATTTTGTTCCTGTAAGAAGCTTCATAAAACACGGAAGCATGGTATTCTCGAGAGTGTAATTACATACTTAGTTCCCACCATTCATCTGATAGGTAGGTGACTGTCACTGTAGGCCATTTCATAGCTACACCCCATCTCATCAGTCGGATTGCTTTTCTACTTTTACATCCGTCCACTGTGATGATGTACGAAGGTGTGCTGAACAGTAATGCCTCCGAATTTTTCACGTGAAAACTCCAGCAACCTTCTAAATAAGACAAAGTTTATTAACAATCTACACGTTTATTCTTCGTGTCTACAATTTTTTTTCAGCGTAGAACACGTTTCTCCCAACGTTCCCGTAGATACCGTCACTATAAAATGTTTGACGTTGTTCATGAAGCCACAATGTCACCTCTACTTGCACTGCTTGATCACTGTCAAACTGAAGTCCTCGAAGGGGTTCTTTAAGTTTTGGAAACAGATAAAAATCGGATGGGGTGAAGTCGGGACTGTATGGAGGATGATCGATGACAGTAAACACAAGGCGTCGGTTGTTGTAGATATTGCAGCGCTCCTGTGTGGTCCGGCATTGTCATGATGAAGGACATGCGTGGACGATCTTTCGAATTCGAAACTGTATTACAGCATTTTGTTTCGCACACATCGACATAGTTAACGTTACAAAATGGCTCTGAGCACTATGGGACTTAACTTCTGAGGTCATCAGTCCCCTAGAACTTAGAACTAATTAAACCTAACTAACCTAAGGACATCACACCCATCCATGCCGGAGGCAGGATTCGAACCTGCGACCGTAGCGGTCGCGCGGTTCCAGGCTGAAGCGCCTAGAACCACTCGGAGTTAAAGGCCTAAATCACACCGCCATCGATTCCACATTTAAGTGAATACAAGAGAAACCAATAATACAGCTTTTCGTGAATTTTCATATATGCATTATGTGCCTACAGCACGGATAAACCTGACTCACCGTAAGATCAACAGATTTCATAAGCATTAATAAACGCCACAGTCTCACAATCGACGGTGATGGGCTTTAGGCCGTTACACACCGGCATGTTACACACTACAATTCTGAGCCCTCTAGCGGCAGAGAGTTGCAAATATGTAGACATCCAAAATAAAGATGTAGAATGTTAATAACGATTGTTTTATTTAAAAACCTTTAACAGTTTTCACATAAAAAATTAAGAGGCGTTGCGTCTCAGAACACCCTCGTACTTTTCCACAATCTTAAGAATATACTACAATCCCCTACGTATCGCTCACATAGGGATTGTGAGGATAAGATAAGAATAATTACTGCACGCATGGAGGCATTCAGACAATCATTCTTCCCGCGCTCGATATGTGAATGGAAGAGGAAGAAACCCTAATAACGATACAGTAGGACATACCCCCTGACATGCATTTCACGGTGGTCTTTTAAATTTAACGTGCGACGCTGTAAAGAAATAGAAGTACATCACTTTAATGGGTGACAATTGATTTCAATTTTAATCTAACCCTTTCCTAATAATAAAAATTCCTTTCAGTGACATGAACAATTCACATGCAGACATTACTTCATTTGGCACTTCATAACTAAATAATCGTCTTTGTTTCCATTAGATATAAAACAGTAATAGATAATTATTTTTCAACAAAAATAATCCGAATGATTATAGAAAGCATCTCAAACGAAACTACGAGTTGATGTCAGTTATAGTCTTTCAGTGAATTGATGGGCATCGCGCCTGCTCGTGACAGCGTTAGTAATCATGTCATGTAGAGGTGCTCAGCTCAATCGCTGCATACTAGAGTTTGTCAGAATGTGTTCATTTGCTTGATTTCCACTGTCTGCCCCGTCACGTTAGACACCTCGTATTTTTTGACAATACCGACTCCCAGATTCTCACTGATCGGACGTCAGTTGTTCTTCGGTTGAAAATGGTTGAGCTGTTAAATATAATTAGTGTACTAAAGACCAACTAGTTAAGAACACGAAAAACGTGTCAATAACAAAGACAACCCCTTAGGAAAACAGGTCTACAATAGTCACTCTTACAAAAACTGACGAGTTGCTTACTTCGCTCACGTTTTGATTTGGTTTTGCACTTGTCGGCAAAGACACAAATCTGCTAAGAATTCCGTATGTAACGTAGATAAAATATACGTTGCATCGCCGGACAAACCAATCTGTGACCATTCCTGCCGTCCTTATTTGTATGCGTTCAATATCCGCCGTTTGTTCTATTTGACATAGGTCTCACACACCTGAGGGATATTCGAGGATGGCAAGTACAAATTACATGCGAACCGTCTGCTTTGTAGAAAGACTGCATTGTCCCAGTATCTGCCAGTGAACCATAGTCTGTCATTACTTTATCTAAGACCAATTCTATGTGATCATCTGCTTCATATCCATACAAATTGTTACTCCCAGGTATTTGTTCGAGTTGACTGATTCCAACCGTGATGTAGTAATCATTAGATACTACTTCTCTGCATGTTGTGAAGTCAGAATTCTAAATTTCCGAACATTTAAAGCAAGTTGTCAATCTTTGCACCACATTGATATCTCATCAAGATGAGACCGTACATTATCTCCTAAAAAGTGTCCTGAGGCCCCTACACAATGCGGTATTGGCCACTGGATGACGCCAGGGGCGAGGAGTATTTTGTTGTCAGAAGAGGAATAGTAACAATACAATGGGTTGGTCAGGAGAGCTCAGTGTCCCCCAGTGTGCGTTAGTCATTCAATTTTACCTGTGTAGTAAATTCACGAAGGAAATTTCAACGTAGCGAAAGCTACTAGTAGTATACTCATGCCAATTCTGGCTCAAAGAGCATTGTTCGACTAAAATTTCCAGGATGCAAATCAAGAATCTAATTTCACAGTCTTGCCCAACCAAATTCTACATAAATACAACGAAAACAAAATGATCAGATAGGTAAGAAAATATCTTCACTTTACTTTTGGACACCCAGTTTTGGCTACTTCTGAAAACAATTAAATTTTGTTGTTATGGTCTTCAGTCCTGAGACTGGTTTGATGCAGCTCTCCATGCTACCCTATCCTGTGCAAGGTTCTTCATCTCCCAGTACCTACTGCAACCCACATCCTTCTGAATTTGCTTAGTGTATTCATCTCTTGTCTCCCTCTACGATTTTTACCCTCCACGCTGCCCTCCAATACTAAATTTGTGATCCCTTGATGCCTCAGAACATGTCCTACCAACCGGTCCCTTCTTCTTGTCAAGTTGTGCCACAAACTCCTCTTCTCCCCAATTCTATTCAATACCTCCTCATTAGTTATGTGATCTACCCATCTAATCTTCAGCATTCTTCTGTAGCACCACATTTCGAAAGCTTCTATTCTCTTCTTGTCCAAACTATTTATCGTCCATGTTTCACTTCCATACATGGCTACACTCCACACAAATACTTTCAGAAACGACTTCCTGACACTTAAATCTATACTCAGTGTTAACAAATTTCTCTTCTTCAGAAACGCTTTCCTTGCCCTTGCCAGTCTACATTTTATATCTTCTCTACTTCGACCATCATCAGTTATTTTGCTCCCCAAATAGCAAAACTCCTTTACTACTTTAAGTGTCTCATTTCCTAATCTAATTCCCTCAGCATTACCCAACTTAATTCGACTACATTCCATTATCCTTGTTTTGCTTTTGTTAATGTTAATCTTATATCCTCCTTTCAAGACACTGTCCATTCCATTCAACTGCTCTTCCAAGTCCTTTGCTGTCTCTGACAGAATTACAATGTCATCGGCGAACCTCAAAGTTTTTATTTCTTCTCCATGGATTTTAATACCTACTCCGAATTTTTCTTTTGTTTACTTTACTGCTTGCTCAATATACAGATTGAATAACATCGGGGAGATGCTACAAGCCCCTCTCACTCTCTTCCCAACCACTGCTTCCCTTTCATACCCCTCGACTCTTATAACTGCCATCTAGTTTCTGTACAAATTGTAAATAGCCTTTCGCTCCCTTTATTTTACCCCTGACTCCTTTAGAATTTGAAAGAGAATATTCCAGTCAACATTGTTAAAAGCTTTCTCTAAGTTTACAAATGCTAGAAACGTAGGTTTGCCTTTCCTTAATCTTTCTTCTAAGATAAGTCGTTAGGTCAGTATTGCCTCGCGTGTTCCAATATTTCTACGGAATCCAAACTGATCTTGCTCGAGGTCTGCTTCTACCAGTTTTTCCATTCGTCTGTAAAGAATTCGTGGTAGTATTTTGCAGCTGTGACTTATTAAACTGATAGTTCGGTAATTTTCACATCTGTCAACACCTGCTTTCTTTGGGATTGGAGTTATTATATTCTTCTTGAAGTCTAACGGTATTTCGCCTGTCTCATACGCCTTACTCACCAGATGGTAGAGTTTTGTCAGGACTGGCTCTCCCAAGGCCGTCAGTAGTTCTAATGGAATGTTGTCGACTCCTGGGCCCTTGTTTCGACTCAGGTCTTTCAGTGCTCTGTCAAACTCTTCATACAGTATCGTATCTCCCATTTCATCTTCATCTACATCCCCTTCCATTTTCACAATATTGTCCTCAAGTACATCACCCTTGTATAGACCCTCTATATACTCCTTCCACCTTTCTGCTTTCCCTTCTTTGCTTAGAAATGGGTTTCCATCTGAGCTCTTGATAAAATTGGACAAAAAAATGGACAACATGTATGAAAGAAAGTAAATGAATGAAAAAGGGGATATGTGGAGACTGATGAAAAGTGAGGACAACAAGAAATGAACAGAAAAAAATGGACAACAAAAATGAACAACAAAAAGATAGCCAACAAAAAAATTGACAACAAAAAATAGAGAACAAGAAATGAACACAAAAAATGGACAACTGACCAAATGTTAAACGAATGTAATATGTTAATCAAACGAATATTAAAGTTAAACGACTAAAAGTTAGGTGATAAATTTAAACATAAAAACGTTAACATCGAACGTCGACGTTTTGTTGGTTGTCCATTTTTTGTTGTACTCATTTTGCATCAATCTCCATTTACTTCCAATTTTCATTCATTTACTTTCTTTCGCACATGTTGCTGCTTCTTAGTTGGCTTCATTTTCATCATAAAATTTAATTATTTTCAACAGTAGCTGAAACTGGGTATCCCAAAGTAAAGTGAAGTGATTTTCTTACCTATCTCATCATTTTGACTTCGTTGTATTTATGTAGAATCTGGTTGGGCAAAACTGCAAAACTAGATTCTTGGTTTGCATCCTGGAAATTTTACTCGAAAATGGTCTTTGAGCCAGTTTCGGCATGGCTGTACTACTGCTGCCCAAGTCGACTGCTGATACTGTAAAGTGGAAAGAACACCCACTGCTAAACCAAGACCAGGCAGACCTCATGTACTGATGGACAGGGACCATCAAGTATTAAGGAAGATGGCTGTAAAAAATCGCATGAAATCAGCGGAAGGAATCACTCGTGAGTTCAAATGTGCTATCTTCAGTCCAGCTAGCACAGTGACTGTGCGTAGGGAGTTAAAAAGAATTGGGGTAGAGTGGTCGAGCAGTTCCTCATAAGCCACACATTTCTATAGTCAGTGTTAACCGACGCTTGATGTGGCGTAAAGGGCGACGCTACTGAACAGTGGATGACTGGAAACGAGAGATTTGGAGTGACAAGTTAGGCTATACGATGTGGCAATCAGATGGAAGGGCCTGTGTTTGCCGAAAGCCTGGAGACTCTTACTGGCCATCATGTGTACTGACAACAGTGAAGTACAGAGGAGTTGGTGTTACGGTATGGGTGGTTAAGGTATGGTTCACTTACTGTGCTTAAGAAAACGATAAATGCGCAGGATATGAACACATTTTACGACATTGTGTGCTGCGTTCAGCAGAAGAACAGTTAGGGGACGATGACTGTTCGTATGAGCATGACAATTCATGTTATCATAAGGGTGCATCTGTGAGGTAATGATTTGTGGACAGCAACATTCCTAGCCTGCCCTGAGTCCCGATCCGCACCTAGTGAGACATCTTTGGGGTGAGTTAGAACGTCAACTTCGTTCCAGATACCAGTGTCCAACATCACTATCTCCTCCAGTTTCGGCTCTTGAGGAAGAATGGACTGCCATTCTTCTACAGACATTCAGACACCTCATTAAAAATGTCCCTGGCAGAATTGAAAGTATCATAAAGGCTAGGTGTCCGAATACATCTGATCAAATAGCGAACATCTATACAGGTTTTTTCTGGTAGTACTTCAATGCTGAAAACTAAATCATATGCAAAAGGTCTTCAAATACTTTCAGTACTATCTTTCAGGTTATTAATATAAAACATGGACAGAATACTTTCTGCGATTCCACAACAGATAGATTTCAATGAGACTGGAGGGTGGTTTTTTGGATCACTTGATTCACTTCTGCTACCATTCTTGTAGACAGTTGTGAACAGTGCTTTCTCTACTGGCAAGGAGGAGCTTCAGATTTGAGGTCTATTTAGGTAAAGGTGCCAACATAGGCAGTGTAACTTCTCACATTTCAAGATTAAGAGACTGTAAGCTGGGATAAACAGTCGAGTACTTCGAGGAGCTATAGTGCATTAATTGTTCTGGAAACTGCCTATCTCTCTTTCGTCAGAGGAGTGTTATATCTTAACTGATCTTACCTACTTGAGATGACTCTGTGACTGACAAGGCAGATAGATTAGCAATCGAACAACATGCTTTGGAATCGGCAGCTCCTGATTTGCTGCAGTTCCATATTATTGAACGACCGTTAAAACTGCAATGCGAAAAAGGGATACTTGAATTGAGGTACCGTCAACTACGAGACCATCAGAGACTGGACAGTAGGTCGAGCCTTAAACAGGGTAATATACGAAATTGGAAGCAAGCATTCCAGCATTTACCTGAGGTTACTTTTAACCTCCTACAGCAGATCTCATACCGTGCGACAATTTGCTATTCTCTAGAATGAAAAAGAGAGAAAAAAGATGATTAGGATAAAACAGCACAATGACTATGTGATTTCCAGCACACTTATACCTTGAACAGTCTGCCGAAGGTCACACAGTAGCAGGGCAAACGTAAGACATTACGCACGGCTTGCTTAGATGCAGGATCGAGATACTGTGTCAGCAGTAACCTGATACATTATTATGTCAGCAAAAATTCAGCCTTGTCGTAAGTAATGTCATCTCACAGGTGCGCGCGCGCACGCACGCACGCACGAACACACACACACACACACACACACACACACACATTTTGCGCTCATCCTTGTTCAAAAGTATTTGAACGACCTGCGCTATATTCAAATGTATCGAACAATCTGAACTTTGCATGAATCCCGTCTATATTCAGAAGTATCCAAACGAAATTTGGTTCAGCAGTATCTAAACGACTTGAATGTTGCACAAATCGGCACCATGATCAGAAGTATAAAAAGGATGTGAATTTCACGTTAATTGGCGCCATGTTCAGAAGTATTCGAACGCCCTTAGCCATTCTACTTACACTTAATACTCTCTGTGGATGACGACATCAACAGAGACCGAACATCGGATACGGAGGAAGGAGGGAATCGGAAAGGTTCTTTCCAAACGACCATCCTGTATATGCGTTAATTGTCTTAGGGGTATCACTGGAAACCAAAATCGGCATGGGATATGAACTTCGTTGTTTCCAAACGTGTGTCCAATGTCTTCAGCACTATTCACCACCTCGCTTCATTAGATCAGAAGTGAATGCAAAACGGAAGTATTTTAGTACATCAAAAGACTTCAGAAGACTTGAGAAGATGAAGTAGAATAACTGCGCCAGGTCCAATGGATACAAATTCGAGGGCGATGCAGTTGAATTCATAAATAAACTGAATACAAAATATTTTATTTCGGAATTTTAATTATTGCTGAATCTTGCAAAAGGGAAGGTGATGTGTGCAGCCAACAGGAAAATGCTCGCCTGTGAAATTTAACGTGCAGCAACTTCCCTTGCCAGCGCGATCTCCAGACTTACATCCAGTTGAACACGTATAGGATATGACGGGGCGAGAAGTGACCCGTTTGACTAACGAAGCAACAGCTCTTACAGTACTACATGAACATTTCTAACAGGAATGACATAACGTATCCCAAGAGAGTATATGCCATCTGTATGATCGACTTGATGCCAGGGTTAGGACCTGCATTGCCGCTATGGAGGCCACAGCACATTCTAATATTGGTGTTTCAGCATGAGTCGATAACTGTTACCTCAGAACCGTTTGTACTATTGATCTGTAAACGAAATCATTTTATGTACTCCATAAGCACTTTTGCAACAATAAACTTGATTGAGTTTAAAACCTCTAAATGAGTGTACCAAATTTTTTCCGGCAATGTAATATGAGAGAGAAGACAATGCTTACTTCATACGCTGGATGGCGCCTGAAGTTAAACACAGAGAAAGGCAAAATACTTTTTGTTGTTTGTGTTCCAGAGCTTTTATAAATTGTAGAAATGACACCGTGTAACACCTTAATGTGTTGTTCAATTTATTCCTTATTGTGCGACCGGTTTCGGTCAGAGACCATTTTTCAGCAGGTGTTCTACACATACAGGAAAATTTCAGGTTAAAAGGGATCTTTGAAATTCTCTGTCTTTTGTTTTATTTATGTACATTTTGGTATATACACACTGATTAGCCAGAAGATTATGACCAGCTAGCCAATAGCCAGTACATCCACCTTTGGCACGGTGATACTCTGTGACATGGAAGCAATAAGGCCTTGGTGGGTCGCTGGAGGCACCACATCTGCACACACAAGTCACCTGATTCCTGTAAATTCCGGGAGGGGCGATGAATTCTGATGCCACGTTCAATCAGATGTGTTCGAGCAGGTTCCGACAGGCCGAGTTGGGTGTCTAGCACATCAACTGGAACTCGCCACTGTGTTCTTCTAACCACTCCATCACACTCCTGACCTTGTGACATAGTGCATTATCTTGGTTAAAAATGCCACTGTCGTCGGTAAACATAATCGTCTTGAAGGGGTGCACATGGTCTGAAACCAGTGTGTGATACTCCTTGGCCATCATGGTGCCTTGCACGAGCTTCAAAAAGGTTCAAATGGCTCTGAGCACTATGGGACGTAACTGCTGTGGTCATCAGTCCCCTAGAACTTAGAACTACTTGAACCTAACTAACCTAAGGACATCACACACATCCATGCCTGAGGCAGGATTCGAACCTGCGACCGTAGCAGTCACGCAGTTCCGGACTGAGCGCCTAGAACCGCTAGACCACTGCGGCCGGCTGCACGAGCTTCACTGGGCCATAGATGCCCATATGATGATGATGATGATGATGATGTTTGGTTTGTGGGGCGTTCAACTGCACAGTCATCAGCGCCTCTACAAAGTTCCAATTTCTACACAGTCCATTTTCTTTTCTCAGTCCAATCTAGTCACTCTCACAAATGATGATGATAATGATGGTGAAATGATGAGAACAACACAAACACCCAGTCCCTGGCAGAGAAAATCCAGGATTCCCATGTGAACGGTCCCCAGAGCACAATGGAGCTGCCGCCAGCTTGTCTCGGTAGCATGGTAGACGACGGATTCGCGCCCTCCCATCAGCATGATGAAGAAGGTATTGGGATTCACTAGACCGTGGAATGTTCTACCACTGCGCCAATGTCCAGTAATGATGATCACGTACCCATTTCAGTCATAGTTGCCGGTTTTGTGGTATTAACATTGGCACAAACTTCTGTCTTCGGCTGCAGAGGCCCATCTTAGGGGTATTCAGTGCTCTGCGTGTTCAGACAAACACTGGCTGGCATCAATGCTGTCTATCTAAGATAATTAACCTGTATTGAGGCGAATCCCTATTATGACGTTATATCTCCAGTGCTTCACATTGTCTTTTTTTGTCGACTGAGATTAGATATATCAGTTAACTGTGGTACCTTGGACATATTGAGCATGTTATTGGCCTTACTCTGTATACATTTAATGTATATTCTAACACACACTTGGCTTTTGGCTTTAACATTTTTTTTATCTTGGACATATTAGCACCATGTTATATTAAAACTGTTCACTTCCTCCATTTCTGACCAAGGTTTTCGGAAGGTTTCCCTTGGTTGTAAGGAAAATGCTGGAACAGGGAATGCCTTTCCAGATATTCCCAACAGGGGTTCCACCTGCCCCACAACCGCCCCACATGGTACCTCGCTGGCAAATCACTCACTCTAGTATAGACCATTACCTGAACAGCCTGATAGAGATTGAAACTTTCACAAACAGGTACTTTTGGCCACAAAATTGATATGGAACTATACACCTCATTTAAAAACACATTATTTTCATATTTCTCCTTGCCTGTTTTACTTTCTTCAGTGGTCATCAATGCCTAGGTCGCTGTTTGATTTTCAAGTCATATCCAGGCAGGACCTGTACTGACTTCCGTACTGGGAAACAGGATTTACTGTTTAGGAAGTTTTTCTGTCGTGTGCATAACGGCAAAGTCGCAAAGTGTTTATGAAAGAACCTCTGTGACCTACATCGCGCCGCCCGCAGAATTTACTGGAGGCATCTAGCGGTGATTCCTTTCACCTCTGTCTCTCCACCTACCGGAAAAGAATCTCGTCACTTTTTTCCCCTCCCCCATTCACAAACATGCATTAGAAGAGCGGACGTATTATCATTTTTCTGCTATTGAAAAAATGAGGATTCTAAAGTTATTTTAGAGTCCTCAGTTTGTTACTTTGGCAACTCTATATACAAGTCACTAACTACTGCCACTAAGAATAATTCCGGAAGTATGATAGGAGCTGAAAAGTTTGTGGGACAATAGTTGCATGGGACAATGGGGGCTACAATATGACATTGGTTTTCTGTTGCTATGTGGGGTCGCTTCAGAGACATGGTCAACTTTGTTTTTTTTTAATGGGATGCTATAGTTTGGTACTTATTTTCTGATAGCGTTTATCGAGACGATTCCAATAATGTATAACAGTGAGGTCTTTGAAAGTCACCAAAGGTCACAAAGGTGACATTAACGTCCACTTACAGAAGGTGGTCGAAGTGATGACTATTAGTATCAATGCAGTGCTGCAATCTTCTTATGATGGATTGAGTGGTATTCCTTATGACATCGACACTTATCGAAGCACGTGCTCTGCCAATTCATCTCATATATCGTGCAAATAGTAAATATTCGCCGAATACGGTGTATGCATCTAGTGTGCCGTTGACATGTAAACACCATTCGACAGTTTCGCCTTACAACACTAATAGGAATGGTAAAACTAGTATCGTCGAATCAAGCGAATGTGAATGATGTATTCCTTCGAAGGACAAGTCGAAATGCTTCTCATTTACGGAAAATGCCAGCGAAATCAAGTGAGAGCTAGAGTCTTATACGCTGAAAGATATCCTCAACGTACTAATCCTACACATCGTACATTTAAATACGTGAATAATAAATTCAGAACAACTGGATCATTAACGTATCGGAAACATATCTGGCAAAGGAAAGTTACTAACGAGGAAACGGAAATTGGTACTGTTGCCGCTGTGGTTCGAGATCCTCTTGTTAGTTCGTGTCAAATCACAAGGGATTCAGGCATGAGTCAGAGTAGTGTTGTTCCCTGTTCTGCATCGCCATAAATATCATCCTTACCATATCAGTCTCCACCAGGAATTAACTGGTCCAGATTGTATGCATCGCATTGAATTCTGCCAATGGGCTCAAATTCAGAGGGATGACACATTTATTAATTTGATTTTATTTACTGATGAGACTACATTCACAAACCAATGAAATATTAATTTGCATAACATGCATTATTGGGCAACTGAAAATGCATGGCTGCAGCAAGTTGCATTCCAAATACCACGGTCTGTGAACGCATGGTGTGGGATTCTGGAGGACAGAATTATAGGCTTCTATTTCATTGAAAGAAATCTTAATGGTAGGAAGTACATCACATTCCTGCAAGAAAAATTAGGTCTGTTATTGGAAGAAATACCTTTAGGAACAAGGAACAGAACGTGGTATCAACATGATGGATGTCCAGCACATTTTTCGCTAATGGCTAGAAATGAGTTGCAGAGACAATTCCCAAATGGTTGAATTGGACGCGGAGGAGAATACATCTCGTGGCCGGCTCGTTCGCCACACTTGACGCCCCTGGATTTTTTCTTGTGGGGATTCGTAAAAGACATTGTTTATAAAGATGTTCCAACTACACCTGAAGATATGCGAGAGAAAATTATCAGAGCATGTGCTTCGATAAGTGCCGATGTCATAAGGAATACCACTCAATCCATCATAAGAAGATTGCAGCACTGCATTGATACCAATGGTCATCACTTTGAACACCTTCTGTAAATGGACGTTCATGCCACCTTTGTGACCTTACTGTTACACATCATTGGATTCGTCTCGATAGCCGCTATCAGAAAATAAGTACCAAACTATAGCATACCATTTAAAAAAACAAAGTTCACCATGTCTCTGAAGCGACCCCACCTAGCAACAAAAAACCAACGTCATATTACGGCCCCCACTGTCCCATGCAACTTTTGTCCCAGAAACTTTTCAGCCCTTATCATACCTCCGGAGTTATTCTTGGTGGCAATAGTTAGTGACTCACCCTGTATATTATGTCCCACACTGCCACCAACACTGAAATAAATTTAGTATCTGAAAAAATTAACTCTCACTCATATGACCAGATCTCATGTTGGTTGGTTGATTAGGGGCAGGGCAGCAAACAGAGAGGTCATCAGTCCCATCAGGTTGGGGAAGGATGGGAAAGGAAGACAGCTCTGAAGTAATGCAGAGAATGATACATGAACTCTCAGCTAACGCTCCACAAAATTTTCACGAGAGCAAATAACAAGTATGGGTCTATCTTTTGAAGGGAAGACTTCCTTCGTTCCGTACCGCACAAAATTGTGGCAAAGAAACCTTGATTTTACACATACGTAATTTTTGTGGTAAGCAAACGTGAGCTATGTGTGCAGCAGAAAACCCGTCTGTTCACTAATACGATTTTGACCATAAGAACAGCCAGCCAACACACTGTTTTGTTCAGCTGTTGTGACACACTGTACTTTCCACAGTGTCTATTTTTTTCTAAACCGTTTTTCTTTTTTGCTTAGGCTACCTTATACAGAATTAAGCTCATATGAGCAATGAACAATGGCACTCTCATGTTTCACAACGTCGTTTGTTTGAAAGAAATGTTAACTGAGGCAAAAGATGGTTCAAATGGCTCTGAGCACTATGGGACTTAACATCTGTGGTCATCAGTCCCCTAGAACTTAGAACTACTTAAACCTAACTAACCTAAGGACATCACACACATCCATGCCCGAGGCAGGATTCGAACCTGCGACCGTAGCAGTCGCGCGGTTCTGGACTGAGCGCCGAGAACCGCTAGAACACCGCGGCCGGCGAGGCAAAAGAATATTTATCTTCAGCAAAAGGAACAAGTAACTCAATGAAAATTTGCGAGGAAATTAACAACAAAATATAATAAAAGGAAAAGAAAATCTGGAGCACTTACGTCTCAAATTCAAATGTGATGTAGAACATGTGTATCATAAAGACGTACCATATAACAACATTATGAATAAGGGGTGCATTACAGTAGAGTGGTCTCGCCACACAAAACTTGAAAAACTGGCGGCATACTGAATAATTTAATCATAATATTAGAAAATTACTTAAAGAAGAGAAATACATCCATCGCACTTCCGAAATAAGTAATAGTCTTAACAATATAAAAATTTCAAACGGAATGACATTGAACGAAATGACAGCTATGATAGAACAATGAATTCAAAAGCAGAATTTTGCCACTGAATTTTCAAATAACACACGTAAAGGCGCCAAAACGAACTGACACAGCAGAGCTTGAAATTCTGAATTCCTTATCATTACTATCGCTGCTTGTAGTAACACTGGAACACAAAAGCAGCTAAGTGAGTGGACGGCCGAAACGTAGTTAAAACCACTCGGTAATGGCAAAGGTACCATATCCAAAGGAGCATGTGTTACATTCTGATTTGCTGCAAAACGGTTTAAGTCAACACACTTTTTAGTAACTGTTTGTCGAAGGCAGAGGAATGCAGAGTACAAAGTGACGTAAATAGCGCTCAAATAGTTCCAGTTTTAAGAAATGCTACGAGACAGAAGGTTATTCAGGTAGATTTGCATCACGACTGCCAATATGTTACAGAATTATGGAATATGTTTTATGCTTTCTGTATTCTTTGTAGTTCGGTCACCTTTTTTGTAGAAACCAAATGGTTTCCAAGATGCGAAAGTCTGTATTTTGTAAAACCCGCACTGCTGCACTAATTTTGGAAAAATATTACTGAATCCTATTATAATACTGGTGTGATGGCGTGATGCTGTCGTAAAATTGTGTTACAGTTTGTATGAGGGCCGTCCGTAAAGTAAAGAACGTTTGTGCATACAGTCTGTTGTGGCAGCCACTCATTGGTTACTGGTGCCCAGTGTGATGGCAGTTGGCACATGTGGTTGTAGGTCGGACCTCGTCACGTGGTAAGCACAGAGTAAGCGCCGACCGTAACTGTATCGTACTGTGAGGAATGAGATGTTATTTCTTTTCTGCAGGCGGAAAATATTATATCCTGTGACATTCACTACAAACTTTTTACCATGTATGGCGAAAGTGTAATAAATACAGCCAGTGTCTGAAAGTGATGCTTAATGTCTACGAATGGGAGTAAGGTTGTTCATGATGAAGAGACATCAGGGTGGCCTCTGTGGTCGCAGGTGCTCTGAAACAAAAGATAGATGGTATTGTTCCAGAGAATCGACGATTAATGACCTGCATGAACAATGTCAGTAAGTGTCTCGTTTAATTGTGCTGGCAATTGTCACTCAGCACTTATGGTACCACAAAATCTACACACAGTGAGTGCCGTGCATGCTCGCGGAGCACCAGAAAGCTGCGAGAATAGGTGCTGCGTTGCTGGTCTTGCAGCATTACGGAAGGGGCGGGAGCATGTCCATCGAGAAGATTATTACAGGCTGTGAAACATGGGTTCCTCATAACATCCTCACAATGAAGCAACAGTGAATGGATCGGCATCATCCTCAGTTGGCACAGCAGCCTCGCAAGTTCAGGGAAACTGTACAAACTCAAAAGCTTGTGGCTTTTGTATTCCGGGACAGTGAAGCGATCCTACTCGTCGATTTCATACCGGAACACAGCAAAGGATAGCGGTGCATACTGTGCTACTCTTGAACATCTTCTTTGGGCTATCCAGAAACTTCAAAGTGAAAATCTCTCACATAGAATCGTTCTGTTGCATGACAACATACTACCCAGCAGACACAAGTCTTGTTGTACGAGAAATTCCAGTAGGGCAGCTTCGAGCATCCTTCCTACAGTCTGGACCTGACATTGTCAGAGTCTTCCGTGTTCGCAGCACTGAACGGACATCTTGCTGATAAATGGTTCATAAAAGATGAAGAGCTGAGGGATGCTGTTGTGATCTGGTTGAGCAGACAAGTGGTCACATGACATGCAAAGGGTATACGCAAACTGGTGCCAAGCTATGACAGGTCCCCTAATGTCAACGGCGACTATACGGAAAAGCAGACAAAATGTATATGTTGACTTTCTATGTTTTTACTAAAGAATGTCTTAGTATGGTACAACATTCGTTACTCTCTGGATGGTCCTTATATCCAAAATCCTCAGATAACTAGTTAATTTCGTTAAATGAGACATGAATTTTAAGTCAATACACCCCATTTGATTCTATATAATAATTTTTTAAAACTAAAAACGTCATTCCCTTTGTGGTGAAAACCTGTTTATATAGGACCGCCTAGCAACAACTAATAACATACTCCCAACTAATGTATACACACACAAAATTCTAGGGTACGCTTATGCTGCTGGCATTGTGCTACTCGTTGCTGACACACTGTATCTCACCACTCGCTGGGAGCCTTGTTGGGCTTACACTGCTGGCACATCACATCTCTTTGCTCCCCGACAGTGGTGCTGCATTAACGCTGGCACATAGAGATCTCGCTTCTTGCTGGCTGCCTTTACCATGTGGCTGTTCACATTACACCTGAGTGGATTACTTGAACTGGATATTATCAGAATCGTCTAACAACAGTAACAGTGGTTTGTTCACGCCAAAAGTGTGGTTATTAAGGATACAGGGTACTTTTCGGCTCAGTATCATGTAAAAATCAACACCTGTTTATTTCAGGCAACGTTTATAATGTATATGTTTTATACATATCTTGTTGATATCAGGTAACACAACATACTTTCTAAACAAATTAGACATATCTCGAATATTTTAGAATCTGCTTAGGGTTATTAAAAAAATTACAGAGAAACTGATCCCAATTTTTTTTTTTTTCCAAAATGCTTCCTCAAGTTGAGGCACCATTTAATTCAATGTTATACATTTGAAGGAGACCAAATTTTTTACAGATTTGTGTGACATGATGGCTGGGGTACTAGACCTGTTTAATTCCACCTATTATGTATATTACAAGGATAAAAAATACCACATCTTACATTTTAATTTTTATAATTTTTTCCTAGTAAAAATATTATTTTTTCTGTAATTTAGTTGACTCCGCATTAAAACCTGGGTCTACTACATAAGTATGGACTATTGCATGTTACAGAAAAAAATTGGAGCAATGGTTTACAAACATTAGGAAATATTTGTACCTGAATTCTGAAAAATACAACTTGCAGGAAATTGCAAATGAAGATATGAGTCCAATTAAACTGTGCCTCAGAACAATCCTGAAGCATAATCTTCATCCTGCAGCATTTCAACATCTTCAAGCTTCCTCTCAGCGTTACGTTTAGCACTTTTTGCTTCCTTGGTAACTTGAAGAGCGTATCTTTCAGCTTCATGCACCCTTGTCTGGCATACAAAAGCAATTGATGTTCCATATTAGAGCCACATTTTATGCCTAAATTTCTCAGGACTTCCAATCATCCTATCACTCCATCATTGAAACATATCACTGCATCTTGTACACCAACATATAATGTATTTAGTCACACAAAAACATTCTTGGGTAATCTTTCCCATATGCAATGGTTGAAATTTTCATTTGTATTCTGGGTGCCCCCATGAAGACGTTTACTAAGCAAAACAGGGTCACTTAGGTCTCTAAAAATTGGTTTTATTTCATTCACAACAGGCTCAGGAAGAGATTGCTTATGATGGTATATTTGACCACTTTCTTTTGCTTGTTGGTAACTACACCAGGAATCTGCACCTTTAGGGCAAGTCCATGAACAGGGTGGTCATCTGTGGACAACATATGAAAGCAGGTGGCCCATACAGCTTTTCTCACGGCTGTAACAGCATTCAGAGGAGCAGTTCATCTAATGGGCAGTCCATAATAACTCTGAATGAGGTCTGTTTCAGTTTCTGTCAGTCTGCCTCGTCCAGACAGAGATTTTCCATCAGATAGCAACTTTCTTTTCATTTCTCTTTGTAGCTTCCTCAATCTAGCACCCATCCTCTTTTGCACATGTTCATAACACTCCAGTTTTGTTACCAAGGTATCACCATAAACACTGAACTCATTAATGTTATTGAAAGCTTTAGAGACGCCTTCACCTTGGTGCTTCATATATCTAATGTTATAAATGGGCATCGACCTCTGAAATATTTTTAGAGCTCCATCACATCCAATATCTCTGCTGTATCCACATAATTCTTAGAAGACTGATGTTCAATATTCCCTTCAGTATGGCAGGTGTGGCAGTACTTAGATAAGCATTCAACATCAACAAGTTTTCCATTCTCCAGGAAAGTAGCATTTACAACACCATCCAAGGATCGATGTCCTCGACATTGCCGTGTCCTATCAAGTGCAACAGCAATGTCCCTGGTTCCACTAATATTTACAGTTTCTTCTACTGCATGCTTCATACGTGCTTTAGACACAACCATCAAGGGGCCTAAAAATATTTTTATGTGCTTGCTGAACCTACTGGGAGGAGGAGAATTGTCCATCAAACCACAAAACGTTTGAGTAGCCTTTTTTCCTTTTCCTATTGCACTCATTGCATACACTACATTCAAATTCACATCATATGAATTATGCACAATGTTCAAAGTCATTTTCAAGGTAGATTTATTTCAGGATCCACACAGAACAACTAATTTTTTCGCTAAGCCCTTCCTGCTACTTTGTTGTTCAGTTATTTCTAGACAGCCTACTCCATCACATTGTTTTATTTGGTCACTTCATTCATCAAAGAAGATAAGATGCCCACATGGCAGTACACCATATTATTTCATACCCACTGACTATTATGGTAAGCCAGTCCTTTGAATATGGCTCTTTCCCGGATGTCCTAAAATATGCAGACATTAAGCCATTATTTACAAAGGGATCACCAGAAGTTATGGGAAACTACCGGCCTATATCTCTCCCTCTTGGTTTTTCTAAAATATTTGAATAACTTGTGGCAAGAGAACTAGAAAATTTCCTTACAGTAAATGACATTATTTGTAAAATTCAGTTTGGTTTTCAAAGAGGAAAAAGCACCATAAATGCCATCAGAGAATTTACAGAAAGAAAATAAGCATATCACTAGACCAGGGTACAAAAGTCTCAGGAATATTCTGTGATCTAATGAAAGCCTTTGACTCAGTGAACCATTCATTATTACTTCACAAACTGAAGAGCTATGGGATCAAAGATACTGCCTTACAGTGGTTCAACTCGTATCTGACAGAAAAGAAACAAAGAGTTATTTTAACACTAATTTCAGTTAACTACCACTCCGAATGGAAAGCTATTTCCCAAGGAGTTCCACAGGTTTCAATACTGGGTCCTTACCTGATCTTGTTGTATATAAATGATTTACCTTTAAATATTGATGCTCATACAGTCTTTTTGGCAGATGGCTCCTTAGAAAATGATACAATAGAAAAGATTCCAGATAGTATAGAAAATGATCTGGGGAATCCTGGTTCCATAAAAATGGACTAAAGCTCAATGTCACGAAGACCCAGATAAAGCAAATTGTCTATAAATTGTCAGCAATATGTCCTGTACAAATAGCCCATAATAATCGACAGATGACAGAAGTGAGCTATGTGAAATTCTTGGGCCTAATCCTTGATAAAAGTTTAAACTCAAAGACACACATAGACTTCCTGGCAAAGAAATTAAATTCCATAGCTTTTGCAATGTTTATTTTATCTGGTGCCATTCATATGGACACAAGAAAGTAAGTCTACTACAGTTATTTTGAATCTGTATGGGATAATTTTCTGGGGAAACTCTAGAAGCAGTACAAGGCTACTAATTCTTCAGAAGAAAATCATTAGAAATGTGTGCTGCCCACAAAAATGAGTCATGTCGACCATTGCTGAAGAAATTAAAATACTAACAATTACTTCATTGTACATTTCTGAAATTTCGATTTTTGTATATAATAATCAACATAATCTTGAAAAGTTCCGTTTTAAGCAAAGCTATGGTACTCGTCACAAGGAAAACTTAAAATTTCCTTCTCATCACTTAAAGCTTTATGCTCAGAACCACTGTACAAAGGGCTAAAAATATATAACAAATTAAAAGGAAGAAACATATAAACATTGAACATTGGTTCGCTGAAAAGTGTACTCCAAAATATTTTTGTAGAGAAATGTTACTACACCACTGAAGAATTCACGGAAAGAAGTCTGATGCTTTGAACAATAAAAATCTATAGGTAATACATAAGTGTTGCCTGTGCAACAAAGGAAATTGGTAAACTGTTAATTTATAGTAAATATTGTAGTGTTGTATTTATTGGCATTATTCTTAAAATAGTGTAAAAAGAATTTCTCTAAGTCATTATACATTATATTTTTGCTAAACTTGATGTGATTCCTGTACAACATATCATATGATCTGCAAAATGTATGTAATGAGACTAATAAATCACATTTTACATCAAGAACAACAGATCCACTACAAACAGCATCACTGTCAAAACAAAAATTTGAATCACCAGGGGGTATGCCATGTGGGAGTTTTTTCCCTGAAGAACTGATACACAGGTTACTTTCAACGGTGTGGCTTGCTTTCTTTGTGAACTGGTTACCACGGAAATTCCTTTTATTGAATTTCTTGATGTGTGCCATAGTTTGTATTTATTGCACACTAAAGGATATGTACTTCCACAAATGTATGCAGCGCCTGTGCAATAAACATTCAGTAACATGTGAAAATACTAGCAAAGATAATCATCTACAGACTCTAGAAACTTGCACTATTACAAACATATACTATGTATCGTACGTATAATTGCTCTAAACTGGAAAATCACAGTTCTTTTCAAAATAATACAAGTTTCCGGAACAGAAATTAAGAGGGCGTGGCGGAATACATGACCGTAACTTTAGAATTTTGTATATATAGGTCATTTTTCACCTGAAACCCTATAATGTATACATCAATGTAATCAGGAAAGACTATAGAATTTAATAAAGTCATAAAAAAATTATATTTTTCCACCATTTATAAGTACCCTGCATCCTTAGAAAGGAGAAAGCGGAAAAGGTATGACAGCACTCACTGAATGTCGACCACCTACAGTGCAAATACTTTCACCAGTTTTAACAGCAGCTCAACAATTATCGAGAGTACCTGTTCACAAAGTTATTAATGTTACAACAAATTTTCCAGTTTATTTTAAATACACTCCTGGAAATTGAAATAAGAACACCGTGAATTCATTGTCCCAGGAAGGGGAAACTTTATTGATACATTCCTGGGGTCAGATACATCACATGATCACACTGACAGAACCACAGGCACATAGACACAGGCAACAGAGCATGCACAATGTCGGCACTAGTACAGTGTATATCCACCTTTCGCAGCAATGCAGGCTGCTATTCTCCCATGGAGACTATCGTAGAGATGCTGGATGTAGTCCTGTGGAACGGCTAGCCATGCCATTTCCACCTGGTGCCTCAGTTGGACCAGCGTTCGTGCTGGACATGCAGACCGCGTGAGACGACGCTTCATCCAGTCCCAAACATGCTCAATGGGGGACAGATCCGGAGATCTTGCTGGCCAGGGTAGTTGACTTACACCTTCTAGAGCACGTTGGGTGGCACGGGATACATGCGGACGTGCATTGTCCTGTTGGAACAGCAAGTTCCCTTGCCGGTCTAGGAATGGTAGAACGATGGGTTCGATGACGGTTTGGATGTACCATGCACTATTCAGTGTCCCCTCGACGATCACCAGTGGTGTACGGCCAGTGTAGGAGATCGCTCCCCACACCATGATGCCGGGTGTTGGCCCTGTGTGCCTCGGTCGTATGCAGTCCTGATTGTGGCGCTCACCTGCACGGCGCCAAACACGCATACGACCATCATTGGCACCAAGGCAGAAGCGACTCTCATCGCTGAAGACGACACGTCTCCATTCGTCCCTCCATTTACGCCTGTCACGACACCACTGGAGGCGGGCTGCACGATGTTGGGGCGTGAGCGGAAGACGGCCTAACGGTGTGGGGGACCGTAGCCCAGCTTCATGGAGACGGTTGCGAATGCTCCTCGCCGATACCCCAGGAGCAACAGTGTCCCTAATTTGCTGGGAAGTGGCGGTGCGGTCCCCTACGGCACTGCGTAGGATCCTACGGTCTAGGCGTGCATCCGTGCGTCGCTGCAGTCCGGTCCCAGGTCGACGGGCACGTGCACCTTCCGCCGACCACTGGCGACAACATCGATGTACTGTGGAGACCTCACGCCCCACGTGTTGAGCAATTCGGCGGTACGTCCACCCGGCCTCCCGCATGCCCACTATACGCCCTCGCTCAAAGTCCGTCAACTGCACATACGGTTGACGTCCACGCTGTCGCGGCATGCTACCAGTGTTAAAGACTGCGATGGAGCTCCGTATGCCACAGCAAACTGGCTGACACTGACGGCGGTGGTGCACAAATGCTGCGCAGCTAGCGCCATTCGACGGCCAACACCGCGATTCCTGGTGTGTCCGCTGTGCCGTGCGTGTGATCATTGCTTGTACAGCCCTCTCGCAGTGTCCGGAGCAAGTATGGTGGGTCTGACACACCGGTGTCAATGTGTTCTTTTTTCCATTTCCAGGAGTGTATTATTGGACCAGAATAATTAAAGATAAGAAAAGGAGGAAAAAGTGCCATGTGAAAACTACTATTGAGTTTCTGTTACTGATTTTCTCGAAGTACTTTTCATATTATAATTTAAAGATGATTACGTAAATGATATCAGTAGTAACCTTTTGGCAAACATCTAAACGAAATCATCAGTTTTGTAATTTTGCAGTTAAGAAAAAGGAGTCTTGCTTAAGGGGAATCACAGCATTGACAAGACAATAGTTTCTTTCTTCCAGAGGCGTTCGTCACAACATTATTGCAGTATGTACATTTTATGTTATTATCTTTTAAACAACAGGTTCATTTAAGCAGTTGCCAAACTGCTACTTTCAAGTGCTAAAAAAAAAAAAAAAACAGGCTTTACTGTGCATCCATCCTAAGGTGACATAGAAATCCATGTTTGGTCTTTGAACTCTTAAATGCTTCTCGTCCCATTTCTAGTTAGATTCCCACGTGTAGTAGTGGATAAACATCTGATTTCCTTACCTTACTACACACAACAAAAAAAGTTTTGCATCACCTTGGTTCCGGAACCTGGAATAGAGATCAATATAAACACCATTTCCACCCTTTTTATTGATCATGAAAACCACATATTGCATGTTGTACCCCCAAACAGCGAGACCTTCAGACGTGGTGGTCCAGACTGCTGTACACACCGGTACCTCTAATACCCAGTAGCATGTCCTCTTGCATTGATGCATGCCTGTATTCATTGTGGCACACTATCCACAAGCTCATCAAGGTACTGTTTGTCCAGATTGTCCCACTCTTCAACGGCGATTCGGTGTAGATCCCTCATAGTGGGTGATGGATCACGTCATCCATAAACAGCCCTTTTCAATCTTTTTCAGGCATGTTCGATAGGTTTCACATCTGGAGAACATGCCAGCCACTCTAGTCGAGCGATGTCTTTATCCTAAAGGAAGTCCTTCACAAGATGTGCACGATGGGGACGCAAATTGTTGTCCAGGAAGACGAATGCCTCGCTGGAGGATGGCATTCATGTATTGTACAGCTGTTACGGTGCCTTCCATGACCACAAGTGGCATACGTCGGTCCCACATAATACCACCCCATAACATCAGGGAACCTCCAACCTTGCTGCACTCGCTGGACAGTGTGTCTAAGGCATTCAGCCTGACTGGGTTGCCTCCAAACACGTCTCCGACGATTGTCTGGTAAAAGACATATCTGACACTCACCGGTGAAGAGAATATGATGCCAGTCCTCAGCAGTCCATTCGGCATGTTGTTGGGCCCATCTGTACTGCGCCGCATGGTGTTGTGGTTGCAAAGATGGACCTTGCCATGGATGTAGGGAGTGAAGTTGTGCATCATGCAGCCTATTGTGCACAGTCTGAGTCATAACACAGAGGTAGAATCTGTTGCCAGTGATGTGGAAGGTGAAGCATACCATTAGCAGAGCCTGTTCTGTTGATGGTGTGAATGGAGCGGTCTACTGCCTGTCGAATCTCTGGAACAGTTCTGAAGCGAATGCCATGAAGTGATTCCTTCATCTTTGGAATCAAAGTCACAAGGACTTAAGTTGTATTACTGTTCGTTTTTGGAGCATCACCTGCGCCCAGATTTTGAAAGAAGCGGCGACACTTACTGCGCAACACACCAATCATTTTGCATTACAATGCACACACATGTACAGCGCAAGCTGTGGCTGCTCTATTCGGTCTATGGGACTGGGAAGTACTGTACCATCCACAATACACCCCAGACTTAAGTCTCAGTGCAACATGTGAATTCAGCATACCATGAGGATGCCAAATGTGCAGTTTAGTTATATCACAATGAGAACTGGAAACAAAAAATAGTTGTAGACAATGGGCATATTACAAATGGAAAGAAAGGAAATAATCATGTATCTAGTACAGAATTTATTGAGTACGTGTGTAGAATTAAGGATGCACCTCTATGGCAGTCAGTGTATCTGCGCACACTAAGAAAGGCAGAACCACTGAGTCTAGCTACCTTCTTCATTCATTTCAAAGGTACAGACCTTCCATGAATTTCATAAATCTACAAGCAACACTCTTTGCATCCCTTTTGTACTTTTCTATTTCTGTTATTGTTTTCTTGTGACCTTTTGTGTTTCCTTCTATTGGGCCCTGAGACTGTGGTAATCTTTGTTGGCAACTAGTAAATATTGAACAAGATACACCTGCCTCAGCTCAATCAAGAAATACAAAGTAATACACAGTACTGCAAGAACTCTACAGCAACTAGAATTATAAGAACCCATGACTGCAACTAAGGCTAAACTGATAAAATATCACCAACCCAGTATTGCATTACAGGCCACATTCTTACACAGTATATGTTTCGTCAAAAAGCCTCATGTAACAGTGGTTGTATTACACACATGCTATCCAAGTCTGTAAGCTATTTTGCGTTAAACACAGTGGGAAGTACACATTTGCCGATGGCCCTGTGGCAGTCACCGTATTACGATTCTGAGCCTACACTCATCATATTTTCATTCCATTGAATATTTTTTGTCACAATTCATTCATGGAGTCACCTTTCTACACCGATAATGAATATATGATAACTCCTTATACACTTAATTCTTGGTTTTATGAGTGTAGAGTTTTTTCAATTAATTCATTTTTTCCAGATCTGACCGCTGGCAGTGTAATTTTTGTGTGAAGCACTTTCTTATTTTGTCCATTTTTTCCCCACAAATCTATTTCTATCCGATTTGTCTTTTCACTTATGGTTTTAGCAGAATTTCATATTTACATTTTATGTTCCTGTGTTCATCTGTTAATATTTTGATAATTTCATGCTCAGTGTTTGTATTGCTGAGTATTATGCCTATTTCTTCTTCATATTTATGGCTTAGCCAGAACTTCTTTGGTTCACCATTCACACAGCTAAAGTGATGCAAAGTTTATCACTTAAATCACATAAAATCCTTTCTTGTACACTTTTCACAAGAGGAAATGTTTTCTCTTTATACACGAGTCTACATGCGAAATCTTTAGTGTGTTACTTTACTTTTTGCAGATGTATTTCTGTCATTTTTGAAATACTGCTTGATGGGACATACATATTTGCACTATATAATTAAGACAGATTGTTCACAACTTACACATTTTTTTCAAATTATAATCTCCAGAACTTGCAAATCACACTCAGTGTTATGCGCTATCTTCCACTTCCTGAACAGTACACAATATCTTACCATGGGTTGACACTTGCAGCAATGCACATTCATTTTTTTCATTACCTGTATACTAAAATTTACAAAATCAAAGCTGAGGTCATTTAATATTTTAAAAATTTCTAGCCCCACAAAATCCATACAACTTACAATACAAGCTTCATGTTTTGAGTGAGATGATAATTGAGGTTTCACCAATGACACTTCAATGATTACATGGAATTGCATCTTGCCCATTAATCTAATAATAAGTGTCACATAATTGATTCCTATGCCGTAACATCTGGTTACACTCAAGGTGATCTCTGAGCTGTATGACATTAAGATAGAACGCACTTACATCACTCACTTGTTCTTTTTTTTTTTTTTTTTTTTTAAACAGGTGGTACAAAATAATGTATGGAAGCCATTTCACACATTGCAGTGAGGATACTAACACCCGAAAAAAAAAAAGTCAGTCAAGGTACTGTGCACAATCTCACACACCTTTCTCTTTGTTGTTGCAGTCAGAACACAGTACATCACAACACCTATTTGAATATCAGGTACTGGACATTTCTTCATAATCTTACAGAAACGATAACTTTGTGGCTAACTTCACCCAAGAATATCATGACTGGTAAGTTAATTGCTCTTCTGTTACTGTAGATTCTGTATGAGTTTTGTGACAACAAAATTACAACTAACACATAGCTATGTACACATATTTTTTATTTCATCATTTTCTGTGGGCCTTTGTCCCAATTCAACACGGGGCCAGCCTAGTTACTACGGATTTGGTAATGTTAGCGTCAGAGGGTGGCTGGATGCCCTTCCTGTCACCAGTACACATATTTTTTATTTGTTGGTTACATAAGGAACATAAATGAACCTATCCGCAGCCACTGATGCAAATTCATGACACGTAAACACCTCTCCGTATTGAAATATTTTAACTCTTCAAATTATTTATTTAAAAGAAGTTGTATTTATAACTAAGTTAAATGTTGTCATTTCTTAAACAGGTAAATATCGTTACCTAACATTTGAAGCCAAAAACAGGCACTTACAATTACTATACATATATAGTTTCCTCACAGAAAAAATAACATCTATATTTTTACATAAATTAAAATCTGAGTGGGCAGATGTAAATATTGTTCAAGCAACAAAAAAGGTCATACATGTGCATCATTCACAAAAAATAAGAATACGAGAGAAAGGAAAAAAAGGTGCAGTGTTGTATACAAGGAACAAACTGAAACAGTGATGTAAATGATATTTAGTTACCAGTAAATAACTGTGTCAGAAACAATAACATATTGACATAACTAGGAAACAAATTTATGATTAATTCTCCACTGTGGGAGCACAAATAATAACAGAAACAATAGATTTACTTTGGCAAAAGATAAGATTTACTTTCTGGAATAATCTTGAGTGAGTTTTATTAGAAAATGTAAAAATTTGCACACCTAAAAGTACATCCATAAACACACAAGCCAAAATCAGAATCATTTAAAGAATACCTAGCCAATAGTTAAACAACACAAATTGAAATCTAAATGTGTATTAAGTATTGTCTACAGTTACTGTCTTTTGTCACTATTGAATGTGTAATTACTCTGTATTCCAATATTTTAAAAATAATTGGTAAAATTTCCTATAGCAGTTTTTATATAGTCATTGTGGACAATGTTGGAGTTGGCTGCATATTATCGTAGTTAAGAATTAGTATTAGTCACTGTGAGCCTGTCAGTCAGTCATAAAAATTGGTTAGTCTATGTAAGCTACTGACCTGATTTCGTTAGAAATAGTAACCAACATGAATCATAAGCTGATCTTCATTTCAGAATGGATGATGAAGGTGAATGCTTATGACTGTAATTTAAATCTCTTAAGTATAACCTTGTCTATTACAAATTCTTACTATTATCTGTTACATCATCAAACAATATTATAAAATGGTATATTGTTGCTCACCAAATAAAGTAGATGGTCAGTCTCAGACAGGCACAATAAAAGGCTGCTACACATTTGAATGCTCGCACAACTCACACGCACATGACCAATCTCTCTGGCCACTGAGGCCGGACTGGATTCCCCCCCCCCCCCCCCCCCCCCCCATTTCATTTTGCCCACACACTTAATGTAGCACTTTCCATGTGGGCGAGGAGATTTGTGTGCTCTGGATCTAGAGGGTTAGGCCAGCAGTAGCTTAGCTGCCAGAAGGGTCACTCAAACTGGATATGCTTATTTGCCCCTTTTCCTATCCTAAGCCTGTCCTGGGCCTGTCCTTTCATGTCCCTTTTCCTGCCATCTCCAGTTACAAGTAAAGGATAGGAATGATTCTTAGGTGTAGGGAAGCCAGTCTCTCTAGGTGATTAAACCCTTAAAAGAAATGTCAGAGATTAAGCAAACCAAGAAGGAAAGTTGGGAGCATTTTTAAAAAAAGAACAAGGTAGGCACAGCTTCACATCAGAAACAGAGAAAAAGGGAAACAAGTATCTAGTAGAATATTTGATTTTAATCAAACAATGGAAACTTCAAAGCATTCCGACCCGAGATGCTAGATTTGGCAGAAGTGTGTGTGTGTGTGTGTGTGTGTGTGTGTGTGTGTGTGTGTGTGTGTGAAGCTGTAAGCTGTCAGTGAGTGTCTTTTAATTGTTATCTTTTCCTACACTGTTAATAATTGAGGTTATATAGTGGAACACAAAAACAGGAGAGAGTAAGCAGAGGGATTATAATTTCCATACATAATAGATATGAAAAGTGAACAATAGGCTATGGTTATATAAATGAAAGAATTATAGTTTAACTGTCAAAGGAGAAAGACAAAACTTGACAATCATTGCAGTTTATGCATCTGATGGATGGAAACAAGAGGAGCCTATAGATTTCTATGACAAACTGCAGTCAGTTTCGGACAAGTATAACGATAAGCATCAAATAATACTCACAGGAGATTTAAATGTGGGAATGGGGAATAAACCTATCCTAAAGATTGTGGGGACAATGGGAGAAAATGTCATAAATAACAATGGAAGATTGCTTAGAAATTTTGCTTCTTTTAACAAACTAAAGATAACCAATAAATCCTTTCACATACAAGATATCCATAAGTATACATGGTCAGCTCGAGGATTTAAGTCTCTTATTGACTATATTATTATTAATGAAAAATTGGAAGGCCAAAGTAAGAGACACAAAATTGTACACAGGATATGAAATAGATTCTGACCATTTATTGATGATATCTCAAATAGACATGTCCACAAAATGGAGAAATAACAAAAAGTTGACAGAAGAAAAGATAAAGGAAAAAATCTATAAGGTGTATTTACTAAATGAAAGAAGTAAACGAGATGTTTACCAAAATAGACTTCTTCAAGAACTAGAGAAGAAACAAAAAGCAGAGACATAGAGAAGGAATGGAAAAATATAAAAACTGCAATTAAGAAAGCTGCTGAAAAAGTCTTAGGAAAAACTAAAAAGATAAGAAGGAAGAAAAGGTTAAAAAGTTGGACACCAGAATTAGATAAAGTTATTAGGAAAAAACAAGAAGCTTATCTTAATTATCTCTATGGACCAGCAGATGAGAATCATCCAATGTACAAACAAGAGAGAAATGCAGCAAACTGAGCAGTACAATGAGCTTGTCAAAAATTTTGGGCTAAGTTAATAATCATAATAGCAGGTGATTTCAATGAGAGGTAAATAATAACTTATGAAATAATGAAAATGCTAAATTAAACGGAAAAAGAAGTTGCTCAAATAAATAACATCCAACAAGCAAAATCGATAGAATATTACGAGAACTTGTGGAACAAAAAAAAAAAAAAAAAAAATTAATCCACAGTGAATATAGAGGATGAACTTGAAACAGGACATGTAGACAATTTATGTATGGATTAATTAAGAGAAGCACCCAAGTCCACAAAAACCTGGTATGGATGGTATAAATGCTGAACTGCTAAAATATGGAGGCATCCTACTACAAAAGAGATTACTACAACTATTTAATATGTTCTGGAAAAAGGGAACTATTCTGAAAACATGGTCACAAGCAAACATGATATCACTATTTAAGAAAGGAGACCACAGTAGCTGTGAGAAGCACAGAGGAATCAGCTTACTTGATACAGCATACAAAGTTTATGCAAGAATCAGGAACAAGGGGTTATTAGAGAGGTTATTAGACGGAGAACAAATGGGATTTTAAAGGGGCAGATCGATGACAGATTCGGTATTCGTAATAAAACAAATAATCAGAAAACAGAGAGAGGATAACAGGGAAACCCATTCAGCATTCATGGATTTTATTAAGGCATTCGATTATGTTGATAGAGAGAAGCTGTTGAGAATTATGATGACAAGAGAATATCCACAACACCGAATAAACATTTTAAAAAGTCTGTACAAACACACGACTGTAATTTTAGATATAAATGGCACTCTAACACAGCAAATAGCCACAAACAAAGGAGTAAGATAAGGTTGCAGCATTTCACCCACAACTTTTAACATTTATTTACATGACACAACTCAGAACGGGGAAGAGATTTTATGGCAGAATTAAAATTAACTGTAATTCCTGCTTGATTTGTCTTTTATATGCAGATGACACCACACTGCTGGTAGATAATGAAGATGACCTACAAGGGGGAATACGTTTATTACGTAAGATTTGTGAGGAGTACCATTTGACAATTTCAGAAAAGAAGACAAAATCAGTGGCTTTTAAAGGAAAATATCTTGTACAGACAACAATTGTGATCAACTATAGAACAATAGACAGGTCATGTCATGTCACATGTGAGTATGATGAGAACATAGACAAGAAAATAACAGGGAAAGGGAAAGGGAAAGGGAAAGGACTACCCCCCCCCCCTCCCTCCCCCCCCCCCCCCAATCTGCCTACAATTTACATAATATGTATCACAACTGCAGATTCTGCATGGTGTCTGTTCTTTCAGATATGTCTGAAAGAACAGACACCATGCATTCATATGATTTTCAAAGTGATGTACATTTTAGTATGCTGCGTTTTGTGTTGCTGCTGGTTGTGATGAAGTTTGTAGTTTTCTGATGCTCCCAGACTCTGTACAGCAGATCTGCTTGATATTACTGGGGAAGTAAGGGCTGTTTCGCAATTATACTTGCAGAAGCTTGTATTTGTATTTCTACTGCTGACTGGTCTGCATCGAAGAACACATGCTGACGTGAGCAACGACTATCTCAAGCATTAAAGTAAAGGATGACGTGAATGTCGGAGGCTGCATTGAGCTGTATAATTTTTGTACCTAAGTGTATGGGACTCACTTGGTTCACTTTATTTCTTACAACTTTTTTTTTCCTAAAATATTCTGCAATATTCTTTCCATGCTATGTGACAGTCAGAGCAACTGATGCAGAATTTTGGATGTGAGCAAGATGATTCCTGCATCATGGGTTACCTTTCTACATCTACGGCATGTTGCCTGAGCATCACATGCAAGCATTGTGGCGCTATATTGCTGATGTTTAAAGCACTGCAGGCGGTTTGTTACACATGGCTACATACTTAGGCAGGGAAAGTCTGCCTTAATGTAATCTGGAAAATTCACTGAGTCAGATGTTAAAATAAAAGACAAACTCATTTCAAGTTAAGGGTTTCCCAATTCATAATGTTTGTGACATCTGTTACAGCATCAGATGATTACTTCTATTTGTAATTTCAAATAAGGACATGATATCTTTGCTTGAATTAAATAAATTATGTTCTTCATCACAGCATCTAAGTGCGGTGTATGCGGGGTTGCCTCCTGCATATTTCAGGCACCACAATTATTTGTGCTTTGTGGTCCAGGTACGGACCCTGCCTCACATAGCCGGTTGTTTGTAAACAAACAAGTTATGGTACTGTATACAATCAAGCCGCCAACAACTGTCACAGCATCTGGGGTCACCAGCCTTGCCATTATGTGGTGTGCAAGTTGCAGCACACAGTGCTGCAGTCACAGGCTCTGACTTATGTCCTAGTGGTCACTTATGCACATGCCACTGTGCTTGTATCCTTCTGCAGGCATCAACTTAGGTTGGTGCTCTGCCCAGGAAGAGACCACCAGCGGATCCTAGTCTCCACTATGGATCCCACCAACAGCTGCTGCTTCCAAGGCGTTGTGTCCACCTTGCCGTGAGCCACGACTGCCGCTGCACTTCTGTCAGCCATTCCTGAGGGCACTACCTTGCAGTATTGCAATGTGGCAGTCTGTAAGCTCATTGCCTTGTGAGACCATGTCGTTAAAGGACCCTGCTGCTAATCCATAGACTGCCTATGACCTCCCAGCCCTGTAGGACTGTGTTGTTATTAATCTTCCCTGCTCCTCAAGACATTACTGTTCTTAAGTTGTGTAGACACTCATTCTGAGAAGTTGTATTTACTTCGGTTCTTGTAATGCTGTTACTGCAAAGTATGTGAGTGTCTTCAGCACGTCTCACTCCTCAGTAAAAGGATACTTCACTAAGGGGTTGGTTAGTTTGTTTAGTGGTGGTCTTTTCAATAAGGTGCACACTGTTCCTAAACTGTATCACTCATTTGAGGGTGGTTGGTTGGTTTGGGGAAGGAGACCAGACAGCGTGGTCATCGGTCTCATCGGATTAGGGAAGGATTGGGAAGGAAGTCGGCCGTGCCCTTTCAGAGGAACCATCCCGGCATTTGCCTGGAGTGATTTAGGGAAATCACGGAAAACCTAAATCAGGATGGCCGGACGCGGGATTGAACCGCCGTCCTCCCGAATGCGAGTCCAGTGTCTAACCACTGCGCCATCCCGCTCGGTCACTCATTTGAGGGCTATAGTTATACAATGAAGAGCCAAAGAAGCTGGTGCACCTGCCTAATATCGTGTAGGGCCCCAGCGAGCACGCAGAAGTGCCCAAATACGATGTGGGACGGACTCGACTAATGTCTGAATTAGTGCTGGAGGCAACTGACACAATGAATCCTACAGGGCTGTCCATAAATCTGTAAGATTATGGGGTGGGGGAGGTCTCTTCTAAACGGCACTTTGCAAGGTATCCCAGATGTGCTCAATTATGTTCACGTCTGGGGAGTTTGTTGGCCAGCAGAAGTGTTTAAACTCAGAAGTGTGTTCCTGGAGCCGGGGTGTCACATTGTCCTGCTGGAATTGCCCAGGTCCGTTGTATGCACAATGGACATTAACTGATGCAGGTGATCAGACACGATGCTTACATATGTGTCATCTGTCAGTTTTAGCTAGACGTATCAGGGTTCCTATATCAGTCCAGCTGCACATGCCCCACACCATTACAGAGCCTCCATCAGCTTGAATAGTCCCCTGCTGAAAGGCAGGGTCCACAGATTCATGAGGCTGTCTCCGTACCCATATACATCCATCCACTCAATACAATTTGAAACAAGACTCGTCCAATCAGGCAACATGATTACAGTCATCAACAGTCCAATGTTGGTGTTGATGGGCCCAGGCGAGGCATTAAGCTTTGTGTCGTGCAGTCATGAAGGGTACATGAGTTGGCCTTCAGCTCCGAAATCCCTTACTGATGATGCTTTGTTGAATGGTTTGCACACTGACACTTGTAGATAACCTAGCATTGAAATTTGCGGCAATTTGTGGAAGAGTTGCTCTTCTGTCACGTTGGACAATTCTCTTCAGTTGTCGTTGGTACTGTTCTTGCAGTATCTTTTTCCGGCCACAGCAATGTCAGAGATTTGTTGTTTTACCAGATTCCTGATATTCACGGTACACTGGTGAAATGGTCCTATGGGAAAATCCCCACTTCATCGGTACTTCGAAAAGAACTGCAACTTTCTGTTTAGAGCGATTATATGTATGAGACATTGTATATGTTGCTAACAGTGCAGGTTTCTAGAGTATGTAAATGATTATCTTTGTTAGTATTTACTTTTGCTTCACTGAAGCAGTTTGTTCACGTGTTACTGAATGTTTGTTGCCCAAGTGCTACATATATTTGTGGAAGTACATATCCTTTAGTGTGCAATAAATACGAACTATGACACACATCAAGAAATTCAATAAAAGGAATTTCCATGGTAACCAGTTCACAAAGAGAGCAAGACACACTGTTGAAAGTAACCTATGTACTAGTTCTTCAGGGAAGGAACTCCCACATGGCACACATCCTAGAGATTCAAATTTTTGTGTTAACAATGACGCTGTTTGTAGTGGATTTGTTGTTGCTGATATGGGCATCTTACCTTTTTTGATAAAGGAAGTGGCAAATACAAACAATGTAGCAGGAAGGGTTTAGCATCAAAATTAGTTGTTCTGTGTGGATCCTGCAATAAATCTACCTCGAAAATGACTCTGAACATTGTGCACGTTTCATATGATATGAATTTGAATGTAGTGCATGAAATGCGTGCAATAGGAAAAGGAAAAAAGGCTGCTCAAACGTTTTGTGGTTTGATGGACCATTCTCCTCCTCCCAGTAGGTTCAGCAATCACATAAAAATATTTTTAGGTGCCTTGATGGTTGTGTCTAAAGCATCTATGATGTGTGCAGTGGAAGAAACTGTAAATATTAGTGGAACCAGGGACATTGCTGTTGCACTTGATGGGACACAGCAACGTTGAGGGCATCAATCCTTGAATGGTGTTGTAAATGCTACTTCTCTGGAGAATGGAAAAGTTGTTGATGTTGAGTGCTTATCTAAGTAGTGCCACACTTGCCATGGTAATACTAAAGGACATATTGAACATCAGTGTTCCAAGAATTATGTGGATAAATTGGAGGTATGGAGTGCGATGGAGCTCTAAAAATATTTCGAGGTCGATGCCCATTCATAACGTTGATATATGAAGCACCAAGCTGATGGGGTCTCTAAAGCTTTCAATAAAATTAATGAGTTCAATGTTTATGGTGATACCTTGGTAACAAAACTGGAGTGTTATGAACATGTGCAAAAGAGGATGGGTGCTAGATTGAGGAAGCTACAAAGAGAAATGAAAAGAAAGTTGCTATCTGATGGAAAATCTCTGTCTGGACGAGGCAGACTGACAGAAACTGAAACAGACCTCATTCAGAGTTATTATGGACTGCCCATTAGATGAACTGCTCCTCTGAATGATGTTACAGCAATGAAGAAAGCTGTATGGGCCACCTACTTTCATAAGTCCACAGATGACCACCCTGTTCACGGACTTGCCCTAAAGGTGCAGATTCCTGGTGTAGTTACCAACAAGCACAAGAAAGTGGTCAAATATATCATCATAAGCATTCTCTTCCTGAGTCTGTTATGAATGAAATAAAACCAATTTTTAGAGACCTGAGTGACCCTGTTTTGCTTAGCAAATGTCTTCGTGGGGGCACTCAGAATACAAATGAAAATTTCAACCATTGCGTATGGGAAAGATTACCCAAGAATGTTTTTGTATGACTAAATACATTATATGTTGGTGTACAAGATGCAGTTATGTTTCAATGATGGAGTGATAGGATGACTGGAAGTCCTGAGAAATTTAGGCATAAAATGTGGCTCTAATATGGAAGATCGATTGCTTGCGTGTGCCAGACAAGTGTGCATGAAGCTGAAAGATTCGCTCTTCGAGTTACCAAAGAAGCAAGAAGTGCTAAAAGGAATGCCAAGAGGAAGCCTGAAGATGAAGAAATGCTGCAGGATGAAGACTACGCTTCAAGAATGTTCTGAGGCACAGTTTAATTGGACTCATATCTTCATTCGCTATTTCCCGCAAGTTGTATTTTTCAGAATTCAGGTACAAATATTTCCTAAAGTTTATGAAGCATTGCTCTATTTTTTCTGTAACTTGCAATAGCAAATACTTATGTAGTAGACCTAAGCTTTATTGGAGAATCAACTAAATTATAGAATTTTTAACAGGGAAAAAATTATAAAAATTAAAATGTAAGATGTGATATTTTTTATCCTTGTAATAAACATAATAGTTGGAATTAAATAGGTCTAGTACCTCAGCCAGCATGTCATGCATATCTGGTAAAAATTTGGTCTCCTTCAAATATATAACATCGGATTAAATGGTACTTCAATTTGAGGAAGCATTTTGGAAAAAAAAAAATGCATCAATTTCTTTGTAATTTTTTAAATAGCACTAAGCAGATTCAAAAATATTCAAAATACTTCTAATTTGTTGAGAAAGTATGCTGCATTACCTGATATCAACAAAAAATCTATAAAACATATACATTATAAACAGTGCCTGAAAGAAATAGGTGTTGATTTTTACATAATATTGAGCTGGAAAAGTACCTTGTATCCTTAAACAGTTGTATATAAGTTGATCATGGGTGAGAACCATTTTTAAAGTGTGTTTTTGAGCAATGAAGCCATTCTTTGTTAAAGATGAGTTTCCCCAGAACATTATTCCATATAATCTTATTGAATAAAAATGCACAACATATGCTAACTTATTGATTTCTCTCTCCCCACAGGATGTGCTACAATTCAGAGCAAAAATGTTGCTGAACTAAGTTATTTTAAGTGTTTCAAAATGGTTTTTTTCCAGTTTAAATTCTCAATACGGACACCGAAAATTTTTGATATTTACACTTTCATTGGTGTAGTACCTCTAGATGTTCAGAACCGAAAATGTAACATCTTTCTGAAATTGTGGGTGAGAACATTTGCAGGAAACCACGCAATAATACTTTTAAGAACATTATTTACAATTTATTCCATCACTGTCTGTATTGATTACAAGAATAGTGTCAGATGACACTAGTTTTGTAATCAATAAAGTAACTAATTCTGCTTGCTGTGTATCATATGATCAGAAACAGCCTGAAAAACTTGCAAGAGTGTTGAAGGGTACATTGTGCTGAGAAATAACTGTTGAGGGAAAAATGTGATACACTGTGCCACTTCTGAGTTAATTGGAATAGAAATTATCCAATCAGACTGTTTTGCACACAAATTCAAATAGCCCACCAGACACAATTAGTGGTTGGTTGGTTTAAAATGGGGGAAAGGGACCAAACTACTTGGTCATCGGTCCCTTGTTCCTGTTAAAACAATCATACAGGGGAAAGAAGAAAACAAACGAGATGTAGAGCACAATACCAAAAAGAAGGAAATATGACAAGAGTGACAGAAAGGCAACAAATACTACAAAGAACGAAAGAAGACAAGAAAACCATAGAGAGATGCAAGAAAGAAGTAGAGAGATTAAAACAAGAAAGCAGATTACCATGGCTGGCTGACCATGAGAATAAAAAGGTGAAGTCAGCCATCTGCAACCCTAAAAGCACTAAGGAGGAGGACGCAGAGAGACAAAGGACATGCGCTAAAACTTAGATCAAATGATAAAACCCACCTTCATGAATAAAACGTAAAACTAAAGCTGCTGTTGAGGCACTGTTGCCCAACACCAAAGGTAGGTTGCTGGAAAAGTTAAAAGTCCACCATAGAGCAGCTTAAAGTAGGCAATCCAGCAAGAGGTAGATGACTGTCACTTGTGAGCCACAGCGACACTGAGGTGGGTCTCATGACGGAGGAGGTAACCATGTGTTAGCCATGTATGCTCAAGGACAACTGATTCCCTGCAAGAATCCCGCAGGGAAGACTTCCACACATTCACAGTCTCCTTAATAACATGTGGTTTGTTGTGTGTACTATTATGCCATTCCGTCTCCCAAACGTGAAAACCTTGCGGCGTATGACAGAACGCAGGTCAGTTTCAGACATGCCCATCTCCAGAAGCAGTTTCTGCATAGCCTGTTTGGCCAGCCTATCAGCAAGGTCGTTGCTTGGGATTCCAACGTGCTTTGGAGTCCACCCAAAGACCACTGTACGACTGGACAGTTCCAGGGCAGAGATGGACTCCTGGATGGTCGCTAACAAAGGATGGCGAGAGTAGCACTTGTCAGTAGCTTGTAAGCTGCTCAGGGAGTCAAAACAGAGAAGAAACAACTCACCAGAACAGGAATGGATGTACTGAAGTGCACGAGATATGGCCACAAGATCTGCACAGAATACACTGCAGCCAGCAGGCAAGGAATGCTGTTCAATATGGCCTCTGTGGACATAGGCAAAGCCAACATTATCATCAGCCATCAAGCCGTCAGTGTAAACAATTTCAGAGGCCTGGAATATGTCAAGAATAGAGAGGAAGTGACAGCGGAGAGCAGCGTGGTTAACCCAGTCCTTAGGGTCATGCAAAAGGTTCAGACGAAGCTTCGGCCGAGGTGTTCACCAGTGAGGTGTACATGAATGGAACTCAAATAGAGGTGGTAAAGGGAAGGACTCCAGTCCAGACAGAAGGGATCGCATGTGAACCGCAATCGTTAGCCCTGACCTGGGCCACCGATGCGGGAGATGAACAGCCACGGGTGGGAAAAGGAGACGATAATTCGGACGCTCAGGAGAACTATGAATGTGTGCAACATAACTGGTAAGCAGTTGTGTACATCAGATCTGTAATGGAGGGACTCCACCAGGGCACCGGTCACTGGACTCTTCCCAAAAGCTCCCGTCGCTAGGCAAACACCACAGTGGTGCACTGGATCGAGTAAACACAATGCTGAGGGCGCCACCGAACCGTAAACCAGACTCCCATAGTAAAGGCAGGACTGAACAAGGGCTCTGTAAAGCTGCAGCAGCATAGAGAGATCTGCAACCCAGTTGTTGTTGAACAGGCATCGGGGGGCTTTGAGGTGCTGCCATCACTTCCACTTAAGTTGACGTAGGTGAGGTAGGAAGGTCAATCGGGCATCAAAAACCAGTCCTAAGAATTGAAATGTCTCCATTACAGTGAGTGGATTGTCATTAAAATAAAGTTCTGGTTCTGGGTGAACGGTGTGATGCTGACAGAATTGCATAACACATGACTTCGCAGCTGAAAACTGGAAGCCATGGGCTAGAGCCCATGACTGTGCCTTGTGGATGGCTCCCTATAGGCGCCGCTCAGCAACACCAGTACTGGAGGAGTGGTACCAAATGTAGAAGTCGTCTGCATACAGAAAGGTTGAGACGGATGGCCCTCCAGCTGCTGCTAGACCATTAATAGAAAATAAAAATAGAGAGACACTCAATACAGAGCCCTGCGGAACAGGATTCTCCTGAATACGGGGGGCACTATGGGAGGCAACAAACTTGGACATGGAAACTACGGAGTGACAGGAAGTTTGGGATAAAAATTGGGAGCGGGCCCCGGATACCCCACTCATACAATCTGGCAAGGATATGATGTCGCCAGGTCATGTCATATGCTTTACATAAGTCAAAAAAGACAGCAACCAGGTGTTGGTGTCCGGAAAAGGCTGTTCGGATGGCAGACTCGAGGGACACAAGATTATCATTGGTAGAGCAACCCTGGTGGAAGCTGCCCTGACATGGAGCCAGTAGGCCATGTGACTCCAGGACCCGACCCAACCCAACCGCCCACACACCATACATTCGACTAGCATACAAAGAACGTTGGTGAGGCTGATGGGCCAGTAGCTATCCAAACCAAGCAGGTTTTGACCGAGTTTGAGCACTGGAATGATGGTGCTCTCCCGCCATTGTGATGGCAAGAAGACATCGCACCAGATCCGGTTGAAGATCATGAGGAGATATTGCTTGTAGTCGGACGAGAGATGTTTAATCATCTGACTGTGGATCTGATCCGGCCCTGGAGCTGTGTCAGGGAAATGTACAAGCTCGCTGAAGAGCTCCCACTCTGTAAAGGGGGGATTATAGGGTTCACTGTGGCGTGTAGTGAAAGAGAGGACTTTCCTTTCGATCCACTGTTTGAGGGTGTGAAAGACTGGGGGGTAGCTTACTGATGCAGAGGCTTGAGCAAAGTGCTTGGCAATCGCGTTTGAATCGGTAGATAACATGCCACTTATGTTAATACCGGGAACACATGTTGGGATCTGGTGCCTAAAAACTCATTTGATCTTTGCCCAGACTTGGGAAGGTGACATATGGCACCCAATGGTCAAGACATACCTCTCCCAACACTCCTGTTTCCATCTTTTGATAAGCTACCGAACGCGGACACGGACATGTTTAAAGGCTGTGCATTGCTCCAGGGAAGGTTGCCACTTATGCTGCTGTAGAGCTCCTTAACTGCCTCAGTGATTTCTGGCGCCCACCAAGGGACTGCCTTTTGCTGGGGGCACCCTAAAGGAGAAGAAATCATGATTTCCGCTGCAGAAACGATTGTCGTAGTTATGTGCTCAACCACCACATCGATGTTACCATGTGGGGGAGATTCAACAGTGACAGCAGAGGTGAAAGCATCCCAGTCTGCCTTGTTTAAAGCCCATCTGGGCAGGCATCTGTGGGCCTGACTTCTTGTCACTTCCACACAGGTTGTCATGTCCTCTCCAGTGGATAGATGGGAGGTCAGAACTGCAAACCGAGAGATCAATGGCCGAATATGTGCCATGTGCCACACTGAAATGTGTGGGGGCAACTGTATTTAAGAGGCAGTAAATTTTTGACATCTCTGCCTCAGTCAGTAAGCACGGTGCCACCCCACAAGGGGTTATGAGTGTTAAAATCTCCCAAAAGTACGAAAGGTTCAGGGAATTGATCAATCAGTGCAGTCAGTGCATTCAGGGGTAGTGCACCATCTGGAGGAAGATATACGTTGCAGACAGTTATTTCCTGTATCGTCATTATCCTGACAGCCATAGCTTCAAGAGGGTTTTGAAGGGGCACAGGTCACTGCATACTGAGTTCAGGACATAGTCACAAACTCCACCTGTCACTCTATTATAGTCACTACAGTTTTTGTAATATCCTCTATAGAGATGGAGGGCAGGGGTCTGCATTTCTGGGAACCCTGTTTCCTGAAGGGCAATGCAGAAATCTGATGTAAAGCTTAAGAGTTGCCATAGCTCAGCCAGGTGGTGGAAAGAACAGTCGCAATTCCACTGGAGGATGGCATGATTGGGAGGCTGGGAAGGCATGGAACATTCAATGAGGCAGTTTACGCCTCAAGGTCACCTGCTGCCACTGACTTATTCCCTGCGAAGTCTATATCCATGGTGTCTGAGCGTCTGGCGAGATCTAGGTCCTCAGCGGACGCCAGAATCTCCACCTCATTCTCAGACACAGAGCTGGTAGGTAGCAGTGGTGTGGATGCCACCACAATTCCCTCGGTTTTGGGGGTTTTCTGTTTGGATTTCTCTCGCTGCTCCTTGAGGTTTCTCTGGCTGGGAGGGCTTCACTGATCCAATCTCCAGGACTGAGGATGATCGGGAAACCCTATGGCCAGCTGCTTTTGTGCATTTCAGTCACTGGCGGGTGTCATCTTTCCCACGAGTAGAAACCTGGGAAAGGAGTGACCCAAGGGAGCCCTTCCTAGCGAGAGGAGGTGAAAAAAACTAACACTTCTCCGGCTGAGAAAAGGGGACTGGTGTTCCTGATGGTTGGGGGAATAGTGCTCCTGAGTTAGGGGGTGTGGCAGCAACAGGGAGTGAAGTGCCCCCCCACCCCACCCAATATCAAGGGGGGCAGGTGTAGTCTTCAGGCTCTGAAAGGTGACTGGAGCTGGCAGAACAGATGGGGCTAGAAATGTAGTAGCGGCGGTGTAAGACGATGTCATACGTACAGGATGTAGATGTTCAAATTTCCTCTAGCCTCAGTGTAGGTCAGCCGGTCCAGGGTCTTGTATTCCATTATTTTCCTTTCTTTCTGTAGAATCCTGCAGTCTGACGAGCAAGGCAAATGGTGCTCTCAGCAGTTGACACAGATGGGAGGCAGGGCACATGGAGTATTGGGATGTGAAGGACGTCCACAACCCTGACAGGTGATGCTGGAAGTACAGCGGGAAGACATATGGCCGAACTTCCAGCACGTAAAGCACCACATTGAGGGAGGGATATATGGCTTTACATCACAGTGGTAGACCATTACCTTGACCTTCTCGGGTAATGTGTCACCCTTGGAGGCCAATATGAAGGCACATTGGCACCCTGATTATCCCTTGGATATTGGTGGACACACCCGATGAAATGGACACCTTGCCGCTCTAAATTGGCATACAGCTCATTGTCAGACTGCAAAAGAAGGTCCCTGTGAAATATGATACCCTTGACCACATTTAAGCTTTACCAGGTGTGATGGAACCATAAACATCCCCCAGCTTCTCACAGGCAAGTAGAGCTCGTGACTGGGCAGAGGATGCTGTTTTGATCAAGACTGACCCATATCACATTTTAGACAATCCTCCACCTCCCCAAACTTGTCCTCTAAATGCTCAGGAAAAAACTGAGGCTTCATCGTCATGAAAGATTCCCCATCAGCTCTCGAACATATAAGGTACCAGGACGAATAAGATGTGCTGCCATACTTAGCCTGGCATTCCTCCCATGAGTGGCCAGGGAGGCGAACGATTTGGGGGCGTACATCTGTGCATTGAATTGAGTCCGTGAATGGTTAGAGACTGCTGGTGTGTAACCACCAGCAAGAGATGATGTACTATGCTTCATCACGTGTCATCTGCCCTGATGCCACCCACTCCAACCAGGGCCCTCTCCACGGGCACCACCTAGCCATAGCAAAGGCCACCTGGCAGGATGGCTATTGCCAGGAGTCCCGATGCCCCAGGGGGATGGGCATCTGCTCCTTGGCATAAATGGGGAGTTAACAGTGCAGACATCAGCAGAGCAATCCCTGTGTGGTCACGGGGCTTCAACCAACAGGGTACATGGCAGTCCCACCACAATGGACTGGCTACTGTTCTGGATACCAGGTGCAAACAAGCTAAGAAGTCCGCACAGTGGATGGAGGGAAACACACCCAGGAGGGTGATCTTGCCCAACAGCTGGAGAATGAGCAGAAGTGCAAGTCCACATCGCCGAAAGATGCGAGAGGAAACCAAACGAAGAACGTATTTGGTAACACCTTCTCTGGGGGGGGGGGGGGGGGGGGGGGGGGGTCAGGCACAATGGTATAATTGGCTAACTTCAGTGCTAATTAACATGGAAATGGCACAACGTATCAATTTCTTTCTTAGCAATTATTTCTCAGCATAGCCTGCCCTTCAACATCCTTACAAGCCTTTTAGACTGTTTCTGAGCACCCTGCATATGAGAAACAATAAAACTGAGCCATGTGAAACACTGTAAGTAATTTTTCCACAGTTAGAAGAATCTCCCCTGGTTACATTTGTTGAATTATTAAGTGCAACTTTGTACATGTTTGTGGTTCAATATGACATCAGTTGGTTGGCTATATCATCAATACCACAAAACCTTAGTTTATCTAGGAGACTATTGAGAGTCTGGCAGTCAAATGCCTTGGATAGGTTACAGAAAATATCAAATGATGTGATTTTGTTATTTAATACTTGTAAAATTTGGTGATTGAATGTGCAGATGGCTTTCTCAGTTTAGCAACTCTCCAAAACTGTGATTTACTGAGGACATTGTTGTTTCTCAGTTCTGATGCATCTAGGATACATTTCCACAAAAATTTTGGATACTAATATCAGTAGTGAATGAGTTGGCAGTTACTGACATCTCTACAAATATCTTTCTTAGAGAGGGGTTAACAATGGCATATTTCAATCTCCCTAGGAAAATACCTTAAGATAGTGATTGCATAACATATTTCACAAAAGACAATGCCCATTACATGGGAACAAACCTTGGTACTCTGTTGGAAACACCATCAGATCCAGCTGAGTTTTTATTTTTGAGAGATTACATAACTTTTTTTTAATTTCGGAAGGAGAAGTGGGTGAGAATTCACCCTACCTTGCGGTACACTTCACCCAACTTCTAGTCCAATGGAACTGTCATGCAGATAAGGAAAAAACAATGAACCAACTGTGTCTTAACATTTCACAATAGTAGCTAAGTCATACAATGTTCACAATGCAAATAATTCCCGGTATGCTGATTCTTGTAGATTTTCTGTAAGGATAAGCGTACCATGTTCAGTTGACAGTCTCTGTCGAAGTCCCAACTGTTTGCTACTGAAAATGCATTCTGCACTAACTGCTCACCATTACTGTTGCACATGATAATATAACAAATGAAAATATAATAAATGTGAGATGAGATGGTTGGTAATACCTTACAATTGTTTAATTTTCTTTGTTATGAAGAGTCTTGAAAACAGTGTATGCAAGTCTGTCTGGGTAACTAACCTTATGAAAAGATTCACTACACATGTGATTTGAAGCATTACAAAGCTCAGTTTAACATTTCATTACACTGATGGAAAAGAAAGTGTTGCACCACAAATACCTCAATCGAACTGAGTATTTCGATGCCTGTGATTAAAATTTCATTGTAATGAAATATTAGTCTCGCTATATTCAGCACAGAAAAAAAGACATTTCTACCAATGAAGTATGATTTGAGTAAATGGTGGCCACCAAGTATATCAAATATTACTGACGTTGTTGTTGTTGTTGGTGGTGGTGGTGGTGGCGGCGGCATGTAAAGAGTGCTCAACAGTGAGGTCATCAGTGTCCTTATTCAACTAACTTTATACCAATGTGGTTTTGTTCTGTGAAAAGTATACACCAAATTGTAAAATAGAAAAGAAAATAAAACTGTATGGTTCCAGACACCTTTTCAAATCTCAAACACCTATGGTGTATGTACACAAACTGAAGTGATAAACAAAAGTTTGTACCAAGGCTTTGATTCGAACCAGGGTCTCCCGCTCACTAGGCAGATGCACTAACCACTACGCCACCCTTTCACAATGGCTTTGCATGACTGCATGGACTACCCTAGCACATCTCCCTCTTCAATCCAGATTCCCATCCACACCATTTTGATTGAGAAGGGAGGCGTGCTAGGGTAGTCCCTGTCATCTACTACAATGTCACTAGCTTTCACTCACACTTTTACAAAGAAAATCAAAAGACAAATAACCCAAAACAACTTGTGATTAAAGTACAAAAATAATTTAACAGGGAACTGACCTGGTTCAACAATGGGAAAGTAAAAGATAAAACAATCACCTGGAAACACATTAACATCTTCTACCTAAGAAACAAGGGAGGAGGTCAACATGACACAGAATCTGAAAAAATGAACCACACTTGATTTGTTGTCTTCTGAAATAGAGGGCAGATCAGCTGGTTGCAGTCCTCACAGTGTGGTATAAAGTGAATACTGGTGAATCCTCCCTCCGGGGGAGGAATCCACTTGTCAAAGACGACAGTGTTCTATCCAGAGGCAGGTTAATAGTACTTCCTCCTGCTGCAGTAGTCGGAGGGAGGAACACTATGGGAGCGTTGTTGGTTTCAATGGTTGCAATTTGTTGTTCCTCAACCCTAAACACTCCTCCTCCTGCAGACGTATGATCCAGTTCCTCAACGGCAATGTAACTGCATGTACAGGATCAGCGTATTTGGAAACTGTATATCCCCAGTAGTTATTTTTAGCTGCTTCATTAGCCTGAATTCCTGCATGTTGTGGTACACAGCAGAGTAACACCTACTTGGCCCACCTCTACAAGTGGGAAAACGCTGTTGTGGGTTAGCTGAACATACTTTTCTGCTTGCTACACATTATGGACAACCTAAACGGCACTTACGGAGACTGCGCAGATGAGGAGTCGGGTACCAGGATGACACTGTGTCAGCTCCAGCACTCTCCAGATTGCATATAATTCAGCATCGTACGCTGTCAATGTATCAGGTAAGCTAATTTTGAGAACACATTCTGTAACTAACACGGCACAGCCAATGGAATTCCTTTGCTTAAGCCTGTCAATGTAAACTACACCACAGTTGCAACGCTCAGATAAAATTCTGTAAAATATTAATGTAGGAACATAGCCTCGGGTATGATTCTTATTGTATACTCATAAATCTAAAATAACTCGGGGTCTTCCTAGCCAGGGTAACAAATGACTCCAACCTCGACGATGCACTGAAATATGGTCTGGATTAAGAACCACTATGTCCTGCTGCACATAAACCCCAAATTGATTCATTACTCATGGTCTGCTTCTCAATAGATGCTCTGCTGGAGAGCAAGCAATGGTATGGAATGCCAGTGACTGTGAGGTCGAGGATAGGTTACACACGTGGCATATCATGAGAATCTGTTGCCGGATGACAAACGGTGGTTCACCAGCCTCAACACGTAGGCTGTGAATTGGACTTGCCCTGCATGGTCCCGTCATCAACTGAATCCCCTCATGGTGAACAGCATTGATATCTTAAGATAAAATAGCCTAGCTGAGCCATAAACCATGCATTCAATTGTCAAAGTGGGATCACACAAATGCCTTTTAAAACTGGGGTAGACTTGGTCGGTCTGCTTCCCATGACCTGTGGTTGAGACATTTTAAAATATTCAATGCCTTTAGGCCTTTATATTCCACAGATATGGTAATTATGTCAGCCACTCAACTAATGCAAGACCAAAAAACCTCACAGAGTTTTTAAAATTGAGAAGAGTGCCCCTCATTTTAAGAACAGACATGTTAAAAGAGCAACAAGAATGATTAAATTTAACATAAACACATTTCTCTGAGAAAAATTAAAAACCTATGCTTTCTGCCCTTTTCTTCAACCAACATGATGTTACTTGCCACTGATGAGTGGTTGTTGCAAGGCTGGAGGAGGAACAGAATATGGCTAAATCATTGGGAACAGATTACTGGAGTTGGGTTGAGATTTTGAGTTGCCATATGTCACTTACTGCTGACCATATCATAGACATTAGAAGCTTTTATGATCTAGAGCTGCAGTGAACTGGAACACTGAATGGCATTCTGTGGTGTACACAAATAAACCTCACTTCTCTTTGTAGCAGACACACTGACAACAAAATGTCCATAGATGATCTGCTGAACAGTCACAGGAAGAAGTGATTCTCAAGACTGTAATGAACTATAGGATATGACAAAGGGACTTATTTGGTGGTGGCAGTGGTGTGTGTGTGTGGGGGGGGGGGGGGGGGGGGGTTTATGAGCAATCAAGCAGCAAAGTCGTCAGTGCCCTTATGAAAATTAGTATGGAGAAAGGCAGTTAAAATGCCTAAATATCAAAAACAAGAGTAAATCTTACAGAAATACACTCACAACCTCACTCATGGTTGCACACACAGTCGCACTACCTTCAATCTTTTAGACAGTGTAAAATTGGTCAGATGTTCCAAAACTGTCAATTAAGAAACAAGTAATATGAGAAGATGGCTAAAATAATTACATAGAAATATGTGATCAGCTGATCACTCAACAATAAGCATGGATGAGCCAGCCACCTGGATAACACATTAAAACTTCTCTCTGAAATTTTTGGGAACAATTGGACATTTCACAAAACCTCAAAAGTTGTAGCACATTTGTGTGACTGTCAGTTAAAATAGACAGAAAATCTGCCAGTAAATGAGCTATTGTCCTCTTGTCTACTAAAATGTGGTGCACTGTAATCTGCATGTCGCAAACAGCGTACAATGAAGGGTCCGCTCACTGGAGCAAGAAGCCATGTATCATAAGGCTGTGTCCTACACAAAGGACCTAAACCCCATCTGTATGGCTGGAATGAGATATGCTATGGCTAAGCTGTTGGTCTTATTAGGGGTAGCTTACTGTCATCCAGAAGCAGTGTGTTCCTCCCACCTACACGACAATGCACATCAACAGTGAGGTGATATCATGTCGGGGGATGACATATTGAACTATCTGAATATCACTACATGCCTCCTTGGCTCCTCATTCCCCAGATAGACAATGGGGTCCTGGGTATTTTCAACTGTTTATTTGCTGAGTACAAGTGTCGTAGAGTGTCAAGGGCACACAGGGATTTGGACCAGACAAGGAATTAGGCTATTGCTACACTTGGCACCTGCTCCAAAACCATCAAGATAATGCATAAATTTGCATTGCACACAACAACTTCTTGAGGTAACCTAATCTTGAGCACATGATCAGGCAAACCAACCGAACAGTCAACAGGATTCCCCTGTTTAGATCCACCTGTGAATACAGTTATGTAGCTGTGGCACTGATTTACATCTACTTAGATACTTCACAAACCATTGTATGGTGTGTGGTGGAAGGTATCTTCTACCGCAACTAGTCATTTTCTTTCCTGTTCTACTTGCAAATAAAGCAAGGGAAAAATGACTACCAATATGCTTCCATGTGAGTTCTAATTTTTATTATCTTATCTTTGTGGTCCTTGTGCGAAATGTAAATTGTTGGCAGCAGAATAGTTCCACAGTCAGCTTCAAATGTAAATTCTCTGTTGTTCTCAATAGAATCTCAAAAAGAATACTGCCTTCCCTCCAGGGATTCCCCTTTGAGTTCCTAAGACATTTCTATAATACTTGCATGTTGAGTGAACCTACTGATAACAAATCTAGCAGCCTACCTCTGAATTGCTTTGCTGTCTCTCATTAATCTGATCTCAAGGGGATTCAAAAATTGGAGCAGTATTCAAGAATGGGTTGTATTAGTGTTCTACACCCAGTCTCCTATACAGATGAACCACAATTTCATAAAACTCTCCCAATAAACCAAACAACCATTTGCCTTCCCTAATATCATCATTATGTGCTTGTTCCATTTCATACTGCTTTGTAGTGATGCACCTAGATGTTTAATTGATGTGACTGTGACAAGCAGTACACTAACAATGTATCTCAACCTCCTTTGTTGATGGACTACATTTTCTAAGGACTCTCCCAATGAATTTCAACCTGGTACCCGCCTTACCAACAATTAATTTTATATGATAATTCCACTTCAAATCATTCCACATGCACACTCCCAGATATTTTACATAAGTAACTGCTACCAGTGTTTGTTCCGCTATCATATAATCATACAATAAAGGATCCTTCTTTCTATGTATTCGCAATACATTACATTTGTCTATGTTAAGGGTCAGTTGCCACTCCCTGCACCAAATGCCTATCCGCTGCAGATCTTCCTGCATTTCGCTGCAATTTTCTAATGCTGCAACTTCTCTGTATACTACAGCATCATCCGCAAAAAGCCGCATAGAACTTCCGACATTATCTACTAGGTCATTTATATGTATTGAAAAGCAATGGTACCATAACACTCCCATATGGCATGCCAGAGGGTACCTTAACGTCTGTAGACGTCTCTCCATTGAGAACAACATGCTGTGTTCTGTTTGCTAAAAACTCTTCAATCCAGCCACACAGCTGGTCTGGTTTATCAGGCGACAGTGCGGAACTGTATCGAACGCCTTCCGGAAGTCAAGGAAAATGGCATCTACCTGGGGGCCTGTATCTAATATTTTCTTGGTCTCATGAACAAATAAAACGAGTTGGGTCTCACATGATTGCTGCTTCCGGAATCCATACTGATTCCTACAGAGTAGATTCTGGGTTTCCAGAAACAACATGATACGCGAGCAAAATGCAGTCACCATGGTGTTAATCAGTTCCAACCCTGGATTAGGGTTTGTATTCGCACAAGTAACTCCAGCTCATGTTTTACATACAGGGTGAAAAGTATTTAAACCGACAAACTCTGGGAGGTTGTAAGTGACATCAAAACAAATATTTTTCCCTAATGTCATTTTTTCCTTTGAGGATTATTTAAACCGGTGGAGGCCGTATTACGCTCTTCAGTTGTTAGAGGCCGTATTACGATCTTCAGTTGTTAGAGGGCATATTGCGCTCATCAGTTGTAGGCAACTGCTGTCCACCAGTGTAGTAGTGCATTGTCTCTGTTTACTAATGGAGCGATACAGCTGGAGTGAGTACACTGATATGGTTGGTGTGTACTACGTAGCGCACCACAACGGACAAGCTGCGCAGCGGGTTTATCAACAATATCCTAATCGCCGTATTCCGCATCATACGATCTTTGCTGCTGTGTACCAACGTCTGCGTGAGACCAGGTCATTTAGCAGATTACCTGGACAGGGACGCCATCGCACGGTAAGAACACTGCAATCTGAGGAAGCTGTCTTGCAGCATGTGGAGCGGGATCCTTCAATCAGCACTCGTGCAACTGCACGTAACATCGGGACGAATCAGACGAATGTAAGAACAGACCTTCGAGAGCAATTGTTACGTCCATTTCACTTACAGCGTGTCCACAACCTGGAACCAGTTGATTATCCATCCAGAGCACAGCTTCCGCAGTGGTACCTGGAACAGTGTGAAATGCATCCTACATTTCCATCCTCTGTGTTGTTTACCGATAAAGCAACGTTTGGGCATGATGGAGTCTTCAACATGTACAATTCGCATATTTGGAGTGAGGATAACCCACATGCCACAGTTACTAGCGCTCATCAAGTACGGTTCTTCGTTAATGTGTGGGTTGGTGTTGTTGGGGACTGTTTCATTGGGCTATATCTGCTACCTAGGCCATTAAATGGCAGGCACTACTACAATTTTTTCGCCAGAGCATTGCCAAAATTGAAGGAAGACGTCCCGCTCCCTGCAAGACAACGCATGTGGTTCCAACAAGACGAGGCACTGGCACATTTCAGTTGTCGTGTGCATCGATTCCTGGACCGACGGTTCCCAGAAATGTGGATTGGCAGAGGTGGTCCTGTGCCATGGTCTTCTCGATCCCCAGATATGTCCCCTTTGGACTTTTTTGTGTGGGAAGAGATGCGCAACCTTGTTTACGCAACTCCTGTTGCATCAGAAGAGGATCTGGTTGCCCGGATAGTAGCAGCAGCAGGAACAATTCAGGTTACTCCTGGGGTTTTTGCCCATGTCAGACAGAACATGACCTGATGGTGTCAATGGAGGCATTTTTTAAAATCTACTGTAATTGAAATTGGGCTGTGTTAATGTGTTGTCTCTTGGTCATAAAAAAATGGAAAAGTGTTTGTTGGTTTAATTAATTTGCTGCCAGAGAAATCTTCCTCTACCAGTTTAAATACCCCTCATAGGAGAAAATGACATTAGGGAAAAATATTTGTTTTGATGTCCCCTACAACCTCCCAGAGTTTGTCGGTTTAAATACTTTTCACCCTGCACATCCAAAATGGCCTTGTCACTCATGGGTGATTTGAGAAAAGGTGTTCCGTGTCTGGGGAAGCAACAGCATGTTATGATGGTGAATTCTGAACAGTATTCTTGATGCACCATGAGGTGTTCCCACCAGGTGGTGACTGGCAGTTCCCCAGACTCAGAACAGAGACTGGGTTGGTTGGTTTAAAAGAGGGGGGAAGGGACCAAACTGCTAGGTCATCGGTCCCTTGTTCCGAATAAAACAATGCCACATGGGTGAGAATAAAATAAGCGAGACTGACAACACAAAATGGAGAGAAAGGAAAAACCATGAGAATGACGGAAGGGCAACAAATACTTACATGGAAAAAAGGGGAGAACAAAACCACAGAAATGCAAGAAACAGGTACAAGAGATTAAAATGGCAAAACAGATTACCATGGCTGGCTGACCATGAGAATAAAAAGGAGAAACCAGCCAGTCTGCAACACATTAAAACCTCCACCCTAAAAGCACTAGGGTGGAAACACAGAGGAACAAAAGGACATGCGCTAAAACTTAGATCAAATGATAAAACCCACTCTCATGAATAAAACGTAAAACTAAATCAGCCAATGAGGCGTTGTCAAATAAAATTAGCGGCAATGAGTTCGGTAACTGAAGATTTCATTGCAGGGCAGTCAAAGTGGGACAGTGCACCAGAATACGGGCCACTGTCAACTGGATGGTACAATGACACTGAGGCGGGTCTTCACGGCGCAGGAGGGAGCCATGGTCGTCCATACATGGCCAGTGCAGAGCCGGCAGAGAACCACAGAGTCCCTGCGAGAGGCCCGCATGGAGGACAGCCACACATTCGTTGTCTCCCTAATGGCACGCAGTTTGTTGGGCATACTGAGACTATGCCATTCTGTCTCCCAAAGCCGAAAAACCTGGCGGCGTAAAAATGAACGCAGGTCAGTTATTGGAATGCCAATCTCCATAAGTGGTTTCCGTGTAGCTGTTTGACTAGCCTGTCAGCAAGTTTTTTGCCTGGGATCCCGATGTGTCCTGGGGTCCACACAAACACCACTGAACGACCGGACCATTCCAGGGCATAGATGGACTCCTGGATTGTCTCTACCAAAGGATGATGAGAATACCACTGGTCAATAGCTTGTAGGCTGCCCAAGGAATCAGTACACAAAAAAAACGACTATCCAGGGCATAAACGGATGTGAAAACACTGCAGCCATCAGGCAAGGAATGCTGTTCAATATGTCCTCCATGGACATATGCTAAGCCGATGTGACCATCAGCCATCAAGCGCCATCGGTGTAAACCACTTCATGGCCTCGGTACATGTCAAGAACCAAGAGAAAGTGACAGCGGAGAGCCGCAGGGTGAACTGAGTCCTTTGGGCCATGTGAAAGGTCCAGGCAAAGCCGCGGCCTAGGTGTACACCATGGAGGTATTCGCAAATGAACCTCGAGTATAGGTAGTAAAGACAAGGACTTCGGTTCAGATAGATGGGATCTGATGCGAACTGCAATTGTAAGCCCTGACCTGCGCTGCCAGAGAGGGAGATGAACTGCCGTGGATGAGAAAAGGAGACGGTAATTTGGACGCTCAGGAGAACTACGAATGTGTGCAATGTAACTGGTGAGCAGCTGGGCATGCCTGATCTGCAATGGAGGGACTCCAGCATCCGCCAGGATGCTGGTCACCGGACTCGACCTAAAAGCTCCCGTCACTAGTCGAACGCCACAGTGGTGTACTGGGTCGAGTAAACGCAACACTGAGGATGCCACTGAACCATAAACCAGACTCCCATAGTCAAGGTGGGATTGAACAAGGGCCCTGTAGAGCTGCAGCAGTGTAGAGTGATCTGCACCCCAGCTGGTGTTGCTCAGGCAGCGGAGGGCACTGCGGTGCTGCCAGCACTTCTGCTTAAGCTGACGAAGGTGAGTAAGCCAAGTCAATCGGGTGTCAAAAACCAGTCCTAAAAATCGATATGTCTCCAGTACAGTGAGGGGATCATCAGTAAGGTAAAGTTCTGGTTCCAGATCAACAGTACAATGCCGACAGAAGTGTACGACACACGACTTTGCAGCCAAAAACTGGAAGCTGTGGGGTAGAGCCCATAACTGCGCCTTGTGCATGGCTCCCTGTAGGCACTGCTCAGCATCACCAGTACTGGTGGATCAGTATGAAATGCAGAAGTCATCTGCATACAGAGAGGGTGAGATGGACGGCCCTACAGCTGCTGCTAGACTGTTAACGGCCACTAAAAATAGAGACACTCTCAATACAGAGCCCTGCAGAATGGCATTCTCCTGAATACGGGGGGAACTATGGGAGGCACGAACTTGGACATGGAAAGTACAGAGCTACAGGAAGGTTTGGATAAAAATCGGGAGTGGGCCTCGGAGACCCCACTCATACAATCTGGCAAGGATATAATGTCACCAGCTCATGTTGTATGCTTTACATAAGTCAAAAAAGGCGGCAACCAGGTGTTGGCGTCTGGAAAAAGCTGTTCAGATGGCAGACTCAACAGACACACGATTATCACTGGTAGAGCGACCCAGGCGGAAACTGCTCTGGCAAGGAGCCAGTAGATCATGTGACTCCAGGACCCAATCCAACTGCCGACACACCACATGTTCCAGCAGCATACAAAGAATGTTGGTGAGGCTGATGGGCCGATAGCTATCCACATCAAGTGGGTTTTTTGCCAGGTTTGAGCACTGGTACGATGATGCTCTCCTACCAGTGTGATGGAAAGACGAGGAGGCATCAGTGAGATCCAGGTCCGCAGGAGACGTTAAGATTTCCACTGCATCCTCAGATGCAGGATTGATAGGGAGTGGTGGTGTTGGGGCCACCAGAGGGTCCTGTTTCTTAGCAGACTACTACTTAGTATGCTTGCTCTCTTTTGAGGCTTGCTGGGAAGATTTCTGCAAAGCAGCTTTAGGAAGACCGTGAAGCTCTTCGTCCAGCAGCTTTGGCTCCTTGAGCCACTGGCAAGTGTCCGCTGTTGCAGGAAGTTTTGGGGAATGAGTACCAGGTCACCAGCATTGTGAAGCCTAATGCAGGATTGGCTCAGGTGACTTTTAACATAGGGGGGATTATGTAGGGATTTTACTAAAGAGGATCAGGTAGTGATTGTGGGTGGGGCTGGTAATAGTATTGATAGGGATGGGAAGTATGACATAGATGGTGACCTGGAAAAGATAGCCACTCAGACTGGCAACACGAATGTGCATTTCGTGGAACTGTTTCAGCGTCACGATCGGCCTCATCTTAATACAGCCGTCAGGCGTAATAACATGAGACTTGGGGGTGCGCTGATGACAGAAGGCATGAGTCACATTTCAGTGGTGTCGGTGGAGTCTATCAGCAGGACGGGTTTCACTAGACATGGCCTGCACCTCAACAGGTATGGGAAGGGGAGGTTGGCAAAACTTATAGGTGACAGCATAGGTGGGGGTGGTGGGATCACTCATGGGAAAATTCCGGTAGTTGTGGGTGTTAGAGCTGTACCTTTTTTAGACTGAAGTCAGCTGATAGGTATTCCTGCTTAAGGGAAGTCTCTCTCACAAAGAAACAACTTTCTACAAAGCTTGGGTATCCGATTAATGAGGGAATTAGTATATTTCATCAAAATATACAAGGTATTAGAGATAAAGTTAGTGAACTGCTTATAGATGTTGACTCTGAAATTATTGGTATATCTGAACACTTCTTAAATAAGGAGATAATTCAGAGGCTTCCTTTACCAGGATACAGGTTGGCTGGCAGCTTTTCTAGGAGCTCTTTGCGGTGTGGGGGAGTAGCCATGTATGTAAAAAACGGTATCCCATTTGAGTCAATTGATGTTTCAAAGTACTGCACTGAAAAGGTGTTTGAATGTTGTGCAGGTGTGGTTAAATTTAGTGGAGCTAAACTTCTTACTGTTGTTATTTATAGATCCCCAGACTCCGATTTCACAACATTTTTGCTAAAGCTAGAGGAGGTTCTTGGTTCACTTTATAGGAAATACAAAAAGTTAGTTATATGTGGTGACTTCAATATTAATTGTATAAGTGATTGTGCAAGGAAAAGGATGCTGGTAGACCACCTTAATTCATATAATCTTATGCAAACCGTATTCTTTCCAACGAGAGTGCAAGGGAACAGTAGAACAACCATAGACAATATTTTTGTTCATTCGTCATTATTAGAAAGGCATTCTGTTAGCAAAAAGGTGAATGGCCTTTCAGATCATGATGCACAAATTTTAAGTCTAAAAGATTTTTGTGCTGCAACACATGTTAAATATAGTTACCAACTTTTTAGGAAAGCTGATCCAGTTGCTGTACAGACTTTTGTAAACCTTATCAAGGAACAAGAGTGGCAAGATGTTTATAGTGCTGATACAGTAGACTATAAATATAATGCTTTCCTCAAGACTTTTCTCGTGCTCTTTGAAAGTTGCTTTCCGTTAGAACGTTCAAAACAGGGTACTAGCACAAACAGGCAGCCTGGGTGGCTGACTAATGGGATAAGAATATCTTGTAGAACAAAGTGGCAATTATATCAAAATGTTAGAAACAGTCAAAATCTAAATGCAGCAGCCCATTACAAACAGTATTGTAAGGTGCTTAAAAAAGTTATTAGGAAGGCAAAAAGTATGTGGTATGCAGATAGAATAGCTAAATCTCAGGATAAAATTAAAACCATATGGTCAGTCGTAAAGGAAGTGGCTGGTCTGCAGAGACAGGTCGAGAATATAGAATCAGTGCGTAGTGGGGATGTCCGTGTTACTGATAAGTCGCATATATGTACAGTACTTAATAATCACTTTCTGAATATAGCAGGTGAACTAAATAGAAACCTAGTCCCAACAGGGAATCATATAGCGCTCTTAGAAAAAAGTGTTCCGAGACTGTTACCTGAAATGCTCCTCCATGATACTGACAAGAGGGAGATTGAGTTAATAATTAAATCACTAAAGACCAAGAACTCTCATGGATATGACGGGGTATCTAGCAGAATACTGAAGTATTGTTCCACGTATGTTAGCTCAGTACTTAGCCATATCTGTAACTTTTCCTTTAGGAGTGGTCGGTTTCCTGACCGATTAAAGTACTCGGTAGTGAAGCCACTTTATAAAAACGGAGACAGGGATAATGTTGATAATTACAGACCTATTTCTATGCCATCGGTGTTTGTTAAAGTTATCGAGAGGGTTGTATATACAAGGTTACTGCAGCATTTAAATTTACATAATTTGCTGTCAAATGTACAGTTTGGTTTTAGAAATGGCTTAACAACTGAAAATGCTATAGTCTCTTTTCTCTGTGAGGTTTTGGACGGATTAAATAAAAGGTTGCGAACGTTAGGTGTTTTCTTTGATTTAACGAAGGCTTTTGACTGTGTTGACCACAAAATATTACTGCAGAAGTTGGAACATTATGGAGTAAGGGGAGTAGCTTACAATTGGTTCGCCTCCTACTTTAAGAACAGAAAGCAGAAGGTAATCCTCCGCAATATTGAGAGTGGTAATGATGTTCAGTCCCAATGGGGCACTGTTAAATGGGGCGTTCCCCAAGGGTTGGTGCTGAGGCCACTGCTGTTTCTTATTTATATAAATGATATGCCTTCTAGTATTACAAGTGATTCAAAAATATTTCTGTTTGCTGATGACACCACCTTGGTAGTGAAGGATCTTGTGTGTAATATTGAAACTTTATCAAATAATGTAGTTCATGATATAAGTTCGTGGCTTGTGGAAAATAATTTGATGCTAAATCACAGTAAGACTCAGTTTTTACAGTTTCTAACTCACAATTCAACAAGAACTGACATTTTAGTCAGACAGAATGGGCATGTTATAAGCGAGACGGAACAGTTCAAGTTCCTAGGCGTACGGATAGATAGTAAGCTGTTGTGGAAAGCCCATGTTCAGGATCTTGTTCAGAAACTAAATTCTGCTTTATTTACCATTAGAACAGTATCTGAAATAAGTGACATTTCAACACGAAAAGTAGTATACTTTGCATATTTTCATACGCTTATGTCATATAGTATTATTTTTTTGGGGTAATTCTTCTGATTCAAAAAGGGTATTTTTGGCTCAAAAACGGGCTGTTCGAGCTATGTATGGTGTAAGTTCAAAAACCTCTTGTCGACCCCTATTCAATAGTCTGGGAATTTTGACACTGCCCACACAATATGTATTTTCTTTAATGTCGTTTGTTGTTAGCAATATTAGCTTATTCCCAAGAGTTAGCAGCTTTCACTCAGTTAATACTAGGCAGAAATCAAATCTGCATGTGGAATGCACTTCCTTGACTCTTGTGCAGAAAGGAGTGCAGTATTCTGCTGCATCCATTTTCAATAAGCTACCACAAGAACTCAGAAAATCTTAGCAGTAGCCCAAACGCTTTTAAGTCTAAACTGAAGAGTTTCCTCGTGGCTCACTCTTTCTATTCTGTCGAGGAGCTCCTGGAAGAGCTAAAAAATTAAGCAAATTCCAGTGTTACATTCTTGATTTTCTTTATTTAAACTAACGACTTGTCGCCTGAATATGTTTCTTATATTTCATTTTATCTGTTTCTACAATCGTGTTATAATTTCATGTATTGACTCGTTCCATGACCATGGAGACTTCTCCTAAATGTGGTCCCACGGAACAATAAATAAATAAAAAGAATTAATGGAGACTTTGGGAGAGAGGGCCCGAAGGGACCCCTTCCGCATGAGAGGAGCCGGAGGATGACTTGCCCCCTACCACCAAGGGGACAGATCTTCATGGCACAAGGTGAGGAAACACTGGCACTTGGGACAGCGATGGTGATGTAGCTGCACCATATGTCGACATTAACCGAATGGGGTGTAATCTTTCAAATTTACGTTTAGCCTCTGTATAAGTCTGCTGGTCCAGGGTCTTGTATTCCATGATTTTCTGCTCCTTTCAGAGTATTGGGCAGTCTGGCGAGCAGGGGGAGTGGTGCTCTCCACGGTTGATGTAAGTGGGAGGAGGCGCACATGGAGCATCTGGGTGCAGTGGACATCCACAGTCTCAACATGTGGCACTGGAAGTGCAGCAGGAAGATGTGCGCCCAAACTTCCAGTACTTAAAGCACCACATAGGGGGAGGGACGTATGGTTTAACGTCACAGTGGTAAACCATCACCTTGACCTTTTCAGGCAATGTATGACCCTCAAAGGCCAAGATGAAGGCACTGGTAGTAACCCTGTTGTCTTTAGGTCCCCTGTAAACACGCCCGATGAAATGAACACCCCGCCATTCTAAATTGGTGCAGAGCTTGTTGTCAGACTGCAAGGGGAGATCACAATGGAAAATGATCACCTGGACCATGCTGACACTTTTATGGGGAGTGACGGAAGCAGGAATATCACCCAGCTTGTCACAGGCAAGTAACGCTCGGGACTGGGCTGGGGATGCTGTCTGAATCAAGACTGTGCTCTTTTGCATCTTGGACAGTGCTGTCACTTCTCAAAATTATACTCAAGGTGTTAAATGAAAAACTGAGGCTTCGTAGGCAGAAAGGAGTCCCCATCAGTTCTGTTACAGACTAAAAACCGAGGCGAATATGGCTCTCTCCATTCTGTAGCCCTACGTTCCTCCCATGGTGCAGCGAGGGAGGGAAACGATTTAGGGTCATACCTGTCGGCACTGTATTCGATCTTGCCCTTTTTAGAGGCTGCTGGTGCCATACAGTCACCAGCAAGAGATGACTTAGTCTTATTCATTGTGGGTCATCTGCCCTGATGCCACCCACTCCAACCAGGGACCCCGCCAAGGGCGCCACCCAGCCGCAGCAAAGGCTACCTGGCAGGATGGCCATTGCCGAGAGTTCCGATGCCCCAGGGTGACAGGCATCTACTCCTCGGCGTGCGTGGGTAGTTAACGGCACAGGCATCAGCAGACTGATCCATGTGTGGTCAGGGGGCTACAACCAACAGGGTACATGGTGGCCCCACCACAACAGACTGGGTACCGTGCTGGATATCAGGCACAAACAAGCTAAGAAGTTGATTATCGTCGACAGCACAGAAAGTCATACTGCACAGAGGGTGGAGGAAAGTACACCCAGGAGGGTGACCTTGCCCAACAGCTAGAGAATGAGCAGAAGTGCATATCCATGTCAACGAAGGATGTGAGAGGTCTCAACACATGATGAACACTATGCACTATGTAAGGCACCCTTCCCCAGTTGGCTTGGTCTTCGGGAAAATTTTGAATAATGGAGGTCAAACCCTACAGGGGACCATCACAGAAAGGCTGAAACATGTGAGACTCCCCTTAGCTGCCTCTTACAACAGGCAGGAATACCTCGGGCCTATTCTGATCCTCGAACCTGCAGGGAGTAGAGACTGGGTAAAGTACTAGTCCTGGATAATGCAAGACGCCACACTGCTGTCAGTGTCACAAACACCTTGAAAAATGTACGGATCCTGGACTTACCTGCATGGTCTGCTGATTTGACACCCAAAGAGCATGTATGAAATGTGATGGGAAGACATATACTTGCATACCAGTCATGCCACCAATATTTGTCAGTTGATATGTCATGCCTTTCAGGCATGGCAAGTACTTTCTCAATATGACATTCAGTGTCTGTCTGCTTCAGTGTCACAATAAATACAAGAGTACATTTGTGCTTGTGGGAGTCACAACTAACACTGATGCTGATGATGGACATTAGTTCCAAACAGAATTACATCTGATACAAACAGAATTACACCTGCTATGTGTTGAACATCCATAGGAAGTTTGGTACATGTTGGAATGATGGCTTGTGGTGTGTTTCCACTTCTGTCAGTGTACTGTGATGCTTTAATTATCTTGCTTAGAATTTTACAATGAAATTTGTAATGTGCTGATTCCTTTGATGCAAAAAGCAGTCCTCTCTTAGTTTTTCATACTACTCTGATTCCATATGTAACCCAGGATTTAGGAGTATTTAGTTTACTTATATAAGTTAATTTAAGGCAAACAGCCTATGACTAAGATACAGAAACAATGTTTTCATCTACACTAGGTATGTTGTCTACATCTTTCCAATCTGTATCTTTTAAACACTTTCTTGAAGTTATTTCTCATTTATTACCACTGTAGTTTACTACTTATTATTGATGACATGCACCATGATATTACATGTCAGAAGCACAGCACCATTATTGGAGAGAATTCTAGCTCAAGTGGTTGCGCCATGAGATGTCCACTGCCAAAGGGGCCACAGTAAGAGACAAATTCGTCGAGTAGTGAAGTTCCAGTGCCAAATGTTGATCGCCTTATTGCTAAAAATGTGGAAAGCGTGCAACATTGGTGGTTCAGTCTGCAGTGTATGTGCCAGCCAATGTGCTTACAAGCTGCTGCGCCTTCTACTGGCAAGCATATAGTATAGGATTTCCATTTTGAATTTTCAGCCTCAGTAATCAGTATCATGTTTACATTTAATGACAGCTTTGAAAGCCACATGCACAGAGAGATCAGTTATACTGCCATGTGAACAAGAATGCCTCTTCCCTACACCAAGCTTTTCGTGAAGCAGAAAGATTAGGATCTGAAGTATATGATACCTCAACACAAGTGTTTACAGGTACTTAAGCTGTCTTATTTTGCTCATATATCAACTCATTCATAATGCATATAAGTGACAAAGTCTTAGACTATCTGTGTAAAAAAGTGCCTTATAACACATGTGCCCACAAATGTAGATGTGCTTTTGTATCCGCTGTTACAAGCATTTGTCGAATGGAAATTGTGGTCAATGCAGAAATGTTGTTGACACATATGTATATGCAAGTATCACTTGAAAATGGCTTGAATGCTGAAACAGGCGAATAGTAAATATATTTGTAAGTCTGACACAATATTTACAGTCTCAGTGGAATTGATTTTAACCTTCAATGAACTCTTAGCTGTGGAACCCAGTGCAAAGACAATGGTTTACAGCTTTTATCTTCCTTCATTTTGATTTCACTTTTACTTCTGCGGCAAAACTTAAGTAATGTGACTTTCTGCTGCAAAGGAAATATTTCAGTTCATGAAGGATGGATGCCAACAACGCTAAAAAAAAAAGTTTTTTCCATGTAGAATATTATAGCTCACACAATGATATGCTTTGGCAAAGTCTGACTTAGCTCCACCAAGACTTTAGATGTCCTAACAGAAAATCTATATTAAACAAAGACTCTCGAATTAATTCTATGTAACCTTACTAATACTGCCCTGCCCCTCACTGATAAAACAGAAGATTGTTAACATTGTCATGCTGTTGAATGGTAGTAATCAGTACCAACAGGCTGTATGTTTCCAGATCTAGATTTGAAAGAGCAATTTAGAAGAATGTACATTAAATAGTAGCTCCTAGGACTTTGCTCAGATTTTTAAGTGAAGGGCCAACATGTCCCCACAAAATCATTTCATTACTGGATAATCATATATTAGCTTGTGTACATCATTTCAAAATTCATGGTTTTCAAGAAAAATCTGATAATTAGAATACTTCTATGGCATTCCATGTACTCTTCCATTCTGCAGAATTTATACTTCACATTCATTTTTTCCATTTAGACAAATTCTTATGTTCTGGTCAAATATACATAAGGAGGGTGTTTTCAACCTGCTGTTTTGTACAAGACACATGGTTGTGGTCTGCTAGTAACCATTTCATCTGAAATTACATTTTGTTTGCAGTTTTGTCTTCCTCTAAAACACAGACTACAAACAGTGAAGATCACTCCGACTGGACGGACACTATTTTGATCAGGTTGACTACAGATATATCTGTCAGAATGATTCTAATGTCATAATCGTACATTTCATGTAAGGACTGCACCAACAAGGTAAGAGAAACCAGGGCTCATATGGGGGTAATCATTTTTTCCCTTATTCAATTTGCAAGTGCAACAGGAAAGAAGATGACAAGACTTGGTACAAGGTACCCTCTGCCATGTACCCATTATGACTAGCAGGATATGTATGTAAATTTAGTGGTATCAAACTGCATATGGAAGTTGACTCTGAACTCATACAGGGCTCTTGCCAATTATCTAGTTTTGTTTATTTTAGTCCTTGATTTCTGACATACAACCTACATCCTCTGTATTTTACCTCGCACTATCCAGTGCCCCCACCAACAGTTCTTTTTTCTTTAAAAAATTATTTTCAAAGCTCTTCTTGCTCCACTCCAATCAATTTTTGACCATGTTGCTTTTGAGTTTGCTTTCACTTTGTCTAGATTTGCACTTTTATTTTTAATCTATTTCCAACTCGTTAACTGTCCCAGGTATATAACCTGATACAGTGATTAACAAAACGTTTTCTTTCTTTAAATTAATGCTTTATTTTATCCTTTCCTAACAAAGATAATTAAAAAAATTCAGATACTTAACACTTAGCAATATTTTCAAACTTGAATGCCTGTTGCTCAAGTTGATACTGTTTTGTCAGATGGAAAGTAATCATTTCTCATTTTTATAAATATTGTTAATGTTGTTTTTCAGTTTTCTTGTAAGTAGATTACGAACATGAATTTTGCTCATATTTTGCAAATTAGAAATTGAAATAACAACAAACAATACTACAAAGAGCAATGAAGCAGAATTAGGGAAATTTGAAACAAAAACACTTGTGTGAAGTGGCCTCAAAAGCTACAAGGCATAACACAGCATTATTATGTTCATGAAGCACTGAATCGTGTAGTGAAACTGTGGAACTAAGGCTTCACAAAGGATTAGTGATATGAATTTCAGAAATATTTCCAGAAAGAAAAACTACATATGGTCACAAATGCTGCTGCTGATTATGAGTTGAAGTACGCTAAACATTTATCTCCTATTTGCTGCCCAGGATGGAATCAGTGCACCCCATTTGTCTGTGTCTAAAGTAAATTCCATATGCAAGTGTGAGAGAGTTTTATAAATGTTTGTATAGTACGTTTAAGTAGTGGGAATGTGGGAAACCATCTTAAACTACATCCAGGCTGGCTGGCACACTGGCCCACATCATTAATCCACAGGTGAACTTGAACAGGAGGCCTTGTGGCAGTGTGCCCCCGCTCTGGAAGCGGATTCTTTAAGGCATGCGGTTATCTGGGAATGGGTCACAAATACAAAACAGGATGGGCACACAGGTAATTTTGTTACAAAATATAGCTGACAGTCAAAAGTTGCATTTTTTCTATTGCCTGACAAACCTATGGAAGACTTTTCCACATTTAATGCAATCAGATGCATACACTACATACAGATATGTTACCAACTTTTTACGATCACATATTTACTTAACTCTTTGATAGTTCACCATTCTATTTGATTCAAAGATCATCACGTCTGTCAATTTTGACGAGCTCCACTTCAAAGATCAGAGTTGCATGCTTGGGTATTTTTGGAGGTGATCCACTGGCCCCATACCCTAGCTCTGGAGGTATTACAAGTTTCCGTTTCTCCCCTTCACACATCCCCATAAGTCCTTTGTCCCATCCTCTGATTACTTGCCCAGAGCCAAGAGTGAAAGTGAGGGGCTGTCCTCGACCATAGCTGCTGTCAAATTCATTTCCATCCTCCAATGAACCCTGAAATAAAAATTATGGTCAAACATTAGTAATGTTCATACATTTGCAAAATCCACGAAGTCTATATCTACAACTACACTCCAGTAGCCACCTTGCAGTGTGTGTCTCTTTTAGGTCTGCAGAAGAATGACTTACAGAAAACTTGGCTATCATTGAAACACATGTATTTGTGATGATTTAACATCTCTTGCCACAATATTTTCAGTATCAAATGCGAGTTTGAGAATTTGTGATTTGTACAGTTCATGAACTCATATTACTCTTAAATCACTGTAAAAATACATGTACACTACTGGCCATTAAAACTGCTACACCAAGAAGAAATGCAGATGATAAACGGGTATTCACTGGACAAATATATTATACTAGAACTGACATGTGATACATTTTCACACAGTTTGGATGCATAGATCCCGAGAAATCAGTACCCAGAACAACCACCTCGGGCCATAATAATGGCCTTGATATGCCTGGGCATTGCGTCAAACAGAGCTTGGATGGCGTGTACAGGTACAGCTGCCCACGCAGCTTCAACACGACACCACAGTTCATCAAGAGTAGTGATTGGCATATTGTGACGAGCCAGTTGCTCGGCCACCATTGACCAGACGTTTTCAATTGGTGAGAGATCTGGAGAATGTGCTGGCCAGGGTAGCAGTCGCACATTTTCTGCATCCAGAAAGGTCCGTACAGGACTTGCAACATGCGGTCGTGCATTAGCCTGCTGAAATGTAGGGTTTTGCAGGGATCGAATGAAGGGTAGAGCCACGGGTCGTAACACATCTGAAATGTAGCGTCCACTGTTCAAAGTGCCGTCAATGCGAACAAGAGGTGACTGAGATGTGTAACCAATGTCACCCTATAACATCACGCCGGGCGATACACCAGTATGGCGATGACGAATACACGCTTCCAATGTGTGTTCACCGCGATGTCGCCAAACACGTATGCGACCATCATGATGCTGTAAACAGAATCTGGATTCATCCAAAAAAAATTACGTTTTGCCATTCGTGCACCCAGGTTCATCATTGAGTACACCGTCACAGGTGCTCCTGTCTGTGATGCAGCGTCAAGGGTAACCGCAGCCATGGACTCCGAGCTGATAGTCCATGCTGCTGTAAACGTTGTTGAACTGTTCATGCAGATGGTTGTTGTCTTGCAAATGTCCCCATCTGTTGACTCAGGGATTGAGATGTGGCTGCACAATGCATTACAGCCATGCGGATAAGATGCGTGTCATCTCGACTGCTAGTGATACGAGGCCATTGGGATACAGCATGGCGTTCCGTATTACCCTCCTGAACCCACCGATTCCACATTCTGCTAACAGTCATCAGTTCTCGACCAATGTGAGCAGCAATGTTGCGATACGATAAACTGCAATCGTGATAGGCTACAATCCGACCTCTATCAAAGTCGGAAACGTGATGGTACGCATTTCTCCTCCTTACACAAGGCATCACAACAATGTTTCACCAGGCAGCGCTGGTCAACTGCTGTTTGTGTATGAGAAATCAGTTGGAAACTTTCCTCAAGACAGCACATTGTAGGAGTCGCCACCAGTGCCAACCTTGTGTGAATGCTCTGAAAAGCTAATCATTTGCATATCACAGCATCTTCTTCCTGTCGAATTTCGTGTCTGTAGCACATCATCTTCGTGGTGTAGCAATTTTAATGGCCAGCAGTGTACTACTCTAATGGCAGATTGGGGAAAAGTGAGTTATGATATTTGAACTGAGTCAACACTCCACCATATGACATGTTTCACAATAAGAACAAGCAGACCCTATTAGAGATCCGTTGAACTCACATTGGCTAACAACAGATTTCAAGGGGAATTGTGTAATCTACTTGGCCTAGATGGGTTTCATAATTCACGGAGCAATGGGGTGGTTTTAACTTAACTAAACACTGTAGTGAAACACTAAAACAACCTAAAATATGCAACTGTTGATATCCCAGTTTGATGGCCATCTTCACTTGAGCTAAGACAATTTGCAGCACCACTAACTTCAGTTGAGAACTTTCCATTTCTAATACAAAAAACTCTCAGAGGAAAAGACTATATATATAAGCATTCCCTCAGGCGCAGCATGTGAGAGATGCAGATAACTGGGGCACTGTTGGCACCATTAGACATAGGTATTTTATGTATTATGTGAATTGTTCACTGCAACCTTATAGTGTGTACATAAGTCCGGGAACACTTTCAATTATTTATTGCACAAGAACTAAACATTGCACAGATGTCATACGTACTGCGTTTGAAGAGAAACTCTGAAAGCTTTTTTTACGTACATTTGATATGTGAACCGTGAGTGACCCGGCAGACATCAATATGGTAGTTGAATTCTTGCCGAATGTGGCAGTTGCTTCTCGTAATCTCTCCCGGAGCTCTGCCACATCACGTGGTAGACGTAGTACATACACCAGATCTTTAATGTGTTCCCACAGAAAAAATTCACAGAGTGTGAGATCTGGTGATTGGGGAGGCTATTTCATGAAACAGCTGTCCCCTTCTGTAGCACAACCAATCCATTGATGCAGCAGCTCCAGGTTCAGGTACCCACGAAATTAACGACGAAAATGAAGTTGAGCCCCATCCTGCTAAAAGATGAAAAGAAAGTCTGATTGCATTTGAGGCATCAGCCATTGCGGCAACATGTCCAAGTAGGAACGTCTCTCATATGCGTTCCACATTCACTTCACTCACACTAGGATGTCCACTTCTCTTTGCCAGGCACAAGCACCCGTCTTAACTAATTGTTGTACCAGTGGTAAATGGCCTTCCTTGTTGGTGGCTTCTTACTGTAATTGGTTCTAAACATTCATTGAACAGCTGTAGCACACTTGTTTTTGTCGAACTTCAACACACAGAAAGCTCGCTCTGCACCTGAACTCGCCATGTTTGCGACTAGTGCTGACTATCAGAAAATTACCAAACTACGCTGTGGCAGTATGCATGGGGAGGGAAAAAAAACTTTCAGGGTTTCTCTTCAAAATGACATATGTATGATATCTGTACAATGTTTGGTTCTTGTGCAATAAATAATTGAAAGTGTTCCTGGGCTTTATGTACACCCTGTATTTCATACAGCATGAAAAGAAGGAGATGGGATTGCAGGTTGACTATTGTGACTGACAAGGCTGGATTGATTATTATTGTTCAATATAAATGAGACAGATGAATGAAATCATCCCATTTTTGAGACTGGACACATAACATACAGCCAGCCATGAAAAGTAAACAAACATGAACTTAGCCCAGCCAAGGGGAGGCCAGAAGAGTGGGTCACAGTACGTCCCGTCTCCTCCTCACAGAACTGGTAGCCTAAATCCATGTTCTGTGCTCTTGTGAAAGCCTGCCAATTCATTCTGGTGTTGTGAGAATCATACTTGAATGTCTCTGTGGACGAGGATAATTCTCTTCACTCATTTCAACACAAGAAAAGAATATAATGAGCAACACACAACATAAAGCAGGGCCGGCCAGAAATTCTGCACGCGTACGGTGCTCCTGCACATGTGCAACTTCCGGGTCACAGCGTGCACGCCGCAGCCGTCAGTGTTCATGTAGTGCATGTTTCTATGCAAAGGTGTCGCTCTATCCACTTGCTGAGATACTCTGTACCGGCGCATTCTAGTGCTCTTTCCACAGCTTGCAAGCCAACCATGGGAAGGTATTTCGCGTATTAAACATTTAAAATACTGTCACAGTCTACTCATTGAGACGTCTACTTTTATGTTAACAGTTTAACCCAGTAAGACATGTAATACAGTTAACAACTGTGGGTTTTTATCAAGGCAGCTTGACTGACGTGCGTAAATACGCGTAATGTTTTTGATCTAGTATTTGAGAAAGAGAGCACTTAGCGACTTCCAATGAACCTTAGTCATGATTTCAAATAACATTAAACCAATGCAAGGTTTCCTATAAATAATTCTCGGTGCCCTCAGTTACACCCACATAATTTCTGTCTCGCTGACCTCTGAACAGAATGACAACCGCAGACCTCTCGATAATCACCTGTACCATTATTGCTATATCTTTCATCAGTTCCGTCTGAAATCTGCGTAATAACTGACAATTAGATGAATGTTACATTTTATCGACTTCAACTGAGCATAGCTCTTCACACATTTTAAAAAAAAACCTAAATCTAAGTATGCAACAATCAGTTTAATCACCCATTTTCCTGATAATAATGTAACATGGAGCAGAATGAGACAATAATGCACAGTTAGTAAACACTAATTTTTAATTATGAAAGGAATAAATCCAAACACGTTTCTCACTGGTCATGCGAAATGATATAGTTAATATCGGGCACAAAAGCACGGCTCATTGACAAACGCAAGCAATTGCGGAGGTTTTCATCACTGATGCTTGATCGAAACGACTGAGAACATAGATCTCCCGTCCTTTGCTTTTTCACATTACCTGCCATTTCTAGGCTCTTCTCTGTTAAGGTTATGATCACCAGGGGTAAACAAGACTGGGTATGTTGCGCTCTTGCTTGTACCAAATAAACAGGGAAGAGGAGCCGCCACTGTTCATTTAGGACACGTCTAATAACAGATGTCACTGTTGCACATGTGCAACACTTCCGCACGTCTGCACACTGTGCAGCGTTTGGCCGGCCCTGACATAAAGCAAAGTGGGGTACATATGCATTTAGTAAATGCTGCAGCGCAATGTTTGCTGAGGTTTTCAGAGTCGTAAATGTGGAAGTTTAGGCCCGACCTCTAACGGCGTCTTACACAACCATACTTCAAAACACTCGCCACCTAAAGCTGCCACATTAAAGATCTGCATAATACCATGTAGCTCAAATCGAGAAAATTGGAACAAGAATGCACTCTTAATTATTGTGAATGTCTGAACTGTTTTTCTTCAATACTAATAAAAATTGGGGTAAACCAAAACTGAAGACAGATTAAAGATGACAGACTGGCCAATAAACTCCTGGCAAGAAAGATGGAAATGGCTAATCATCTGACTAATGAGGTGTACAACATGATATCTATCTCATTCACTGTTATCATACATAATAGTGATAAAGTCATGATTTTTTTACACAGCAATTGTCTGAATTGACTAAGATAGGAGAGAAAGAAAATATGGAAAAGAGAAAGAAGAAAATCATCTGACAAACATTGTAGGTTCTTATACAGCCGTTTGTCTACAATGGATACAGGGAACCTAGAATCATTTCCAGTTAATATTTTATTTTTTGTTATGCAGTGCAACAATTTGTGTTGCTCGAGGCTTTCCCAATGGACTAGTCGTAGATATGGTTCTCAGGTGTGATGTCAGATGTCGTGAAATTCACACAATTCTTCATTGCTGCAGCTAACCGACATCTTGAAGTATGAAAAAACACTGCTGAGTAATGACTTAAATCTCTTATTCATGCGAGTCTCAGTAGGAAATGCACTGGCATTGAAGATGCCAAAACTGGTGGCCAATAGTTAAGATTTTGAACTATTGGTCATATGAGGGACGACGCATTGCTGGCAACATAGATATTCGGCTGACCACACCAAGAACGGTCACACACCAGTGTGGACACATATTTTGGTATGCGACTCCTGACAGAGGGCGCTGGGGTGGCCGATGGCAGTGCACAGCATGAATGACAGCCTTTGATCATGTGCTGAAGCTCTTAGTTCATCGCCCAACAAATGGCGTACGTATCTTTCTTGCTTCCAGTCAAAGAATCTTTGCTATTAACCACTGATTTTGGCACCATCACATCTGCGTGTTTTCTACTTAGACTGGTATAAACAGGTGGCTTCACTCACAGCTCAGCAGTGTGTTTGTCACACCTGAAGATGTAGGAAAGATGCAGTGATGAAATATTGTGAGAATTTGATGACAATGTCAACAATTTGTTCCACCAATGCATCACTTGGCATTGAGTATTTTTCCTCTAACAATGGCACTATCTTCTGTGGATCAGCGTACTGTCTGCTCTAAAGCCAATGATTTGTAATATCTGAGTTGATTGACTGGCAGGCTGGGATAAATGCTGCAATTCATCTGCATGGTTATCAAACAATCTCTGACATTATCAAAAGTGTGAATTGGGCATTAAAACCCAGGCAGAGAGTGAAATTGTTAGGCAACAACAACCAATGTCATGTGATGCACTTTGTTACCTATAATTTCAAAACAATTATTGCTACATTTTTTCTTGTAGTGCAACATTACTGAAAGAAAATTCATAAAATTACAGCTCTGGGTACCACCAAGTCACCAAATGTAAAAACAGTAAGAAGAGCTTGATCAACAAATTTCCTTGGGCATCTATATACATAAATCCAACTTTCTACTGGAACAAACATTAATGATGTCAAACAATATTAAAATCTTTCAGTCACTATTATCACTTTTGCTTGCTTTTTACATTATTGTATCATATTGGTGTAACAGAATTATAAAAAATAACTTCAGTCTATCATTGAAGGTTTACTTTTATCCACAACTATTGATTTTTGTTGATAATGACTTGCCATGAGATGTATACAATGGAACTTCGATTTTACATTCTCCAATTATGTTTTTCGTGATTCTACACCATAAATTCATAGCCCCTAAGAAAACCCCGTAAGATCAATGCTAAAAATTCCTAGTAAGGTTAACCTCGATTTTAAGTTCTTATTTGACGTCTCACTTGTCTTTCTCCCGTTTTCTGCCTGTTGGCATTTGGTGTGACTGAACAAGTTATAAGTGGCTCAAAAGACAGACTGTTTGCACCACGGTTGTTGGCAGAATTAAGGGAATATTTTAAGCCGTTTTGGAGATGGGAGACGTGAGAGAGGAAATGCTGATGTAATTCACTATCAGTGTCACCAACACAACTTGGAACATTCTGTTTCATCACACAATTATGATACAACTACTGCTAGGTTGCAGCAGCACTGAAAAAACAAGACAGTCGATAGGAAGTGTTCTGGATCAAGACAATATGTGACGAAGAGGACCACTCACCATCTTTCCTTGTTCCACTTATAACTCGGTTTCATCTTTTTACATGTATTTCCAATGTACTGTATTCAGCAACAATATCAATCATCAGTCTTTTAACTTTGCACTACACACTGTAGACTGCAAAGATTGGTAGCAGTGATAGAGGGCATGAAGTAAAACTGTAGTGCCTGAAATTTCTTTCAAATTTACATTTCATACAGTGTCAAGAAATTCACTGATCCAAGTTCTAATGAGCTTGTAACATCAATTGGGGAAGTAAACTCATTTTTTCAGGCCTCTGTTTCTTTCATCAAGCCTGAAATAACACTTTAATAGTGGTGGGCATATGAAGTGCAGCTCATAAGAAAAGGATTAAACAATAACAGCAATGGTGACAAATTATGTCATTAAGCAGATGTCCGCATTTATGCATATGGTTTACCATTTAGCTGCTGTAAAGCTTTTGGTTCAATTCAACATGTTCACCAGTTTTTGCTTTTTTTCTGGATGAACACAAAGGATGATCTCTCGAAAATGCATTTTTTTACCTGTAATTTGTAGTCGTAGCATGTCTGAAAACAGCTCAATTACCTTGTACCCAGATACTAATTTCAATTTTTTGATGCGTTTTTACTTGTGTGTTACACATCTGTGATTTTTTAAGAACTGATGAAATTCATTGCCACTAATTACTGTATAACATTGTGCTGTGCATTTAACTCCCTCCAATTAGACAAATTTTGTACGAAGTGTTGGAGAGGATTATGATTTTTAATCATATATGCCAATTACACACGTTTTTGCCCAAATTTTGCGGTTTTAACATTTTCCTCAATTTTGCATTTTTTAAGTCTGGACCAGATAAAAACGTAAAATAGGGGTTTCACTGAATGTCTTCGGTACTACTGCTATTAATGTACCCAACATATCCAAGTTTGTTAAAATTGTAACCCAATGAACCATGCCTACAAAAAATTTGGTACATATCCCACTTTTTCCCAATTTCCTCTACAAGTCCCTCTAGTGCCACGGAAGTTAATCCCTGATACCTTAACACATGTTCTATCACACAGCTCCTTCTTCTCATCAGTGTTTTCCATATATTACTTTCCTCCTGTGGAGAACCACTTCAGTTCCTTACCTGATCAGTTCACTCAATTTTTAACATTCTTCTGTAGCAAAATATCTAAAATGCTTCGATGCTCTTCCATTTCAGTATTCCAACAGTCTATGTTTCACTACCATACAATTTTGTGCTCAAAACATACATTCCCAGAAATTTCTTCCTCAAATTAGGGCCTATGTTTGATACTAGTAGATATCTCTTGATCAGGAATGCACTCTCTGTCTCTTCTTGTCTGCTTTTCATATCCTCCGTGCTCTGTCCATTAGGGATTATTTTACTGCCTAGGTAGCAGAATTCCTTAACTTCATTTACTTCGTGATCACCAACTATGATATCAAACTTCTCACTATTCTCATTTCCGCTACTTCTCATTACTTTCATCTTTCATCAATTTACTCCCTATCCACATTCTGTACTCATTAGACTGTGCATGCCATTCGACATATACTGTAACTCTCCTTCACTTTCACTGAGGATAGCAATGTCTTCAACAAATCTTGTCACTGATGCCCTTTCACCTTGAATTTTTAATCCCACTCTTATACCTTCATTTTATTACCATGATTGCTATTTTTTCAATGTACACCCGCTAGAATCTAGAATAGCCAAGAGCACTAATGCGCTGCTTCCTGGACACAGTTAGGCCCTGGATCAAACCCGCCCAGTGGACTAACAACGAGTGCCTGTGTACTGGCCAGCCTGGATGTGCTTTTTAGGTGGTTTTCCACATCCTGCTAGGTGAATACCTGGCTGGTCCCCATGATCCGCCTGAGTTACACGACTCATAGATATGTGAAACACGTTCGCACTATTCCATGGATTACACTTGATGCAGACAGTTGGGGTACACACATTCCATCCCCGGGGGGGGGGGGGGGGGGGGGTAAAGGGTAGTGACAGGAAGGGCATCCGGCACCCCCCTTAAATTAACATGCCAAATCTTGTTAGTGATAACAGCAGACCCCACAAGTTGGGATTAATGCTTGCAAAGAGGTGTTGCTTTTTCAGTGTTCAGCCTGAATGGTAGGGGTGAGAGACTACATCCCTGTCTTACACCCTTTTTAATACAAGCAATTTGTTCTTGGTCTTCCACACTTTTCACTCCCTCTTGGTTCTTGTGCATATTGTATATTACCCTTCTTTCCCTACAACTTACCCTTATTTATTTTAGATATTGCACAAGTCAGATTTGACAAGCATAAAAAGACAAAGACCTGCTTCTTTGTAACTACTTCAGTATCCATCACAGATGCATATTAATTTATACAGGCTGCTTATACATTGAAGTGCCAAAGAAATGGTATAGGCATGAGTATTCAAATACAGGGGTATGTAAACTGGCAGAACACAGCCCTGAGGTTGGCAACATCTATATAAGCCAACAAGTGTCTGACGCAGTAGTTAGATCAGCTACTGCTGCTACAATGGCAGGTTATCAAGATTTTAAGTGAGTCTGAACGTGGAGTTATAGTCGGCACATAGGCATTGGGACACAGCATCTCTGTGGTAGTGATGACATGGGTATTTTCCTGAAAGACCATTTCACGAATGTACGGTGAATATCAGAAATCTGGTAACCATAACATCTCCGCCGTTGCTGTGGATGGAAAAAAAGATCTTGCAAGATCTGGACCAACGATGACTGAAAAGAATCATTCAAGGTGACAGAAGTGCAACCATTTCGCAGATTTCAATGCTGGGCCATCAACGAGTGTCAGTGTCCGAACCATTCAATGAGACATCTTTGATAAGAGTTTTTGGAGCCGGAGAGGCACTCATGTACCCTTGACAACAGCACAACACAAAGCTTCATGCCTCGCCTGGGCCTGTTAGGGTCAATGTTGGACTGTTGTTTACTGAAAACATGTTGTCTGATCAGAGTCCCATTCAAATTGTATTGAGCAGATAGACATGTACGGGTACTGAGACAACCTCATGAATCCATGGACCCTGCACATCAGCAGGGGACTGTTCAAGCTGGTGGAGGCTCTGTAATGGTGAGGGGCATGCGCAGTTGGAGTGACTGGGACCCCTGATATGTCTAGATACGACTCTGGCAGGTGACATGTACTTCACCATCCTGTCTGATCACCTGCATCCATCCATGTCCACTGTGCATTCCAACGGACTTGGGCAATTCCAGCAGGACAATGCAACACCCCACACATCCAGAATTCCAACAGGGTGGCTCCAGGAACACTCTTCCGAGTTTAAATACTTCCACTGGCCACCAAACTCCCCAGACATGAACATTATGAGCATTTCTGAGATGCCATGCAACATGCTGTTCAGAAGAGATCTCCATCCCCTCATATGCTTACGGATTTATGGACAGCCCTGCAAGATTCATTGTGTCAGTTCCCTCCAGCACTACTTCAAACATTAGTCCAGTCCATGCCATGTCTTGTTGTGACACTTTTGTGTGCTCATGGGGAATATCAGGCAGGTGTACTAGTTTCTTTGGCTCTGCAGTGTATCTTTTGCTAAATTTGCATTAATGCATAGTTACACTTATCTGCAATTTAAAATTGAACAATATTCTGCATGTTTTGTTTCACTCATTAATTGCAAGGCCCTATTTTGAAGAAGTCTGACACTTTCACAACTATTCCACAATACATACATTCTTAAAATTTAATCTTTGTTGTCATTACCAATATCTGCCTTTTCTCATAAAAAATTTACTACAAATGACTTACGATATTAGGACCAAAATGAACTTGTGCCTGTAAAGAGTTCAAGATTAAAATACAAACGAATAGGGTAAATGTATAGGCACTGCCCCAATATTCAACTACGTGCTATAGCATTTTAAATGTCTTCAAAGTAAGGTAATTCGTTAAAAGCTGAATTAAAGAGTTCTCGGCAGGAATACTCTCTTTTCCTCCATGGAAGAGTATCACTATAGATTTCTTAGATAGGTCATATTATTATTATTATTATTATTATTATTATTATCATCATTATTATTATCATTTATTTTTGCACAATAACTTTTGATAAAGAAAAGTCATTTCATTGTATTGCATTGTAATTAAGTAAAATACACATCTTTGACTTTTTCCACATCTCAGAGAACCCTCTATGTGAATCCGTGGAAAACGATTCATCATTCACAGACCTTGCTGAGGTGGGGTCGCTTGCATGCCTCATCAATAAAGATAGCTGTACTATAGGTGCAACCACATGGAGAGGTATTAGTTGGGAGGCCAGACAAATGTGTGATTCCTGAAAATAGGCAGCAGTCTATTTAATGGTTGCAGGGGAAACAGTCTGTATGATTGACTAATCTGGTCTTGTAACATCAGCCAAATGGCCTTGCTGTGCTGGTACTGTGAATAGCTGAAAGCATGAGGAAACTACAGCCACCGTTTTTTTCTGAGGGTATGTAGCTGTACTACATAAATGGTTAAATGATGATTGCACCCCTTGAGTAAAATATTCTGGAGGTAAGACAGCCCCTATTTGGATCTCCAGGCAGGGACTACTCATGATAACATCGACATAAGGAAAAACAAAACTGGCACTGTATGGGTTGGAGCATGGAACATTAGATCCCTTAATAAACAGGTAGGTTAGAAAATTTAAAAATGGAAATTGGTAGGCTGAAGTTAGATAAAGTGGCCAATAGTAAAGTTTGGTGGCAGGATGAACATGACTTCTAGCCAGATGAGTGCAGAGGTATAAATACAAAATCAAACGGAGGTAATGCAGGAGTTGGTCTAATAATGAGTAAAATATTGGAATACGGGTAAACTACTACGAACAGCATTGTCGGCAAGATAGACACAAAGTTAACACAGACCACAGTATTACAAGACCATATGCCACCTAGTTCCACAGACGATGAAGAGATTGACAGAATGTATCACGAGACAAAGGAAATTATTCAGATAGATAAGGGAGCGGAAAATTTAACTATGAGGAGGGACTGGAATTCGAAAGTTGGAAAAGGAAGAGAAGGAAAAATAATGGAATATGGACTGTGTGAAAGGAATAAAAGTGGAAGACATCTGGTAGAATTTTGCACAGAGGGTAAATTATTCATTGCTAACACTTGGTTTAAGAACCATGAAAGAAGGTTGTATATGTGGAAGAGAGATGGAGACATTGCAAGGTCTTAAATTTATTATGTAATGGTGAGAGAATGTCAGAACTAGATTTTAAACTGTAAAACATTTTCAGTAACAGATGCGGATTCTGAGCATAATTCATAGGGGGAGGAGGAGGAGGAGAAAAGAGGAAGATATTGAATTTAATTGATGAAAGGAGAAAACATAGAGATGCACCTATTTGAAGCAGTTAAATGGGAATACAGTTATCTAAAAACTGAGACTGGCACAAAGTGTCTACACAGGAATGGCTAGAGGACATATGCAGGGGAAAGACAGATACGGCATTTAGGAAAATTAAAGTGGGTTTTCCAGAAAACAGAAGCAGCTATATGAATTACTTAACCTTATCCACAGCTGTCATTGTTGCTTCCGTAGCTGTACTACTTTCATAAAACAAAAAACAAACTAACTTCAGACACAAATGGTGACTCTTATTTCGGTCCAAGATGCATTTCAAGCCCTGGGGTCTCATCTTTGAGTGCTTGTTCAGCCTACATCATTTTTCGGCTGTAGGTTAATACTTCTTGTCCTGCTAAGGTTACGTAGGTATAGTTAGTTACATATTCCATAGATCATTTGAACATTTCTTTTATCAAAATGATGTGGTACGTGTCAGTTTACAGGATGTGTTTACATTATTAGTGTTAACATTAATGAGCACATTATTATTTTTAGCCCTACTTGTGTAACTACATTTTTTACAAATTTTTTTCTCACGACCAGTTTTTAAGAAGAAATTCATCAATGGAATAGTAGGAGTTGTTCAGGAGAAATGATTTTAAATAAGATTTAAAACTTGCTTTGCTACCTGTCAGCTTCCTGGCAGTGTTATGTTTTTGGGCAAATGATCAAAAATTTTTGTTGCTGCACATTGAACTCCTTTCTGAGCCACTGACAGCTTTCCTTTAGTGTTGTAGGTATGGAGGTCACTGCTCCTCTCAAATTGTGTTGGACTAATAATAACAAATTTCATTTGGGAATATATGTATTGTGATGGACATGACATCTGTGGGTGAACATCACATATTATTGTTACTGCCTTTTTTTTTTTTTCAATCAATGAGTAATGAGTTGCTGCAGAAAATTATTTCATGCAACACTACTGAGTGAAAATATGCAAAACATGTTAGGAGGCTGATATTTTTGTTTCCAAGATTAGCAATTATACGAAGAGCAAAACTAGCTGAACTTAACTGTTTGAGAATCTCAGTAATATGCTTCTTCCAGTTCAGATTTTCATCAATATGTACACCAAACATTTGGAGCATTCTACCCTATTTACTGACTCCCAATCATGTGCGACATCAATTGCTGGTATGGCTATTTTTGTACAGAACTAAATGTAGTGTGTTTTTTCAAAATTTAAGGAGAGTCCCCTTTCAGAGAACCACTTAATAATTCGTTGGAAAACATCATTTACCAACTCTTTGGTTCTTTCTGTCTAATGGGATTAGAAGACTATAAATGTCTGAAACAAAAATGCTAATTCTGTTTCTTGAATGTTAAGTGGAAGGTCATTCACACAAATATGGCATGATTCAGGAGAAATGTCACATAATATGTGAGGTGATCTACATGTGAGAATAAATCAAAAAAGTCCTATGAAAATGTGGCCCATTTTCGATCGTTACAGAGCTGGAGCGCATTGAAGACTACACACATCCATGAAATATTATGACGACAAGTGTGAATATTACTTACTGAGGTGCTGTGTAGGCACTGTGATGGATAGAATAATGCTGGGACAGATAACTGATCCATCCTACAAAAGGTGATCGAAGAGTCCTCCACTCATCTCATTGCCCCTGTCAATGTGTTGGAGGGTGTGCTGTGTTCCGTATTGATCATCATCTTGCTGGGCTTTAATGCTGGCAGCAGCACCAGTGATGTGTACCCACCTTTGTAGCATACACATTCACCTATAAGCAGCCACATAAACAGAAGTCTACTAGGATTAGATCGGGTGATATGGCAGGCCAGTTAATGGGTCCACCACAACCAATCCACGGTCAAGGAAATGTGTTATTCAGATACTGGGATACTTGTCTGGTACAGTAAAGATGATCCATCATATGTTAAGTACATTTGCCATCATTGGTCTAATGTCACATCTTCTACTAGGAAATGTGAATATGCTGCAGCTATCATGTGATTTAGCAAGAACACAGGCCCTATCACCAGGTCATCAATCATACCACAACAGACATTCACTGACAACCTAACTTGGAATTTTCTTTCCCTAGTGTCGTGTGGGTTCTCCATCACCTGTGTACGAAAATTGTGGGCGTTCGTCATACCATTGCATGTAAATGTAGCCTCATCTGTCAATAAAGTGTACTGCATGACTTTTCTGTGTACATCTAACCATTCACAACATTGTTGTCTGCTTAAAGAGTCACCTGAATGCAGATGTTGCATGTGGTGCACGTGGAATGGGAACAAGCTCTTGTGTTTGGGGAATATGGAGCTGATGGCTAATGCGCTGTGTAGTTATGGTGAGACTCCATTGCACCATTGCGATAACATCGTCCCTTTCCTCAGTTGACTCGATGACCTCACATTCTGATGTTACCTGTATACTGGAGTGTTCTGGAATTATGAATTATTTGAAAAATCCTGAGAAATACCCTAGCACAGGAGGTCTGTCAATAAGGGAAATGTCTCTGATATTCTGCCACAGGCAGATGGGCACTGCCATTACAGTACCCATACACAAACAACATATCTGCATATTCTTCATTAGTGAATGTATGCAGCATGTGGGTATACTTGGACACAATGGACTTGCTCAATTAAACAACACTTCAGCATGACATGCACACAGCCTCACAACTGCTCATTGATCGAGCCCATGACCGCACACTGGGTATGCTTGCAGCTGCTGCCCTGGTGCGACATCACAGTGCTGTTGTCTGCTTGAGAATCCCCAGGATCCAAAACTGAACCCTGTGGGATTCCCTTTGTGACTTTTTCCCCCTGTCGCTAAAATTTCTACATTTTTGACACTGTCTGAATTATTCAGTACAATCTTTTGTATTCTGTTTGTGAGATATGAATTAAATCAGCTGTGCATAAAGTCACCAATTCCATATGACCTGGGTTTTTCTAGGAGACTAACCTGATCTACACACTGAAACACCTTGGAAACATTACAAAAGATATCAACTGGTCATATATTATTATTTAAGCCGTGTACCACTTAATGAGTGAAGTATAAATAGCATTCTGTGAGGCAACCCCTCTGTAATCCAAAATTTGATATGCTAAGTACATTGTTTCCACTTAAGTGTATGTTTGCTCTTGAGTTTGTTACTTTTTCAAATGTTATGGAAAAAAGATGTCAGAAATGAAACTGAATGATAACTGTTGAAGCCTGTCTTGTTGTCTTTCTTATGAAGTGTTTTAACAATTCCATATTTTAACCTGTGCCTGGAAAAATTCACTGTGCCAGTGTTACACTGCACATATCACAAAGGACATTAGTTACTAAGTTGGAACAACTTTCCAGAATTCTGCTTGAAATTCCATCAACCTCATATGAGCTTTAGTTTTTTAGATTTTTATAATTGTAATTTCAGAGAAGAATGTTGGTGTAACTTCTAGCTTCTTAATGTTTTGTGAAATGACATTTTTAATATATTTTCCAGCTTCGTAAACTGCACCATTATTTTTGTATTTGCTGCTATGATTAGAAATTGAGTGTTGAAAATTACTTGCAACTAGTGAATTATCAGTCACAACATTGACATTTAGTGTAATTTAATGGAATCTTGTACACTGACTGGCTATCCTGTCTCCTGTTTGACAATGTACCATACAGTTTTCATCTTATTATCTGCACTATTTATTTCTGCCAAGACATGCATAATCCTGGACACTTAATGACTTTCCTTAAAATACTACAGTACTTTTTGTGGTATGCATGTAAGGATCTTGACTTATGCTGGCCCTTAAATAAATAATTCCATTAGTTATCCATGGCTTACCCCCCACCCCCTTTTTCTTATCTTCTGGACAATTATTTTTAGGAAAGCAGCTTTCAAATATTGACACAAATTTACTATGGAATGAACTGACTTTGACATTAGCATGTCTTTCTACATATACCTCATTCCAGTCCATCCTTTTTATCTTACTCTTACAATATTGTATCCTATTCTCATTAATAAGCCTCAATGCTTTGTACAAACCTGCCTCGTGGGTTCTAACGTGCCATACTGCTTACTTCCATTAATTGTGCATTCAGCCTAGAAACTGTCTATAAAAATGTAATCAGTCAGTAACCTACTATTTTGCTGTACACAAGATGGAAAACTGTCTACTGAAATTAGATTGAAACACTAAAATAATAATTCTAGTTGATTTTTCCTGTCCGTATCTTTTAAGAAATCTACACTGAAATCTTCACAAACCACTAACTATTTCTTCTTGTCTGACACGGAGTTCAATAATGCATCTAGATTTCTAATAAATAGCTAAAAGTTTCTTACAGGGGATTTGTATACTGCTGCAATTGTTGGGGAAGTATTCTGGAGTAACAACTTTACAAGTACATTTCTAGTTTCCGATCAACACAAATACTATTTGTTTCAGTATTTTTATTTTCTGTCCAACTTTTAAATATGTTGCAGTTCCTTTTTCCACGGTAACTTTACATGAAAATAATGCAAGTCTATAATCCCTCATATTTAACTTCCCCATCCCTGAGGTAACACTGTGTTCAGAGAGGCACAGGGTCATCCATCACATGTACTAAGCATACAATAAGCTCATCTATTTTGTTTTTCACCCTTCTAATGCTCTAATGAAACAAATTAATTTTATTTTTCTGGAAAGTGTAACACATATTATTGCCATGTACTGTTCTAATTTCTTTCAATACTCTCTGCCCTGTGTGCTTGTACCCCCCTCCACTTTCACTTTCTGTTCAGGTTACATATACTCCCCCCCCCCCCCCCCCCCCCATTCAGTTGCAGGCCATGATTATCCTCATCTTCCATCACAGCAATGAATAGAGTCTGTTTCAGTCAAAAGCAACTCACTCAGTTCTTTGTTCATACAGCTAATAACCTTGTTAATCTGAGGCTGGTCATGTTGCTGCAAACCTTTGATAAACTCCATGTCAGTGTGTGGCGTTGCTGCTCTTACTTCCTTCAGGTGACCTTTAATGATATGTTCTTAGTTGCTAGCCACGCTGTTTCCTGCTTTTCTTACTATAAGTACTTCGTTCTTGCCATCAGAATCTCTGCATAAGGCCACAATGTTCTCTGTCACCTGGCCGAGCTGGGTACTTGGTTTAACAATGCTTGTAAACTGGTATTCAACACATAGCTTTTCCTGTAGCAACTGGCCCAGGCCTCTCCTGTGACTGCTCCTTAGTAGCAAGACTGTTTTCTTTCCACAAGACTTCTCTACCAACCTAGCCTTATATTACAAAGTAGCACATTATGACTACAAACTTTACAAAACTAACACAACACCAAAAAGCACTTACTGTTTCCAGTATTGGTTACAAGGTTTAAAGGTACAATATGAGTAGACATGTTAACATACATATATACAAAATTTTCGCCCTACAGCCACTTGAAAGCACAATTCAACACAAATGTGCTGTAGGACGAAATATGTGTCGGCGTATAATAATGTGCAGATAGTTCAATCTGCCGCATCTACAGTGATGAGAACTCTCTCACCCAGTATGCTGAAGGCCTCACAAAGGTTTTTAAAGACAGGCAATGCCCTCCAGACTTAATATACAAACAGTTCCCCTGTGGCATATCCACCCACACACCTGATCCTTATATCCCTCCCAAGAACCAACCACAAAAGGAGCACCCCCCTTGTCACCCAATACCACTGGGGACAAGAACGACTGAACCACAAGCTTCGTCAGGGCTTTGATTATCTATCATAACACCCTGAAAGGAGGGACATCCTACTCAAGATACTTCCATCCCCTTCCAAAGTGGTGTTCTGTTGCCCACCCAACCCCCACAACATCCTAGTCCATCCCTATGCCACTCCAATACCCAATCCCCTGCCACAGGGATTATACCCTTGTGGAAGACCCACCAGTCCAATCCAGCACCACCTACTTCAGTCCCATCAAAGAGCGGGTCACCTGTGAAATCAGCCATATTGTATACCAGCTGTGCTGCAGCCACTGCACAGCATTTTACATTGGTATGATAACCAGCCAGCTGTTAACTTGAATGAATGGCCGCTGACAAACTATTGCCAAAAGCAAGGTGGACCACCCAGCCACTACCAGCTTTCCTGAGCTGTGCAGATGGGAGCTATCCTTACAGCACATCCTTTCTTTCACTCCCTAAACCTAAGGTAACTTGCTGTCCTTCACCCAACAGAGTGTGAGTGTCTTACGCACACGCACACCATCTCGTGTCCCAGTACCACACCCAATTCATGTCAGCTAGTTTTGCGCTGCTATCTCACCTATCTCATGCCATAGTCTGTGAAATCGTGTGCCCAGCCATCTGCCACCTGCCCCCTCTACCTGCACCCCTAGCTAGCCCACAGACGGCTCCCTACTCTCCCACAAGCTGCTTCCCCATCCCCCCCACCCTCCCAAACACCTCCCTGCTTCTCTCCATCCCTCACCCTACACCCCCACCTTAATCCAGTACAGTCACTGTGGGTCAGGAAAGAGCTGGCAATCAAATGAGCACAATGTACGGAGACAGGTGTATACATGTTTTCACTACAAGCTCAAAAAAGGAAGTTAATTCCAAAAGCTAGCAAAGTTCTGTACCTTTTGTTTGTGTACCTATTGACGATGCAGCGCTTCTGCCTTTCAGTGAGTCATCTCCTTTATTCCTAGATGTATATTAATGTCCCTGCTCATACTATTCTTAAAAACTAGGTAATCACCTACTGGGAGCAATAAAAGATTCTCTTAGTTTTTGTTAAAATGTGCCACTTTCTAATACAACCATAAAATCTTAACACAGACAGTATTAACCTAAAAACAAAAAATGATGTAGACTGAACAAGCACCTTATGATGAGTCCCCAGGGCTTGAAAGGTTTCATTAATTGAAATAAAAATCACAATTTTTTACTTAAGGGAGTTTGTTTTTTATTTTACGAGCTGTATGAATATCATGAGTTGATGGAAAACTAACAATAAGCAACAAAACGAAATTTGAAAGGTGGAAGGAATATATAGAAGGGCTACACAAGAAAAACAAACTTGGAGGCAGTGTTTCAGAAGAGGGAAGGGGGAAGTAGGTAGGTGAAGATAAGATGAGAGATACAATGGTGTGAGAAGGATGTGAAACAGCACTGAAAGGCCTAAGTTGAAACAAAGGCCCCTTGGAAGAGCCAGCCACGACACAACTATTCCACTTGGTGTGCAAGAAATATGAGACATGTGAAACACCCTCAGACTTCAAGAAGGATATCCTAATTCCAATTCCAAAGAAAGGTGCTGAGAATATTACCAAACAATCCGTTTAATACGTCATGTTTACAGAATACTAATATAAATTACATACAGAATGGAAAAAGTGGCTGAAGTGTGCCTCAGGAATCATCAATTTGGGTTTCAGAAAAATCTAGGAACATGCAAGCCAAGGCTTACCACACGTCTTATCTTAGAAAATAAATTAAAGAAAGACTTAAGAGGAAGCTTTTGACAGGTTGGCTGGAATTCTCTCGTTGAAATCTGAAGGTTGCAGGCACAAAATACGAGGAGTGAGAGGCTATTTACAACTTGAACAAAAACCAAATGGCAGGTATGAGATGGAGGAAGCTGCTGTTGAGAATGGAGAGGGGCAGGAGTGAAGCCTGTCCTCAATGTTATTCAGTCTGTACATTGAGCAAGCAGTAAAGAAAAACCAGGGATTTATGATGAGGCTTACTCAGGATACAGTTGCACGGGGAGCTGCATCCAACCAGTCTTCAAAGTGAAGACCACACCAGCACTACATATGACTTTTTGTATGCTTTATATTCGTGAATATTGAATAATTCAAATATGGGCTGAAAAAAATGTTAATTTTCACAATAACTGGCGCCAAAAATTGTAAAGTTACAACGCTTCATTGTTCCATACTCCACATGAATGACTGTATTGGGTGATGTTTCTTTTTTTTTTTTACTCCTTGGGAAGCAAATGTGTATGATGCTTTGCTACCACATCATTAGTGTTGGAAATATGTAAACAGCCATCCAGAAACTATGTGAATTTTGTACTTCACGATATACGCCGTTGTTAACCAAAACGTAGTTTCTGTAAATGGCTGCAGCTTATTTCAAATGAGCTATGCTTGAAGTATCATATAACACTAAGTTTTGCCTTAAGTATATACGATATGAATTAGTTTCGAAACCTTATAATGAACATGAAGGAAGTCTCCTTTCTTCGATTTGTATTCGCATTTATCTGGTCGTTTCTTTACACCAATTTGCAATTTCTTTTTCGTCTGTTGGTTCTCATTACTTTTCTCTGCACCTGATACTACAGCAGAACAAATTAACACGAAAACAACCAACACAACATCACACTTCATTTCCACTATAACAACCACGTGTGTTTGTTGACATTCGAATCAATACGCTTCTCACATCTTTGGATTCCAAGCCATCAATAGATCTCTCGAAAGTACATCCGAAGGAATCGAATTGCATTTTTATTTCTATTTATAACTCGAAAGTTTTCAAATGCTTGTAAATTTAACCATGTACCGTATGGAGGAAAATCGCAGATATATTGTTTTGTAGATAGCCATGGAGGAGGAATCACCGAAATTTTACGAAATACTCAGCAATGATTTTGACGTAATTGGCACCGTCAAGCCAGGAAAACCTATATCTTAAGTTTTAAGAAAATGTGAAAGCTCTTTACAGACTGGGAGCAAGTGTTCTGTTATAGGAATCGGTCAACTCATACAAACACAGTATCTGCTTATAGGACGTTGCAGGGACACGTAATGGAATAGGCACATAAGCTCAGTCGTGGATAAAGCAGGCCGTAGACTTCAGTTTAGTGTTAGAATGCTGCGGACATGCAATCACTCTACAAAGGTGATTGCTTAAAAATCACTCCTGTAGCCCATTCTATTATAATGCTCAGCTGTTTGGGACCTACGCCAAGTAGCATTAACAGAGGGTATTGAATGTATACAGAGAAGTTCAGCACAAATGGTCACAGGTTTGTTTCACCTATGGGAGAGTGTCACAGAGATGCTGAAGAAACTGAACTGGTAGACTTCTGAAGATGGATGTAAAGTATCCTGAGAATCCTACTTACAAAGTTTCAATGACTGGTCTTAAATGATGACTCTAGGAATATACTTCTACCCCCTGTGCATCGCTTCCATAGGGATCATGGGAACAAGATTAGATTAATTACTGCAAACACACAGAGGCATTTAAACAATCATTCTTCCTGCAGTCCATATGTGAACAGAACAGGAAGAAAATCCAATAACTGGTGCAATGGGATGTACTCTGCCATGCACTTCACAGTGGTTTACAGAGAGTAGATGCAGATGTAGACAGCTGATTCGAAATTATGAAGGTAGAAACTTGCAAAGAAAAGTAACAGTTTATAAGAGGCAGAAATCACGAACATGATCATTATGTTAAGTTCTGTACAGATAGTAGAATGTGGAGTGACACACACACACACACACACACACACACACACACACACACACACACACACACACATATATATATATATATATATATATATATATATATATATATATACTGGAAATCACGAGAGGCATTTTTGGCAGACATCTGATGTGCAGCCCAGTGTACCAGTGTAGAAGGATATCACTCCGCAATGGAGGGCAGACCCATCACTGACTACACATACACACACACACAGAGGAAGAAAACATGTACATCTGAGGGGTTTAGTGGCCCCAACTCTCGCTCTCCCAAAGGGATA